>NC_056726.1:1819204834-1819572334 GCF_019279795.1 Protopterus annectens | reverse complement strand
TTCGCATTCTGCCAACAGCTCCTTTGGGATGTGTAACAAGCATTTTCTGCAGCTGTTTCACTGTGCTGTTTCAATATTGTGTCACCAGCTTCAAGACGAAAATCTGACAAGTCACAAAAATTTGCACCAGAGCTGTCTTTTCCACAGAGAGGAATGTTATGGGTCACACAGTAAATAATGATAGGCAAAATCGGTTCCAATTTTTTTCAGTTCTTTTGCAATTTGTTTTGCAACTGCTGCATCCAGCTGTGGAATAACAGCTGTTTCTGGCATCTGTAATGTACATCAAAAAATTGGCAGCATCTTCAGTAGAACCTTTGTGCCATGACGATTGCATGTGATTTCTTGCACACTCATTGAAGGCATGATATTTTGTGCACACACTAGTGATGAAGCTGCCTTGCAACCGACAGTGAGCTGACTGAGGAAATAATACACAATTTAAGCAGAGTGGGCCTTTCAAGAGAGGCCAGTATGCAAGCCATGGTGAGTACTGACACAATCAACTATATTGGAATATTCACTTCTTGTCTAATGAATCAACTTCTCTGGAGGGATGTACAGTTCTGTCAGCAACCTGAATTTCACGGAGTCATCAATTCCACCTGATTGAATGTAATGGCCAGTATCTGTTTCTGCACATACAGTTTGTGGTGTCTCTGTCTGCTCCACAAACACAGCAGCAACAGGGTCTTTCTCAGTGCTTTCATCAATGGACCCAACCAATTCAATTAGTTCATGCTGCTCATACCTTGCTTTCTTACTATTCTGTTAATCAGAATCACTGGACTGAGACGGACATTTAAAAATTTTTCTTATGTCCTCGTGGTCAGCCATCACATACCCTACATATTCAACAATATAGACAAGTTAAAGTAAAGTACACCGCCTTCTAAACAACTAATTAGTAATGTTTCCTGGCCAACAATGTGAATCCAAATAATCCTTTCTCAAGTGTTCAAAAGACTGTTGAGAAATTTCTCCTGACTCTGTATTTATAACAGGTTTGAGAAGTACAGAAGGTGGTTTAATAAGTAGGACGGATCCCAGCAGAAAAGCTGTTATAATGAAAGAGTTCATTTTGATTTTACAATGCCCATTGCTGGTGTTCTGAACACATTCTTCATGGACTTGCCTCCAAGGGGCTACTACTACCTTGGCAGTCAGATCCTCCGTCAATAACGTTACTGAAAAAAAAAAAAACAGAAAAGGTGTCAGGAAATATGGGATTAAAAAAAATATTTCAGATGTGTTTTAGTTACACCAGTGATTAACATATGCATCATACTAACCTGAACGACTACAACAATAATAATAAATTAATAAATAAATACAACTACTTGATTTTTGCCTTTGTACATGTTTATGCAAAGTACACAACACTGCAGTAAACACCACCTGGATAGGAATATATGCTTTTTGCACAGTCTTCAGAGTTTTCTCAAATTAAGCACTGCCATTTAACAAGGTTAATGTCACACCACCCCCAAAGACATGCATTTGGTGTGTGAGTGTGATTTGGGCTACACTAAGCAAGCTGCTTAGCCAGATGACTTGCATTCTTTGATCATTAATTGTTTTGTAAAACTACGAAGAACACATGTCAGGACTTCCGCAATAAGTAAACTTGGAAAACTAACTGCACTTACTTTTAGAATAGTCTGAATCCACCTTTTTACCTATCCAGGAAGTAAAGCAAACAAGGCTCAATCAACTCCCATGTACTGATAAATAAGTCACAGGAGTATATAATAAAATGAGGCATGAGGGTACTAGAATGATTAGAATGGAATGGAAGGAAAGCTGCATGAAAAGAACAGACAAAATTAGTATTATTTTGGGTATACATTAAATCTATTAGCTTTGTTTATGGTGTTATATTAGTGATAGCTAAATGGTAAAAATATTGCATTTGAAGTTGCATTTATTATAGCTTATCCTGAAGCTGAACATGAACACAAACTCATGACTGTATCAGGTGTTTTAGTTGGGTTTTGAAAGCAACTGGAATCTTATTGTATATTCTACCTATAATATCTCAAAATTCTGCCTTCCCTTTCAACACTGTTCTATCCTATCATAAAGCTCTTCAAAGACTACAAAAACAGGTCTATATTACATAGTCAAAGTTCCGTATCTTCGAGTAACATATGTACGAACACATATGTCCAAAGTTACAGAACTTCAACTAGGTATAAAAACAAAAACAAAAATAAAAAACGGGAAAGAAAATAAAAGGTTATATGCAGGGGGGCAAGCCCACCTGCACCCCCCACACTCCCCGCTCTTTAAATATACCAACTCTGAGGTCATGCTAATGCGCAGTAAAGGGAAAAATTTCCTTTATTGCACTGAAGCAGGACCTCAGAGTTGGTATATTTAAAGAGCAGGGGTGCACTGTAGCACGACCTCGGAGTTGGTATATTTAAAGAGCGGGGGGTGTGGGGGTGCAGGGGGGCTTGCCCCCTGCTTACAACCCACAGGCACGTTCTGTTTAGTTTTATTCTATTTTTTCTCCAATCGAAGTATGACAACTGCAAACTTATGGTTTCGACCATATCACATACGAAGTTGTCATACTTCGACTATGTAATATAGACCCTACAAAAACACATTAACCCCAAACAGTCTTTCTCTAGAATATCCCCAGAAAGCATCACAGGCCAATGTACTTCCTATGTCCATACTGTTCAAGCACTGTATCCAAGAATCCTATGCTCCTCTTGTGTAAAAATCATACTGTGTCATCTCTCTCTGTAAGGGAGGCATGTTCCTTGAACTTTCAAATTACAGACTCATAGGCAACCTACCCACACTTTAGAAAATTCAACAAAAAATATATCCACCACTAAATTCTTTTAGCTCACCACCAACAGTTTGCTTTTATTTACTAAAACTGAGTTATGGCCAGGAGATAGTACAGAAAAGGTAGTGCTATCCTTCTTAAATGCTATAAATCAAAAATATAAACAAGGTAAAATTATAAAAGTTTTATTCTTAGGCCTACTTAAGGCATTTAAAACTGTATCTTGCCAACTGCTCTTAAACAGACTTCTTATTTAATGGGCATAGTGTGTCCATTGGCAGGAAATGTGATCTACCGACCTACCTACCAGTAGCTATCAGTCTAGCACACAGGTCCATCAATGGACCACTTCTCTTTCAGCACCTTCAGCAGTCAGATGTGTACAACCCTGGAATATAGCACAGTAGTACAATAAGCTGACAGCTCTTTAATAATATAGTCTTTAGCAGGCCACAGTGTCAGACTGTCACTCAAAAGTCCTTCAATGTCACTGACATTTGGCAAATAAAATCACAGTCACTCTTAAACATTAGAAAAACAAGTTTGTTCTGTTTGCTCCTACCTCTTCCTAAGCCAGTTCAGATAACCTTAACATGTACCTAATTAAACAAATCATTGCTCATTTCTTGACTAAACGAGTATACAGTTGCCAGCAACATCGAAGCCTTCCATAAGCCATCTCTTGCAGGACCTTGCTTAATTGTTGCCGCCTGCATCTTTAAGTAGCAGTGTCCACAGTCGGTGGGGCATGCATGCTGCTCTTCCTACACAGTGCAGGGTGCCTAGGCAATTATGCAAGCAGGTGGAATGTTGTAAATAATAGCAAAGCCACCTCCTCTGTAATTGCAAAGTAATACAAGAAATAATATATCAGTTAAAATTGCACAGCAAGCATTGTGGATGTCTTAGTGCACATACTGATTCCATCATCTCAGTGTAAACGACAAATGTGATGAAAAACAAAACATTGTAATGTCCTGATAGGTTGTGAGCTGGGTAACTTCACTGCTGAATTCCTGCCCAAAGCAAATTCTGGCTCTAAATGTGGCTGACATCACGGGTGGTATGAATGAAGTGTAAACAGTTGAGCATACTTCTTGTCAAAATCCAGGGGGGTGCAAATGCACCCCCCTTGTACCTGCCTGCGGGTGCCCAATCCCTCATAGTATAAATAAAAATCATATCCAAACTCTACACCTTACATATTCCATTTATTTGACTTTTTTTTTCCATTTTGTGAAAGATAATTGTTTTCTTTAATATTGTAAGGGGATACTGGATTTATAGAAAAACAGAAAGTTTATTGCTTTTGTTCCACATTTAAACAAAACTAAAACACCAGCATAAGTGAAACATTCCTGAATGTGTAGATAGACACTAATACTAGTCTGCCATCTGTTTTTGTTTTCAAGTTATTCACATTTATTTAGGTATTTGTAAAGATTAGGACATATCAGGAAGATCTCAGTGGAACCCGTCTTCTTTCTCCAAGGATGATGCCACTATCCAAGGATGATGCCACATTCCATCCGTCCAAAACCCCTTTTCCCCATTTTTGCACATGAGGTCAGGGTCACTTCAACAGTGACAATCATCTAGAGTCAGCTGTATGGCTAGTCCTGCCATGGCTGTTCTTCCATACCACACACCTGCATGCACTCTCACACCTATGGCCAATTTTGAGTGTCCAATCAATCTACTGCATATCTTTGGAATGTGTGAGGAGACTGAAGCACCCAGAGCAACCCAAACAATCACAGAGAGGACATGCAGACTCTATGTAGAAGGCACCCTTGCCAAGAATTGAACCAGAGAACTTCTTACTGTGAGGCAACAATGCTATCTGCTGTGCTACTGTGGCACCCCTTCTGAACATAGAATGATTGATTTTTAATAACTGGCTTAGTTTCTGGTGTCATTCCAGGGGGATATGGTTAACAGGCCACATTGTTTTGCTAAGGATGGGTTGCACCTGTTCCCCCCCCAGGCTTTCGGATATTGGCTAAAACTTTATCCACCCTCTTAGAGCTTTTTCTAGGCAATACCAAAAAGGCAAAACTACCACATTAAGTGAAAAATTCTCCAAGCAACCTTAAGGTGTTACTGCTCAGTGCTAGGAGCCTAAACAAAAAACTCCACACACTTCAAGCCCTCGTTACTCTGGAGAATTAGACATCTGTGCTGTGACTGAGATTTGGTTTAAAGCTGTAGAAAGTACTCCAGCAGTGCAAGGCACAACAGTACAGACCTCAATTTGGGCCAAAGGTGGAGGCGTCTTATCAACAAACATAACTCTTAGTTGTTTAAACAGGATGATACCATAGAGGTGATCCAAATCTATGGCCCCAGAGTCTCACAGCTCTTACCTAAACCTACTAAAGACAGTCACCATCCAACTAAACATCCTATTAATGTGTAACTATAACTACCACTCTATAGACTGGGAAATGTATGCTGCCTCAAACTCACAAGCACAATGCTTCCTAGACTTTAACAGAAACACCCTGGGATAGTGCACACACCAACCACAGGAGCAAACATAGCTGATCTGGTATTTACCAGCATAAAGCAGCATTGCCCCCCTCCATGTCATATCCTCATCAGTGAGGTCGTATCACAAAGCTGTCACCTTTGAAGTAAAAATCAACCCAGACAACCCAGCTAAATCAGTAACAGTTAGGAACTATTCTAAGGCAAACTACATCCTATTAAGTGACAGTTTGTCAAATTTCAATGTGCCACCTAAGCAGACATTTTGACAGATTCCCTATACAAACATGTGAATGGGTGTACAGAGGCTGCCATACCTACCAGAAGTAAACCCAAAGCAAACATAAAAAATAAACCCCGCTGGTGGAATCCTCGCCTAAACATGATATATAATTAAAGAAGAAAACTAATGGCCAAAATCAGGAAGAACAACTCCCTTAAAAATAAGTGTCTTCTTTTATAACTAAACAAGAAACAAAAGGTCTAATTACATTCAGTAAGGCCAACTACAACATCAGGATAGCCTCACTGGCTACGACCAGTCACAAGGATTTCTTCAGTTATTTCCAGAACTGTAAAGGTAACATACAGCAGTGTGGTGAACTGGTGGTAATCAGTTCCACCTTCACAGATCTGGGTGACATAGCAAATCCACTGTTTGATAAATTTAGCTCAAACTTCAGCCCTCTCCAACTCCCCCTCAGCTCCATCAGGGCCCTGACAACATCTCTGGTTTCCTTCTGAAAAATCTAAAACACGATCTATTACGACCTCTTGAACTACAGCCTTGAAACATGCTATATTCCAAGTGAATGGAGAACTACAACAGTCATTCCCTTCCACAATAGCGGACCATCATCTGACCCAGGGAACCAAAGACCTATCAGTCTAACAAGCCTAATATGAAAAGCCATGGAATACATTATCATTATCATAGTAATGATAAACAAGGACATTGACAAACTACAGACATGGGACCCATCCCAGTTTGGCTTTGTTAAGGGGAGGTCATGCTTACTTATACTGGTAGACTTCTTTGAGAGGGTCACCAAGTTAAAGAATGAAGGCAAAACAGTGAATACTGCACATCTTGACCTAGCCAAGACAATCAGTACCATACCTCACTCAGGCATTGTTGACAAACTCTCTGAGGTAGGCATAAGTCCGTACACAATCCATTGGATTCTGGCTGACTCATAGAAAGGACCCAAGAAGTCAGGATTCATGAGACCACTTCCACCAAGGGACCAGTCGCAGCAAACTATCCCAGGGATCCTTGTTGGGCCCGCTCCTATTTGGCGTCTACTTCTTGGAAGTCAAGGGCTAACATTCAAGGCCTCTGGCTCATCACATTTGCAGATGACTGTAAATTAGGAGCTATTATAGTGTCTCTCCAAGGCACCAGCATCTTGCAAGAGAGTTTAACACAGACAATTGACTGATGCGAAAGCTGTGTCCTAAAACACAGTGCCAAAAGATAGTAAAAATAAATCAGTTTAAGTGGTGTCAGTTATTGAATAAACTATGTAATGTTTGATTAACAATGACTATATAGAAGATTACATGCTATATATAATGTTTGCAACTGAAGATATGTCAGTATGGTTTGTTTTCATTTATATAAATGTATGATTGCCTATATCCTAAGTGATAATTCAATACAGATGCTTCTTGTTTAAAAAAAAATTATTACGAAAATCAATCTGTGCTGCCTAGCTTCTATGTAAGGGTGTGGCATCCAGGTCCGAGGAAGTCATAGTACCACTTTACTCAGCCCTTATCAGACCTATCATTGAATACAATACCCCCTTTAGCATGTGTCTAACCAGACACTTTCAAAAGTTGGAGCACCCACAAAGGTTTCTCACCAGGAGAATTCTGGGCACGAATGCCTTGTCCTACACTAATCATCTAAAGGCTCTGTCTCTGTATTCAGTCTCTTAGAGGCTGTTGAGGGAGGATCTTTGCCTGGCTTACAGAGATTCCTTAGACCCAACCTTAATGGATTTGTTGCACATATGCAAAACAGCCAGCTCTAGAAACACTAGATCCAGGGATTTGAACTTCACTTGTGACATAAATAGAACATGCTTGAGAAACAGATATGTGTATAATATTTCATATGTATTTCGAAGAGTTGTGTGCAAAGTGCAACTATTTCGTGAAGTGCAGTCAAAGCATAGGCATTTCAAAAAGTTTCTTGTGCTGGGTATGTCTATTCGCAAAGTGCCACCATTACAGAGTATTCCTTGCATTGTAAAGAATTGCCTAGAAAGGTACCGCCATTTTGGGAAGTTTCACTGTGTTGTGTACAGTTTATTCGGAAAGTGCCATTCCTTTGAAATGTTATTGACTCAGAGATTCTCCTGCCCATTTAATTTGCATTGTGCAGTTAAAATGATGATAAATTACTTTAGCAATGCAATAAGTTCAAAAGTATTACGGTGCCCTAGAAAGTGATTTTGCAAAGTCCAGTTAGAAAGAGGCTTGCATCGTGCAGTTATTTGATGTGCTTTTTATACTGATAAGAGGTGATTTCATGCAATACAGTAATTTCAAGAATATTACAGTGCCCGAAAGCAACTTATTTTGCAAAGTTCAATTATACAGAGACTCGTGCTACTGAGCAAAGTTACAAGTACTGGCATAAATTTCTGGCATGTGTGTATGTGTATGTGTTTTTGCTTAGTTGCAAAACCCTTCACTGGTATGTGTTAACATGGCAGATGGATTTTGAAAGCCCTTACTTCTTGTATTTAATCAGAATATTGCAGAGAATTGGAGAATATTTGAGCAAGAGTACGATATTTTTATACAAGCAACTTATTCAGATAGATGCACGCACCAAGGCATTCATTTTGCTAAACCTAGCTGGGTCAGAGGTCATAGAAAGAGAGCGTTCATTTGTGTATGCACCAGCAATATACGAAGGAGAAGGTGAAAAACGTATTGTTGTACAGGTTGATTCAAGGGAAGTGTTTGAAGCGCAAGTTCAGAGAAATGTGTAACCCCCCAGACAAATATTACACTAGAGAGGCATTTGTTTTACATGAGAGATGAGAAACCAGGGGAGACTTCTGCAGCTTATATAACTGATCTGAGAAACAAAGCTAAAATGTGTCAGTTTGGTGACCTAAAAGATGAGTTAATAAAGGACAGACTTGTGTGTGGTATTAATAGTGCTGCTGTGAGAAAGATTTTGCTTCGTGACAGTGATTTGATGTTGAGTAACGCCATAGATTTTGTCAAATCCATGAAGTGACAGAGAAACACACAAGTATGCTTGCAGGTGATGAGCATGGTTTCAGCAGGGTCTAGAGCAAATGTAGATAGCATGCAACACATGGCAAACAGAAGTAGGCCTAAGCACATGGCACACAACCCAGTCTGGCTCATCAAAGAAACCACATGGTTTTCCAGCAAGTTCTAAGACTAGTTCATTTAGTGGGACATATTCCTCAATACAGTACAGGCATGAAAAGAGCAAAACCCAAGTCCAGCTTCATTGTTAACTGTCGCAATTGTGGTGCAAAACATGTCTAAAAAAGAGAAATGCTTAGCATTCAGTCAGCAGTGTCATAAGTGTAAGAAATGGAATCATTTTCAAAAAGTTGCAAGTCAAGTAAACCTCATGCAGTTGTAAAGAAAGGTTATATGAAAACGCAGGTTGATCAAGTAGAGAAAACACAGTCAGCTTTCTATGTGGATGGTGTATCAGTAATTGTTGAAAGAGTTGAAGTGAATTTATTGAGAAAAAGCGAGGTGTTCTGTACTGTCTGGATCAATGGTAAATCCACTGAGCTTAAAGTAAACACTGGTTCAAAGTGTAATGTTATACCAGCAGACACATTTGCTAAAGTGATAATTAACGAGCAACTCAATGTGACCAGTACTGCGAAACTTGTTGCTTATGGAGGTGAAGAGATTCAAACTGAAGGCTCAGTGATGCTTTCATATTATTTGGCCAAGAACTGTTACAACTTGTTATTCTATGTAGTCAGAAGACCAGTACAGTCTTTAGTGGGTCTCAAAGACAGTCTGAGAATGAATCTGCTTACTTTTACCAAAAAAGTTCATCATATAAGTACATCTCCTAGTTCTAATTTTTCTGAAGCCATTTTTTTCACAGTATGCTGATCTTTTCAACAACAGGTTGGGCAAACTTTCAGTTGTATATTCCATGAAATTAGACCCAGAGGTCACTCCAGTAGTCAGACCAGCAAGAAGACTTTGAATAGCTATGCAAGATAAAGTTGAGACTCAGCTGGTCAAAATCGTGCAGCAAAGTGTAATTTGTCCAGTTTCAGAACCAACTGAATGGGTATTATCTACAGGGTTCCTATTATATAATCGAAGATGCAATCTTTAGAATGCATGTTGATCAAACTTGAAAGCACGAAACAGCAAAATAGCGAAACGGCATATAAACGATTTCTTCCCCTGGGAAAGAAATCGCTTGGCTGCCTCTGTTACTTTGCCGTTTTCCTCACTGTAGTGTGATCTTGGAGTTGGTATATTTAAGTAGGGGGGTGTGGGCAGTGATCCCCCCACTTTATGTAATGTTTTGAAGTTTTTATTTATTCGTTTATTTTTTTGTGGAACAGCGATTTTTTTCCCTGGGGAAAAAAATCGCTGTTCAAAGTTTTCGGGATTGTAAGTTTTCACCCCGGGGATCACGTCAGACACCCTGCTAGACAGGAGTCCGGGGAAGTAAATAGTGTGGGAAGAAATAGCCAGGGAATTGTTATGGCTAGGGTGATAGCCTAGTACCAACCTATGAACTTACATGGGGTTGATAAATCAATGTTCATTTTTTTAAGTGTTTGTTGATTTAATATAGACCCCATCTATGGTAGCAGCTCACAAAAAAGGCTCAGACAAAATCTGAATATGCACTGACCCAACAGATTTGAATAAAGCATTGAAAAGACCATATCATCCAATGTGTACAGTCGAAGAGGTTGCAGCCATAATACCAAATACCACTGTTTTTTTTCTGTTTTGGATGCAAACAGTTCATTTTGACACGTGATGCTTGATCGCAAATTCTCATTACTAGCTACTTTTGGTAAATAATTTTAAGGATGCCATTTGGAACAAATTCTGCAAGTGAAGTCTTTCAGCATGCGATGGAGCAATTTTTTTCGGGTTATCCTTGTGCCATAATAGTAGATGATTTATTGGTCGGAGGCAGTGGTGAAGCAGAGCATGACAGAAACCTAAAGAAAGTTCTATACAGAGCAAGTGAATTAAACTTGAAGCTCAGTCCTCTGAAGTGCAAATTCAGACTTCCAGAAGTTATATATGTAGGTCATTTATTTAACAATACTGGCTTGAGACAAGACCTGACCTAGCAAATAGCTATTCTTGAGATGTCAGCGCTACACAATGTTCAAGCTCTATAGAGTTTCTTAGGCATGGTCAACTTTTTAGGCAAGTTTATACCAGACTTCAGTGAATTGACAGCACCGTTGAGAGAGCTAATGCTCAAAAATATTACATGGTCATGGTTAGAACAGCACCAAAAGGCATTTGAAGACCTCAAGCAGAAAATTGCCACCCCACCTACATTAAGATACTATGATGTGAACAAACCAGTTACTCTTTCCTGTGATGCTTCAAAATTTGGTCTTGGCACAGTTATACTTCAATAGGGAAGACCAGCGGCCTATGCATCTAGAACACTTACCCAAACTGAGATGCAGTATGCTCAAATTGAGAAAGAACTTTTGGCATTAGTGTTCGTATGTTCCAAGTTTCATGATTATATTTATGGTCGAGCTCTTCAGATTGAAACTGATCACCAACCTCTAGTTACTATTTTAAATAAACCTATACATTCAGCTCCGGCAAGATTACAAAGAATGATGCTGAAATTGTGAAAGTACAACTTCAAAATGGTCTATAGAAAGGGCAAACTACTTTATTTGGCTGATACCTTATGCAGATCACCCAGGAATACAACCGTACAGCTTGATGCAGAGAATTCTGACTTTGACATGATGGCAGTCCATAATTTATGAGTTGAGAGATCACACAAAGACTGATCTAATTTTGCAAAAGCTCAATCACTACATTAATGTTGGTTGGCCATCAAAGCAATCTAGTGTACCACCTAAAGTGCAAACTATTTTCCCTACAGAGATGAAATGTTGATGGAAGATGGCATTATTTCAAAAGTCCTAAAATTGTTTTTCATGCTACTTAACAACATGGGTACACCCAGATTTTGCATTGTGGTAACCCAGGTACGGCATCCACCAAGAGGCGAGAGAGAATTAGTATTTTGGCCTTCATTACTGAAAGACATTGATGAAGTACTTTCTCCTTGTTCAGTATGCAATAGCACTAGACCACATTTGCAAAGAGAACCACTTCAGCTACATCCAGTTCCTGAACTACCTGGGTTGACAGTAGCCAATGATATCTTCAAGTGGAACAGTCAACACTACTTGCTATTGGTAGACTCTTATTTGAAATGGTTTGAGATTGATCTGCTACCTAATATGACATCTACTACTGTTATTAATAAGCTGAAATATCATTTTTCAGTCCATGGTAGTCCGCACAAAGTTATTTCTGACAATGGTACTTAATTTACTAGTCAGTTGTTTCAGAAATTTGCAAAAGAATGGGACTTTGTACATGTTACTAGCAGTCCTAAATATCCTCAATCTAATGGTCTAGCTTAAAGAGCAGTACAGACTGCAAAGCAATTACTTGAAAGATCAAAGCGTGACAATACCAATGTTTTTTAAGTCTGCTTAATCTCAGAAACATACCCTGTGATAATGTTCTCGGATCTCCTGCTCAAAGACTTCTTTCTAGGCAAACTAGAATTATGCTGCCCATTGGTTCCAGTTTATTGAGACCTAGAACTAAGAACAATAAGGTCATCAAGGCTCAATCATACAAGAAGCGTTCCATCCAGAAATCTTAGCATGACAAGTCAAGCAGATTTCTACATCCATTGTGGGAAGGAGATACAGTTAGAATACAGACAATGAGAGGTTTCGACTAGATTGGTCAAGTTACTGGCAAATGTCCTGAGCCAAGATCCTACCTTACAGACTCGAAAGGTATGGAGTACAGGCGAAACCGTAAGCATCGTATCCCTGTACCAGAAGCATAATCACAACATTGTCAAAATGGTTTAGACTCAGAGTGAACCAAATGTTGTTCCCATCCTAGAGTGTGTTCCTACCTCTGATTACATTCCTGAAGATGTTCCAAACAATTCTAACATTGAATGTATTACAGAGACAGTTCCAGCTGCTAAGTCCAATTCCCAGTATAGACGAGTATCCAGGCCTAGTGTGAAATATGCAGGAACGTGGACTTATCTGTGTGTGTGTGTGTGTGTGTGTGTGTGTGTGTGTGTGTGTGTGTGTGTGTGTGTGTGTGTGTGTGTGTGTATGTGTATATATATATATATATATTTATTTATATACATATATATATATATATATATATATATATATATATATATATATACACACACACACACCTTATTTTGTTATAATGCATGATTGAGAACTGTCTGTGATATCTGCATGCTAAATAGATTCATAATATCTCATGTTTTGTTTTTTCAAGTGGGAGGATGTAGATCAGAGTGCATGTGCTGTGTGCTGCATCTTTAAAAAGCATGTGAGTGTGCACGTATAAATGTCAAACACGTGCCACTCCTAGTGCCATTTTGAGAGTGCAGCCAGAGAGTAAGCATGTATGATTACAGCAGTTAGTTTGTATATAAGTTACTTAAGTTAAAGTCAGTTATCTTCTATTATGATGCGTCTGTATAAAATAAAGCTGCTTAAACAGAACCCACGAAGACTCTTCTATTGTGTCCATAGTAGGAGAACGACACCTCCCTACTAACACGCCTCCCCATATAGATGCCCATGATACTCAGGACCCAAATGGTTTGGGGTGTGCAGCTACGCTTGTAAGGGGTCTAGTAGTTGTTAGGCTAGTAACAACCTTTGAACCTATGATTCATGCAGTTAGGAGTCAGGAATACCTGTTTTACAAGCAGAAGTGACTTGAATGACAGTCATTCTTGTAGGTGATTTGTTAACCTGTACCTTACACAAACATTTTGTAAAATGCATAACTGGATATTTTACTTGCAAAACGTCTGTAAGGGGAGCTGTTTAACCCAACACCCACCTACTGTGACGTTTTTCTATAAAAGATAAATAATAGCAGTATATTGCAGGGAATGCATAACAGTAAATTTTACTGTCAAAAGCATATGTAACACTGACTGACGCCCCATTAACCCCCCACCCACCAACTATGATATTTTCTGTAAAAGACTAATAATCAGTTACACAAACATAGATGCAACATAGCATATTTGCACCTGATTTTCAATAACAGAATAATTATGCATTTGGTGGGTGATTAAGGTGGTGGTGGTAGTTCCCCTTACAGAAGTAAAACATTTCCAATCTACTTACCTTTAATTTTGGCATACTGATACACTCATGGAAGGTATGTATGTGTGTAGCAGGGGAGTTAAGCAGGGCTTTGTGGAAGTACCATTTCCTGAACAATTTACCTGTTAGTTCTATTCAAATCAGCAGTTTTCCAATCTAATTACCTGTTATTTCTATGTGCTGATACACTATTCTTTAAGGTGTATTGCTCACATTTTTCACCTGTCACGCATTTCAAATGATTACATAACTGCTTAGCATTCTTAATTTATGTAGTCTGTTTCTTAATAAAAACTTTTTTTTTTTTTATTAAAAATGCTGTTACATAAGTTTACTGAATCCTTTGGTGGCATCATCAGAGTGACTGCATGAGGATGCATCCATAGACTTTACTAGATACACCTCCATGCATGTGCAAGATGTGTCCATAAAAGTTTATGGATGCTTCCTTATGCTAGCCTTACCCTGACATTACCAGGAATTTTATGGATTTATTTGGACCATAACTTAATAAAAAGTTTATGAATACTTTTATTAAATAATGGCTCAAATATATTATGAAAGATACGTTGTAAAATGCATCATGGCACATAATTTATGCCTTAAATTATATACAATTGTGAATGATATGCTTTAAGTGGGTCGCAACAGCTTTGCTTCTGATAATGCTTACATCATTTCCAGGGCAGTATTTGTTACTGTGTATCTTGGCATGTGTTCACTGAGTATTAACCTTCATGACTACCTTTTTCAAATATCGGAATCTTTTACTCTGTTAAATTTTGTTCACTTACATAAAACATCAGGGAATAAGTATGAAAAATGCCACTAACTTTGGAAATAGTTGAATGATGAGCAACTTTTTGTGTTTGCTGTATTCTGCAGTCCTCTGCTGTCATAAATGTATTCACTTTAGTTTGACATGAATTGTGGACAAAATTACTTTTCTCATTGGCAAAAAAGTACAATATGTGTGTGCAGGAAGCAGGTGCTTGCAATCCAAATCCACTATACTATAATTAAAACAATAAAATTAAATTGTATAACAGGTAACAAAATAGAAGTACAATCAATAAATTAGTGAAATAAAAGATAACAGCAATTATGATTAAGCCTTACAATAAGCCTATATAAAGAGATTTGCCCTTAGTTCTTTAAATAATACTGTACAAAGACTGTAAATGCCTCAACTGCAACCCTCCCATTTGACTGTTCTGACCATAATGATCTATTTACTGTATAATAGCATGTATTGTGAATGTCAATACCCTACAGTGTGTTAGTTCATATTACTGTATGCATCGTGACTGTAAATACTCTGTATTGTGTTTGTTCATATTAAGTATTGTTTAATCTTAGTTGTGGAGCCTTTCTCCGCGGGCCTTCATTGAAAATGGGCTCACCTTGGCCAGTGGACCTTCCTGGTAAACAAATGAAAATAAATAAATACATTTGTTTTGTGGTCTCTCTTACTCTGGCTGACACGCGGGATCTTTCTTACCTACTAGGGAGAGAGGTTCCAGAGATGAGATGCCCTGACAAGAAAACGAATAAACACCAGAGGACTCCAGGTGCACTTTGGGAACTTCAAACATCCACAGGGAGGAATAATGGGGGTTCTAACATGGCTGTAAGGTTTACTTCAGATATAGTGGGTCTGGATCATTCACAGGTAAATACAGTAATAATTAAGTTATTGGCTAGATGTGACTAAGCCATCAGTCAGTGCAGTCTCCATACACTAGCCTGATATGAAATTAGGAATGACTGTAAGTAACTGGGCTGCACAGTTCAATACCCGCTACAAATGATGAAATTTCATGATCAGAAACCTTGAAGTAAAGACAGTTACAGTAATCAAGCTGGGGGGGTGCACACGCACACCCACGTGGACAAACACACACACACACAACTAGAAAGTTCTTGAGAAGGAAAACGGAAACAAAATTACTTCACAATAGGTAGGTCCCTAGCGCCAATCTGTTGTCCAAGACTACACCAATATTTTTCAACTTACCGACAAATCCTAGTTTGTCGCTGTCATAACTGATGGTGGCCTCTAAGGCCTGATAGCTGGAATTCCTTGCCTTGGAAGTGTTGAGCCTTGTGTGATTACTAGTCATACAGTTATGGATGTATTTCAAGTCATAATCAAGGGAATCTCTAGCAGACATTTTGCCCTGAGGACAACACAGTTTAAACTATGCATCATCTGTTTAACAATAATAAAGACCTTGTCCCTAATGAAGTCTCCATGTGGAAGGACATAAATGGAATAACAAAGGACTGACAATGGATCCATGTGAGAGATGGGAAATGGAAAACTGGCTGGAAGAGGAATTAATAGTGGATATTACCAGCTCAGTAACTATGGAAAATTAGGATGCAAAGCAGTTCACAACAGGCAAACATCTGATCCTAAAGAATGTTATGTTCTAGCATATTAAATGCTTGAAGTAAAATAAGAAAATACCACATCAGAAGAGCAGCATTGATATCACGTGACAATAATAAGATGGTCTACGCCCACATATGCAAAATGAAGTTAGAAAACAAAAATGTTGGATGATAGAACAAAATGTCATCATAACACCAGAATTAAGAGATATAATTAACACCCCCCTGGTGGCACAGTGGCAACACAGGTAACATTGCTGCCTTACAGTAAGAAGTTCTCCTGTCTGTTTCTCAGCTGGGTGCTTACTGTGAACAGTCTGCATGTTCTCCCTGTGTCTGCTGCATGTTCTCCCTGTGTCTGCATGTTCTCCCTGTGTCTGCATGCTCTTCCTGTGTCTGCATGTTCTCCCTGTGTCTGCATGCTCTTCCTGTGTCTGCATGTCTCTGTGTCTGCATGCTCTCCCTGTGTCTGCATGCTCTCCCTGTGTCTGCATGTTCTCCCTGTGTCTGCATGCTCTCCCTGTGTCTGCATCATTTTCTCTGGGTGCATCATTTTCCTCCTACATCGGTTTCCTCCCACATTACAAAGACAAGCAGTAAGTGGATGAGGGGCTCTAAACTGTCCCTGTATGAGCATGTGTGTGTGTGTGATACAGAAGATAGATCTGGCAACCTACTTCCATTCCCCCCCCTTTCCTTGTAAACTCTGAAGATAGTGGTATCTGTCTGCAGGGTCACTCTAAGAGTTGGTTGTGATTCATGAGAGAGTGTTACGGGATTGAAGCAAATTGTAGGTAGCAATGAAGAAATCCATCAACTCAAGCAACTAAACATTAACCTCTATTTATATAATATACAATATATAGGGTCCCCTTCACATGGTCGACATTTCAGAATATCGAAGACCATATGGCCAAGACCATATGACTGACATTCGAAATGTCAACCATGCGGAACCGGCATCTCCATACAGTGTGGAATGGAAAGATTTCCATCTTCCGCACTGTAGTGCAATCTTAGATTTGGTAAATTTAAGTTCCGGGGGAGTGGGAGGCGGAGCCCCCCATGGGGGGGTGCAGGAGGCATAGCAGCATGAAGGTAAGTTTTTGTTGTGTTTTTTTTTAATTCAATGGTTGACATTTCGAATGTCAATCATATGGTCTCGGCCATATGGTCTTCGACATTCTGAAATGTTGACCATATGAAGTAGATCCAATATATAATATAGGTATATATGAGTCATCTTTGGCTAGCTATATAATATTTAGGATTAGGGAGTGGTTTCAGGGTTAGGGGGCAATCTAGGAATTTTGATTCAGGGAGGGGTTGGAGTTTAAGATTAGGGAGTGGGAAGTGGGTTTTACTGTTAGGGTGTGATTGGGAAATTTAGGTTTAGGGAGAGATGTTGGTGTTGTAGGTTTAGGGAACAGGAAGGGAGTTTTAGGGTCGGGGAGTGGGCTTGGAGTTTTTGGCTTAGAAAGCACTCAGAGACTTTAGGGTTGATGAGGGTAAGTGGATGTCTAGGGTTAGGAAACAAGGATTCGAATTTAGAACTAGGTGGGAAGTTTTAAGTTTAGGGTTCAGGTTTTTATCGAACTATGGAGTGTATAGGATTGGGTTTTGGGAGGGCTACACAGGAACAGGAGATAGGGCTAGTGGGAGATAAAATACTTGCTTTTTCAAGCAAGTAGCAGCAAGTAAGTGTATCACAAGCTACTAGCATGTGACTGCCTGTAGTAGATCCCACAGAAAGTCAATTGCATAGTATCATTCTGGGGGGATATGATATTTGTCAGTGCGGCAGGACATGATTAACAAACCACATTGCTTTGCAAAGGATGGTCTGTACTGTTCCTCTAGGCTTTCAAATATTGGCTAAAACATTTTCTTTCCCCATAGAGCCTTTTTTACGATATGTCAAACTGATAGACTTTCTTACATAGTAAAATCTATTCAAGGAAATCTAAAGATGTTACTGCTCAATGCCATAGACAAGAAGCTTTACTCTGGAAAATGTGGACATCTGTGCAGTTACCGAGACATGGTTTAAAGCCATAGAGAATACTCTGGCAGTGCAAGGCTTCAGTGGCTTTCGTAGATTTAAAAGAGCAACTGCACAGACAGGGACTAAAGATGGAGGTGTTTCAATCTGCATCTGTAACAACCATACTTTTAAGTTGGTTAAACAAGATGGCACACTGGAGTTCTTTCACACCCACGTTACCAAAGAGAAAGTCCCATGACATATCCTAGCAAACTATAGGTCACCCTCTATGTCCCATGAAACCCAAAGATCATACTTAGACCTACTAGAGACACTCACCATTCAATCAAATACCATACTAATCGGAGAGTTTAATTATCCCTCTATAAACTAGAGACTTTCCTATATAACTCTAAATTTGAAGGCTCAGAGATTCCTAGATTTTGTACACAGAAACACCCTGGACCAGTTAGTGCATACACCTACTAGACGTACAAACACATTGCATCTGGTACTTACAAATATGAGAGAATGCTTTACCCCACCCCTCCACCTCAGTGGCATGTCCTCTCTAAGATCAGACCATGAAGCAGTCTCCTTCAAAATAAGAATCAATTCTGTAACCCCAGCAAATCCTGTAACAGTTAGGAACTACTCCAAAACAAGCTTCCTTTTATTAAGAGAAAACCTGTCACAATTTCAGTCCCCCCCAAACCCAGGTAATACAGCAGCCTATGCAGAATTATTCACAGAAGCTCTATACAACCATGTCAGTGACTAAGCAGAGGCTGCTGCACTACCAGAAGTTAGCCCAAAATGAACTCAAAAAACAAACCCGCTTGGGGGAATCCAAAATTAAACAGGTTGTACCATTAAAGAAAAAAAATCATAGCTAAAATTATGAAGTATAACACCAAAAAAGATAAAAACTCTGTCATCAAATTGAATAGACAACTAAGAGGACTAATTAAAAAAAGCAGATTTTGAGGTAAAGATAGCATTCCATGCCAAGGGCAACAATAAGGCCTGCTTTAGCTAAGTACAAAACAGCAAAGGCAGTACACAACAGTGTGCCAAACTGTCAGTAAATGGAGCCACATTCACAAAACCAGAAAATATAGCAAATCGTCTGACTAACAAATTCATCTCCAACTTTACACATCTCTCATCACTGCACCTCAGTAAATACTATCTAATATAATCCCCCCAACTATGAGTTGGGAGAAGGTCTTAGATGCACTCTCTAAGGCCACAAATACAGCTTTAAGAGACCCTGATAATATTCTAGGATACCTCCTAAATAGCCTGAAATATAGATTCATAGATTGTTACTAAGCTAACACCCCAGGGGGGGCCTTTCTAAGCCTAGCCAAGTTTTCACGAAAACATAATGATGTCCTGTATTGAAACAGGACATGGACGGCCATACATTTATAAGCTGCCTCTGTCCATAAGGGACATGGGTGCCAAGCCTGGTGCAAATTTCCTTTTCCCAATCCACTGGTCTAGGTTGAACTTAAGGTGGGTGATAGACGATCTCAGCTTCACATGGATGGGATGCCTGTTCCATAAGAGGGGCAGTCTCTGGGGCACATATCTGTCTCTTCAGCATGTTCTGTTTAAGTCAGACAAAATTCAGGTCCCAGACCTTGTATTTCTGGTACTTTTTGACTTATGAATATTTATTTATTTATTTATTTATTTATTTATTTATTTAACATTTGTTAACTGGGAAAGTCCAACTTGCAACAAAACCTATTTTCAGCGGAGGCCCAGGGAGAAAAACTCCAGACACATGTCTTTGTAACATGGAAGGAAACCCACACAAACGCAGGGAGGACTTGCAAATTCTGCACAGAAGGCACTCCAGCTGAGAATCAAACCAGAGGACCTCTTGCTGTGCGGCGACAACACTACCTCTGCACCACTGCGCTGTCTGCAATATGTAGGAGATTCATAGATCGGTACTAGGCTATCTGCCCGAAGGCATTTATAAGCCTAGCTGGAATGTGTTGGCTTTCACCATCCCCTTAGATTAGTTCCCTGTGCCTCTGTCCAGCAGAGCCATTGAAGTGATCCCTCGGGTAAACTTTCTGTTTCCCATCCACTCATCAAGGTTTCTCTTGAAGAGGGTTAGCGAGGAGCTCTGCCTAATGTAGACTGGAATCTTGTTCCAGAGCATGGGAAGTCTCTGGGACAGGAATCTATCCCTCCAGCATGTCCTATTTATTGTTGTGGTGAGGTTTAGATCCCTGGAGCGTGTCGCTCGAGGGGACATGGTTTTCTTTAGGTGGAACATGTCCAGCAATTCTGGGTTGGACATGGCCTTGTATGTCAGGCAGAGATCACCTCTGAGTAGGCGGTATGCGACCGAGTACAGCTGGAGTTTCTTCAGTCGAGCTGCATAGGGCATCTGCTTGAGGCCAGTGATCCTCTTGGTGAGGTACTTCTGTGGTCTTTCCAGTTGTTGCAGGTGTCTTGTAAGGTAGATCCCAAATGGAGCATTGTACTCTATGATGGGTCTGATGAGTGATGCATCGAGGGGCCCAATGACCTCTTTCGATCTAGATGCAAACCCTTTTGTGATTAGGTGGGCCACATAGAAGGATTTTCTAACCACTTTGGCAATGTGATTACCAGAAGATCCCTCATTACATCTTCCGTATTTAGGGGGCTAACACCTATGTGATAGTTTATGGGTACTTTGTTTTTTCCAAAGGGGATGACTATGCACTTTTTGGCATTTAGCTTGAGGCCATGGTTTTGACACCAGGTAGCTGGCTCAGTAAGACCCTTTTGGAGGATGTCTGTGTCAGCCGGAGAGTAAATTATAGCCCCTAGTTTTCAGTCGTCTGCAAACTTCATCAGCCATAGTCCTCCTGTGCTTGCCTGTACCTCTGAGAAATATATGCCGAACAGGAGGGGTCCTAGGGCTGAGCCCTGGGGAACGCCACTTGTAACCGGTTTAGAGTCAGACCTAGCTCCCGCATCTCTTACCATGTGGGTTTTGTCCGTGAGCCAGTTGGTAACCCATCTCGTGACATAGGGGTTTATGTTCAGGCTGGTGAGCTTGTTGATAATACCTGAGTGGGGAATGGTGTTGAAGGCCTTTGCAAGGTCTAGGTAGGCTGTGTGGATCACCTTTCCCTCGTCTTTAGCCTTGGTAACTGTCTCAAAGAAGTCCACCAGGTTTAGGAGGCATGATCTGCCCTTAACAAAGCCGAACTGGGTAGGGTCCAGTGTTTGGAGGTTCCCAATGTCTCTGTTAATGAGATCCATGATGATGCGCTCCATAGCTTTGCCGACCAAGCTAGTCAAGCTTATAGGGCGATACTTCCCGGGGTCCATTTTGGCTCCACCTTTGTGGAGCAGAATAACAGTTGCTGTACGGCACTCTGTGGGCACATAGCCTGTGAAGAGGCTGAGTTTAAACAGTGTGTTTAGGTGAGGGGTTAGTTCATCTTTGAGCTTGTGTAGGATGCAGCCTGGGACACCGTCCGGTCCCATTGATGCTGTGTTTTTGGCTTTGGAGAGGGCTGTTTTAACCTGAGTGTCTGTGATTTCAGGGTCACTACATTCTTCTGGTATGGTTATGGGCCCTTTTGGGGGTGAGACGGGGGTGAAGTTTGCACTGAACCTGTCTGCCAGGATGTTGGCTATATCGGTCGGTTCAGTGTATTTTGTGCCATTCTTCACTAACTCCGAGCAGATCTTAGAATTGCCACTTAGATTCTTGACATAGCTAAAGAATGCCTTGCGGTTATCTTTGGAGTCAGATTCTTGACATAGCTAAAGAATGCCTTGCGGTTATCTTTGGAGTCCATAGCAATTTTTCTTTCGAAGCTAGCCTTGGATGATTTTATGAGGGAATGTAGTTTCTTGCTGATACTGATCAGGGATGTCTTCCCTTCTTGGGATTTTACTCTTTTCTGTACTAGTTTCCTCCTTCTATTGTACAGCTTGTTTATGGCAGGGGTCCACCAGACTGGTTTCCTTTTCTTGGAGGAGTGAGTCTTGGTTTTGTTTGGGATAGCACGATCCATGCATTCTTGTAGGTGCCCGTAGAGTGCATTAGTAAAGGATTTTGCAGCTTGGACAGCGTCATCCTTTAGCATGGGAGCTTTGAAACTTCCCACCTCGGTCTTAAGTAACATGAAGTTTGCTTTTTAAAAGTTTTTCACGTGGTTTCTTTGACCGGGGGTGGTGGCGGAATGTGGATATCCAGAGTGATTAGTTTATGGTCAGATCTAACCAACGAGGGATTGACATCCGTCGTGAACACCGGTCGCCCATGTTGGTGATGACCAGGTCCAATATGTTGTCACCTTTGGTGGGGGTGTTGACCAGTTGATCCAGGGCATTTGAGTTTATAAATTCTAGGAAATGTTGGGCAAGAGAGTTTGTACTTGAGTAGTTCTCCCAGTTAATGTTTGGGTAATTGAAATCACCAAATATCAGGGTGTTTGGCAGGACCTTTATGTTTCCCAGTTCATAAGTTGTTTTTTTCCCTGTTTTCTTCATATTGTATAATTAATGTTTCTTTAATGTGGAGCTTTTCTCCCCAGGCCTCCGCTGTAAATGGACTTGTGTCCAGTCAGACTATCTTGGTAAACAAATGTAAAATAAAATAAATAAATAAAATAAAGTGTGGGGTTTTTGGATGCCTTGTAAGTTGGACATAGATCACCTCTCAGTAACCTGTAGAAGATTGAGTAGAGGAAAAGGGATTTAAGGCATTCTGCATAAGGCAGGTTTGTTGCACCTTGTATTATTTTTGAAAGGAACCTCTGAGGTCACTCTAGTTGCTGCATATGCCTGGTCAGGTACATACCAAAGGGAGCATTGCACTCTATGGCTGGTTTGATAATGGCTGAGTACAATGGGATAATGACCTCTCTGGTCCTAGATACCATGCCCTTACTTATAAGTTGCGCAACATAAAAGGTTTCCTCACCACATGGCTACATGTATACCCAGACCCTTGAGCACTGGGTCGACTCTTAGGGACATATTATCAACATGGCAATTAGCCGGGGTGACCGAATTCACAAAGGGTCCAGTTATGCATTTCTTAGCATTGAGTTTAAGACCATGACTTTGGCACCATTTCTTAGTCAAAGATAGACCTTTTGAAGAATGTTAGTGTCTGCAGGGGAGTTGATGATAACCCCCAGCTTGCAACCATCTGCAAATTTAGTCATCCATAAACCTTCAGCATTTGCTTCCATTTCAGAGAAACAGATGCCAAAAAGAAGCGAACCCAGTACCAAGCCTTAGGGGACTCCACTAGTGACTGGCCTCTTGGTGGAGGTGGCTTCACCTATTTTGATCTCCTGGGTCCTATCAGTGAGCCAGTTGGCTATCCAGTGGGTGATAAAAGGGTTTATACTTAAATTAGTGAGCTTCTCTATAATGACTGAGTGGGGTACTGTATCTAAAGCCTTGGCCAGCTTGAGGTAAGCTGTGTGCACTGTCTTAATACCATTCAATGCTTTGGTGACCCTCTCAAAAAAGTCCACCAGATTTAATAGGCATGACCTTCCTTTAACAAAGCTGAATTGTGATGGGTCCAGCATTTGCAGGTTATCTATGTCCTGGTTTATCATGTCCATGATGATTCTTACCATGGCCTTACATATGAGGCTGGTAAGATTTATGGGCCTGTAGTTACCTGTATCAGTTGCTGGACCTCCTTTGTGCAGGGGAATGACTGTAGCAATATTCCATTCCTTGGCCACAAAAACCTGACTGAAGGCTCCAGTTGAAAAGTGATTCAAGTGGGCCAGAGAAATCGTATTTCATGGTATTTATTAAACATATCAGAATGTTATCGTTCCCATTTATGCAGTGTTTTTGGCCTTGGAAAATGTCCTTTGGACTATGGGGGTGGGGGGGTTGAACTGAACTTGTCAGTCAAAAGGTTGACAATGGCCTTCAGTTCAGTGTGGGTGATGCCATTTACAATAAGTTCTTTGCATATTTCTCCGAGGTTACAGACTTAGCTGTTGAAAGCTTTGTGCTTGTCCTTTACCTGAGAAGCTATTTTACTTCATATTTACCCTTTGAAGTATTAATTAGCCCTCTCACTTGCCTGTTTAGATTGGTCGGGTGGGGGTTACTATTTATGGCTTTGTTCTTTCTATGCTTTGCCAAGATTTTTTTTTTTTTTGTATAACCAATTGGTATTGTGATTCTACCAGGGTGGTTTGTCTTCGGAGTTTGTCTTATTCTTAATGTGAGTGGTCACAGTTCACTCTATACAGCTATTAATATGGCTGTACAGAGATTTTGTAAATACCTCAGCATATGTTATGTTCTTTACTGGGTTTGAGGGGTGCTTGGAATTTACCCAAGGTGTTACTTAGTAGAGAGAGGTTAGCCTTAGAATAATTCCCAAAGGTTTTTGGTTTTGCACGATCCCCAGAAACACTGTTTTATGGTCAGATTTGATGAGCAATGACATTACATTGGGTGAGGAACATCAGCTCCCCATGTTCGTGAGTACAAGGTCAAGGATGTTTGTACCCCTAGTAGGAGAATGGACCAACTTTTCCAGGATGTTGGTATTAACAAAGTTTAGGAGTCTCTGGGCTTGTGCATTAGAAATAGTGCAGGACTCCCAATCTGTAGTGGGTTAGTTGAGATCTCCCATAAATATCATATTGGGTTGAACGGTGAAGGACTGTAGTACATTGAGATAGATAGGAACTGTTGATTTCCTGAGACATGGAGGGGGACCTATACATTGCAAGGATATGGTCCAAGACCTTGTTTATGGTGAGTTGCGCATGTATGAGTTCCAGTGAACCATACACTTTAACTAGTCTGGATGTGAGATTGGTTTTAATATAGACTGAGACTCTTCCACCTTTAGTTCCATCCTGTGCAGTACCTGGGCTAAAAGTGTGAAAGACATTATAACATTGCATTGCTGGGGTACTTTCCGAGAATTTAAACCATGTCTCTGTTACCACACAGATATCTACAGTCTCCAGGGAGAGGAAAGCTTGCAGGTGGAGTTTCTTGTTAAGACTTCTAGCACTAAGCAATAGCACCTTCAGATATTCCTTCATAGGTTCGTTAAGTCAGTAGGTTTATCCATTTTGACATTGCCTAAAAACAGGCACTAAAATAGCCTCAAATTAAATGACTTGGTTTAGGCCATAAAGATTTTATCTCACAGGTCTAAGTGTTGCCAGAGAATAACTTGTTAGTTTCTGCAGGCAGTGTTGGAATTGTTTTATGGTTTCCAGATGCTGTAATAAACCTTAGCTAAAGTTCTATGTGTGTATTGTGATACATCAGTACCAGATCCTGGCTCAATTCTAGTGAATTGGTAGTGTGGGAACCACAGAATCAGGTGACCAGATGTGATGTCATTCTGTAGCCAGCAGTGAAACTGTATTTTAATACTAGTGAGAGATGTGATGTGTGCATTCTGTTTTTGAACCTGACAAAACACTCATCAACCTTCATCTTGCCTTACTTTAGTAGTAACTAGGGAACAGTAATTCTTCAGTTAGAAAAAATATAGTAACATTAGCCAAACGTAATTTATTTCTGTATCTGTCTGAGTCTTTCCATTCTGTGCTATTTCTTTATATTTCCTGTGATTGAAACTCTGGTGTTTATTGTAAATAGATATTCAGTATTTTCATGTTTTTTTTTTCTTATTTATTATTAAATATATCTATATATTTAAACCTTTCATTGTGGTTAGTCTTTTAGAAAATATCTAACCTTTGACAGTACTTGCATTTATTTAGTGGCATGGTGGCTCCACATTCCTGAAAGTCTTTCTGCTTGGTTAAACATTATCATTTGTATAAGTATTAATTTTAATACATGTAATTTGGTTCCCTGGTAAGAGCCTTAAAATAGTTGGCTTCAGGTGTTCTGGTGGCAGTAAATCTACCTTATAATCTGAGTGGAGGTGTTAGAACGGATAAGCTGTGCCAGCCTTCCTGTAGTGTGTGTGTGTGTGTGTGTGTGTGTGTGTGTGTGTGTGTGTGTGTGTGTGTGTGTGTGTGTGTGTGTGTGTGTGTGTGTGTGCACACGCACGGGCATGTGCGTTTGAAAATCAAATCTCAAAGACAATGTGTGTTACTGCTACTTTGAACAGAGACACTGAGAATACTGATTTCACAGAGAGGGTGGTGGAGAACTTGGCTTGGAACACCTGGCTAAAGACTCAGCTCTATAGTGGCCAGTGGGGAGTCGTATTTGGGGCCTGAAGAGAAAGCCCAGCCCCAGGACTAGAGTATGCATTCCCTGTGTGCTCTTAAGGGAAACAGTACTTGGTGCAGAGAGCTGCATCTGAAAAGACTGTGTGTGTGTGTTTATTTTTTCACAGTGAACATTTTCCAGCAGTGTCAGTGGTGAGAATTGAGGCTCCTTGATCACTGGCCCAGGGGAGTTATGTCACAGCCCCACTCAGGCATTGTAAACAAACTAATAGAATTAGGAATAAACCCCTATGTAACTTGATGGATAGTCAGCTGGCTCACAGACAGGACCCAGGGAGTTAGGATTGGACAGACCACCTCCACAAAGAGGAAAGTCACCAGTGGAGTCTCCCATGACTCTGTGCTGTATCAGCTCCGCTTTGACATCTATTTTTCAGAAGTCAAGTTCATAGGTTCATAGTTTCATAGGTTGGTACTAGGCTATCAGCCCTAAGGCCTTTACAAGCCTAGCCATAACAATTCCCTGGCTATTTCTTCCCACACTGTTTACTTCCCTGGACCCCTGTCTAGCAGGGTGACTGACGTGATCCCCGGGGTGAATTTCCTTTCTCCCATCCAATCTTCAAGGATCCTTTTGAAGAGAGCCAAAGAGACACTCTGCTTGACATGTATGGGCAATCTATTCCAGAGTCTGGGGAGTATCTGGGTCAGGAACCTATCCCTCCAGCATGTTTTGTTTATTGTGATGACAAGGTTTAGATCCCTGGAGCATGTGGCTCTGAGGGATTGGGATTTCTTTAAGTGTAGCATGTCCAACAGCTCTAGGTTTGACATGGCCTTGTATGTTAAGCAGAGATCACCTCTGAGTAGACGATATGCGACAGAGTATAGCTGGAGTTTTTTAAGGTGGTCACCGTAGGGTATCTGCTTTAGGCCTGTGATTCTTTTAGTGAGGTATTTCTGCGGCCTTTCCAGTTGTTGCAGATGTCTTGAGAGGTACATACCAAACGAGGCGTTGTATTCTATAATGGGTCTAATGAGGGATGAGTACAGTGGGACAATGACCTCCTTTTTTCTGGATGAAAAGCCCTTAGTGATGAGGTGTGCCACATAGACGGATTTCCTGACTGTTGTGGTGATGTGGTTATCGAAGGCGAGACCACTGTCCACCTGTGTCCCCAAGTCTCATCACAATTTATAGTGGCCAGTGGGGAGTTGTATTTGGGGCCTGAAGAGAAAGCCCAGCCCCAGGACTAGAGTATGCATTCCCTGTGTGCTCTTAAGGGAAACAGTACTTGGTGCAGAGAGCTGCATCTGAAAAGACTGTGTGTGTGTGTTTATTTTTTCACAGTGAACATTTCCCAGCAGTGTCAGTGGTGAGAATTGTGGCTCCTTGATCACTGGCCCAGAGGAGTTATGTCACAGCCCCACTCAGGCATTGTAAACAAACTAATAGAATTAGGAATAAACCCCTATGTAACTTGGTGGATAGTCAGCTGGCTCACAGACAGGACCCAGGGAGTTAGGATTGGACAGACCACCTCCACAAAGAGGAAAGTCACCAGTGGAGTCTCCCATGACTCTGTGCTGTATCAGCTCCACTTTGACATCTATTTTTCAGAAGTCAAGTTCATAGGTTCATAGTTTCATAGGTTGGTACTAGGCTATCAGCCCTAGGGCCTTTACAAGCCTAGCCATAACAATTCCCTGGCTATTTCTTCCCACACTATTTACTTCCCTGGAACCCCTGTCTAGCAGGGGATGACTGACCCGGGTGAATTTCCTTTCTCCCAAAGATTCAAGGTTATTTTTGAAGAGAGCCAAAGAGACACTCTGCTTGACATGTATGGGCAATCTATTCCAGAATCTGGGGAGTCTCTGGGTCAGGAACCTATCCCTCCAGCATGTTTTGTTTATTGTGATGACAAGGTTTAGATCCCTGGAGCATGTGGCTCTGAGGGATTGGGATTTCTTTAAGTGTAGCATGTCCAACAGCTCTAGGTTTGACATGGCCTTGTATGTTAAGCAGAGATCACCGCTGAGTAGACGATATGCGACAGAGTATAGCTGGAGTTTTTTAAGGTGGTCAGCGTAGGGTATCTGCTTTAGGCCTGTGATTCTTTTAGTGAGGTATTTCTGCGGCCTTTCCAGTTGTTGCAGATGTCGTGAGAGGTACATACCAAACGAGGCGTTGTATTCTATAATGGGTCTAATGAGGGATGAGTACAGTGGGACAATGACCTCCTTTTTTCTGGATGAAAAGCCCTTAGTGATGAGGTGTGCTACATAGACGGATTTCCTGACTGTTGTGGTGATGTGGTTATCGAAGGCGAGACCACTGTCCACCTGTGTCCCCAAGTCTCATCACAATTTATAGTGGCCAGTGGGGAGTTGTATTTGGGGCCTGAAGGGAAAGCCCAGCCCCAGGACTAGAGTATGCATTCCCTTTGTGCTCTTAAGGGAAACAGTACTTGGTGCAGAGAGCTGCATCTGAAAAGACTGTGTGTGTGTTTATTTTTTCACAGTGAACATTTCCCAGCAGTGTCAGTGGTAAGAATTGAGGCTCCTTGATCACTGGCCCAGAGGGGTTATGTTACAGCCCCACTCAGGCATTGTAAACAAACTAATAGAATTAGGAATAAACCCCTATGTAACTTGGTGGATAGTCAGCTGGCTCACAGACAGGACCCAGGGAGTTAGGATTAGACAGACCACCTCCACAAAGAGGAAAGTCACCAGTGGAGTCTCCCATGACTCTGTGCTGTATCAGCTCCACTTTGACATCTATTTTTCAGAAGTCAAGTTCATAGGTTCATAGTTTCATAGGTTGGTACTAGGCTATCAGCCCTAGGGCCTTTACAAGCCTAGCCATAACAATTCCCTGGCTATTTCTTCCCACACTATTTACTTCCCTGGAACCCCTGTCTAGCAGGGCCAAAGATTCAAGGTTATTTTTGAAGAGAGCCAAAGAGACACTCTGCTTGACATGTATGGGCAATCGATTCCAGAGTCTGGGGAGTCTCTGGGTCAGGAACCTATCCCTCCAGCATGTTTTGTTTATTGTGATGACAAGGTTTAGATCCCTGGAGCGTGTGGCTCTGAGGGATTGGGATTTCTTTAAGTGTAGCATGTCCAACAGCTCTGGGTTTGACATGGCCTTGTATGTTAAGTAGAGATCGCCTCTGAGTAGACGATATGCGACAGAGTATAGCTGGAGTTTTTAAGGCGGTCAGCGTAGGGTATCTGCTTTAGGCCTGTGATTCTTTTAGTGAGGTATTTCTGCGGCCTTTCCAGTTGTTGCAGATGTCTTGAGAGGTACATACCAAATGAGGCGTTGTATTCTATAATGGGTCTAATGAGGGATGAGTACAGTGGGACAATGGCCTCCTTTTTTCTGGATGAAAAGCCCTTAGTGATGAGGTGTGCCACATAGAAGGATTTCCTGACTGTTGTAGCAATGTGGTTATCAAAGGTGAGACCACTGTCCACGTGTGTCCCTAAGTGTCTTATCACAATTTTGGTATTTACTGTGCTGCCACCTATATGGTAATTCACGGGACCATGTTTTTTCCCAAAGGGGATGACTATACAGTTCTTGGCATTGAGCTTGAGCCCATGGCTCTGGCACCAAGCATCTGTTTCTGTAAGGCCCTTTTGTAGAGTATCCACATCATTTGGGGATTCAATAATGGCTCCCAGTTTGCAGTCATCTGCGAACTTTGTTAGCCAGAGTCCCTTAGTGTTGGCCTGTACTTCAGAGAAGTAGACGCCAAACAAGAGCAGTCCCAGGACTGAACCCTGAGGTACTCCACTTGTCACTTGTCTGGAGCTGGATTTGGAGTTGGCTACTTTTACAGTGTGGGTTCCATCAGTAAGCCAGTTAGCAACCCATTGGGTGACGTAGGGATTAATGCCCAGCTTAGTAAGTTTATCTATGATTCCAGAGTGGGGGAATGGTGTCAAAGCCTTGGCAAGTTCTAGGTAGGCTGTGTGGACCAGCTTACCCTTGTCCATGGCTCTGGAGACTGATTCGAAGAAGTCATTCAAGTTCAGGAGACAAGATCGGCCCTTCACGAACCTAAACTTGGTGGGGTCCAGTGTTTGAAGGTTGCCATTGTCTTTGTTTATAAGTTCCATGAAAATACACTCCATGGCCTTGCAGATAAGGCTCATCAGACTGATGGGACGGTAGTTTCCGGGATCCAAGGTGGATCTCCCCTTGTGGAGTGGGATAACTGTAGCTCTGCACCACTCAGTGGGCACGAAACCTGAGGTGAGGCTATGATTAAACATGACACTTAGGTGAGGTGCCAGTTCATATTGTAGTTCATGTAGTACACAGCCCGGGATGTCATCTGGTCCCATGGATGCTATATTCTTAGCTTTGGAGAGTGCGTTTTTTACCTGTGCGGCCGTTATTACCGTAATTTGGCAATCTTCCGGCATTGAGATGGGCCATTTAGGGGATGAGAGGGGGGTGAAGTTGGCACTGAATTGATCTGCCAGGATATTGGCAATATCCTTGGGATCAGTATATTAATGCCATTCTGTTTTAGCTCAGAGCAGATCTGAGCATTGCCATTTAGATTCTTGACATAGCTATAGAATGCCTTGTGGTTGTCTTTGGAATCTTTGGCAATTTAGAGTCCAATGTCAAGGGTCTCTGGCTTAGCAAGTCTGTAGATGACTGCAAGGTAGAAGTAATCATAGAAAGCCCACAAGATACTAAGATCTTACAGGAAGGTCTAGCACAGACAAATGATTAGTGCTAAAGCCACGGCTTAAAACTCAATACCATTTTTCTCATTTTTACCAATTACTCCACACTCACAGTACTGGACAATTCTCCTACTCCACCTTGGATGACCTTATTTGAATGGAACTCATGTCAGTATATCAAATGAACTTATTTCTGTAAATTCAACCACCCATATTAACATTCCATTATCCGTGTTTCTCCTCTATAGACGGCTTTATTCCCCTTCCTGTACTCTGCTATCAGCCTACCCTAACATTTATGTTATACTGCTCTACTTATCTTTATGCTGCATTATGCCATCCTTTGTATGTTGCTGTTGTGTCTTTCGGCTTTTTCCCGGTTAGGGGTCGCCACAGTGGAACTCCGATCCGCTAATGATTGGCAGTTGATTTTTACATGCTGAGTTGCCGGCCCTAACGCACAACCTTCAACGAAGGTACGCCCATTCACGCAATGATTTTTTGATTAATTATGATGAATTTTCTGTCTGTTACATGTTGTAGGTGCTTATGTAAGTAATGTAATTATAATGATTTCTTAATCACTTATGATGAATCTTCTGTTCTGTAACATGTTGTTAGAGCTTTACTCCATGGGCCTCCACTGAAAATGGTCTCTTCTTGGCCCAGTGGTCATCTGATCAGTCATCAAAATGAAATAAATAAATACCATGAAATGCATACTAGCACCTCTTAGAAAGTCAGCCACCCAGAGAAACTATCTCATTAATAAAAGCACCCCTAAAAGTAGACATAGTAGTCAGGGATTTGGGGACTCATGTAGATAGTAACTTGGCTTTAGACCAACACACATCTAAGGTTATAAGAAAATCATTCTATGTCACTCAACTTATAAGTAAGGGCATGACATTTAGATGCAGGTGAATCATCATGCTACTGAACTCAGCCATTAAAGTGCCCATCACTGAGGATAACACCACCATTCTGTACGTACCTGACCCTATTTATACAACGACTGAAAGGTCCATAGAGGTTCCTCACAAAAAGAACACAGGGTGTAAACACAATGTCCTACAGATCACTAAAAATCCCTACTGCTTTTCTACAAACTGCTGAGAGACGAGTTATGCCTGACATATAAGGCATCCTTGCATCTCACTATGATGGACCTTTTGCATATCCGCTAAATGAACAGCATCAGAACTACTAAATCTAAGTTTTTAAGATTTGCTTGCAACTTAAATAGAACACGATGGAGGGACAGGTAAATATCTCATAGAATCCCCATTCTCTGAAACAGGCTTCCCATCCATGTGAAGCAGAGCCCCGTTTAACCCTATTCAAATGCAATCTGGATCAGTGGATCGGAAATCAGAAATTCACCCCTGCTCTGACACTTATGTCTCTGATGGACAGAGACAGCCATTAAATCATACCCTAACTAACATATACCCCTTAAAATAATTTCTAAAGCATAACAACTCATGGAATGCATTCAGGTTGCATAGCTAGGCTTATAAAGGTCACAGTTCACTAGCCTAGCATACATCTATGAACCTATAAAGAAAAGATGGGAACATGACATGGAGTAGAACTTTAAAATTAAGTGTTAAAAAAAGCTCCACCTAAGCACAGCTAGTGACCCAGTAGAGAGAGAGAAAGGAGGTTACAGTTTTAATAAAATGAGCACAGAATGTTAGGGTTTAAGTTATTTATTTGTTTGTTCATTATGTATTTACTTATTTGTTTGTAAGCTGGTAAGCTCACTAAGTATACCTTTTTTCACCAAACATATGAATATATGAATATTTAAGTGCTTGCTTTCAGGGGTGTCCCATGTGTTCTGCCTTAACTGACTTACTTTGTTTGCAAGGCAAAACTGCTGTAGTCAAATCTATTTAATTTGACCCTGTTATCTCTTATGTATGGCTTGAAGAATGATGTAAAAGATGGAAGTTTAGACTGGATGCCAACTAATATAGCTGGTAAATAAATGCTAGAAGAATATCCAACAGAATTAATGACCAGTCTGTTGCTATAGTATACCACATTGCTTTATTCATACCTGCTTGCTGATGTCCTGTTACTAAAAATGTCACTCTTCTTTTCTGTTTGCTAATCTGTGTTTTTATATTTGAATGTCTGTCCATCCACTCCTAAAAATAAACTGTATTTCATTGCAATACCACTTAAGGTTTCAGCAACTAGCATAGAGTCCCTCATTAGGCCTTCATTTGCTGACTCAGCTACTGAAAAGATTTTTCAAAATATCTTCAGTGACATAGATTCACTCCTGTACTGAAATAAGATACTGACCAAGTTTTTCTTGCCTTAGCTTAGGAACGAATTATTGACTCAGAATACTTATTTTTTTCTGGCAGATGTTACCTAGATAATGGCTTATCAGTGTTATTTCTAAAACTATGTAGTGTTAATCCATCCAATCTACTGTGATTGTTCCCTAACACACACACACACACACACACACACACACACACACACACACACACACATATATATATATATATATATATATATATATATATATATATATATATATATATATTATAAAAGTGCTCCAGTGGTTTAGCAAGATAAAGCCCAGAGTACAACTCAGGTGATTTCAGTTTGATTAGCAGCCACAGCACCTGTTGGAGCTGATATGAGCAGAAGACAAATGATGAACTATGACATGCTTGCCTCTCCCAGAGCAGGGGGGGGTCTGTGGATATGATGGGAGCACATAGTTTGATCATGAGCTCTGGTGGTGAGACCTGGGATGTGATGAGAGCCAGCACTGCAGCAGGTGGACAGGTAAAAGAGAGAGACCATCATACAGGTTGGAACATCTTCTTGATTGTACTACTGCACACCCACCTTAGCGATATCAGCATAGCACATCAGAGAGAGAGAGAGAGACAGAAATGACTTAAACAGGAAATGCCATCTGGCTGTGGTATGCTGCTCCCAGATTCTCTGTTCTTTTCCCTCAAGTTGTGGGGGTTCGTAGCCTGATGGCTGAGAGGTCTTCTCACCCAGAGTGATAAGACCCATGCAACGAAGGATAACTCTAGAATATCCTCCAGATGCAATGGTATGGCACGAGAAGGAGCTATGCTGGGAATTGGAGATATGAAATCATTGAGGTAGCTAGACAAAATAAATAAAACTTTAGTGTTACTCTTGTATTATTCAGATTCTGTTTTCTTGCTCATACTTCTGTATATTATTGCTACATGTAATTTATGAATATGTATATCTATGATTTTTATAGTTTTGTATAGCACTGAATCTCACTGCCTTGGAAATAAGTTGTGGCTGAAGATTCTCTTTTGGCCCAGCCCACCTACCTAGTTCAACTAACTAACCTAATAAATAAATTTTAGGGAATTAGTATTGGTATGATAGTGCACAGTGGAACAGAACCACTGAGTTGTTGCATACAGACCTCCAGGATTTCGCAGCATGCTCAGATTTTTGCATGATGTGGTTTTCTGGCAAATAACTGGGGACTGAAGTCACTAAATAATGATAAACATTTAAGTTTCAGGCTTCACCTATTTCAGAAAATGCATGTTAACATAAAACCTGTTATTCTAGTAACTTTCTAAGTTTATAAGACTAATAAATAAAATACTTAAAATTTGTCCCTAAATTTGGGCCTTTGCCACCCCCACCCCCACATTAATTTTGGCCTTTTCCAGAATTCTTAAGGCAGAGGCAGTGGTGCTACTCCCAAGGTCAGTTATTAATTCCACAAGAGTTTTATTTGTTTTAGCTTTATGCCATTTACTTACTACATTATGAATCTTTTGCAGTTTATTCAATGACACTCATTTAAAATGATGTAGCATTTTATTTACTCATATAAATGTTACAGCATATACAGGTTTCACTTTAGATATATATTTTTCATGCATCTGAAATTTGCTTTCAACACATTTGACTATGTGATATAATTTTTAATCACATAAACCTAGACAATCTTTTGGATTTAAGTCTGGAATTAAAAAAAAAAAACAACTTTATAACTTGCATACATTTTAGTGATCTGAGATTCTCTGCATGTAAATGTGTGAAAAGAGGTGAAAATGTCTCCATTTACTTTAACAAGGTGATGAAAAGACATCCTTTCTTTGGTATGAATGGCAGAACTATGGAAGTGAACATCCTAAATCCTAAAAGGATTATAATTTAAATATGAGAAGTTCTGCATCTTAAAAGGCAGAAAAAAAAATAAGTTGCAGGAATTTGGAGACTGTGATCTTGTGCATGTTAAACTGCTTCAAATGGGTCTAAAGAGGTGAAGATGTCTCCATTTACCTTGTTGAGGCAGTAAACAGAAAACTGCTTTATTAAATCTGGAGACAGATGAGCAAGCTGATACTATTCCAATTGTTCTGATTATTCTGATTTTTCCATATTCAGTGTCTAACTCCACAGCCAACAAACATTGTGTTTCCTGTGCATTATATTTATTTATATGAATATGTAAACACTGTTAATATTTGTTTCATATCTATTTTTTAGAAATTGGAACACATATGATACAATTGTAAATGGTTGTTGTTGTCTTTCGGCTTTTCCCGGTTAGGGGTCGCCACAGCGGAACTCCGGTCCGCTAATGATTGGCAGTAGATTTTTACGTGCCGAGTTGCCGACCCTAACGCACAACCTTCAACGAAGGTACGCCCATTCATGCATGTCTCCACACAGAAGACGCTCTAGCTGAGAATCAAAGAGAACATTATACTGTGAGACAACAACGCTACCGCAGCACCACCACCGCAGTTAGTATACAATTGTAAATGGTGCTTTCCCTTCTTCTTCTTTCGGCTTTTCCCGGTTAGGGGTCGCCACAGCGGATCACCTGTCCGCTCATGATTGGCAGTGGAGTTTTACAGTGTTGAGTTGCCAGCCAGGCGCCCAACCTTCCACAGAAGGCACACACACACGCACGCACTTATGCCTAGGGCCAATTTAGAGTGTCCAATCCACCTACATTAAATTTACAAATGCCACAGTCTCAGTTCTCTTCTCTTCTTGAGATATTTTATATACATTATTTTTATTTTCTTTGTAGACTGGGTTAGTCCCACTAGGCTAGTAGACTCTTTTTTGGGGGGAGACTCACGGTGGTATTTATATTACTAGGGGAAATTTGGCCAGGACATCGGGGAACTTCCACATACTCTCTTTGATAGATTTCATGGGATCTTTTGCACCCACTGGAACTACCATCAATTCAGGCAGATGAGGCCTTGGTTTAACATCTCATCCGAAGGATTGCACTCTCAGGAGTGCAGCCCCCTCCTCATATTGCACTGCAGTGTCAGCACTCTATCTACCTAGTGTGGGAAGGGAACCCACAGCTTTCTGCACCAAAGACAAGCGTGTTACCTGTTGCTGTTTGAACTTTCAAATTCTATTTATTTTTACATTTGTTTACTGGGAAAGTCCAGCTTGTCTAGCTCAGCAGATGTAGTGATAATCATAACAATTTACAAAGAGTTTAATGCAGTCAGCACAAATGCTTAACAAAGCAATCCTATACAAATAGGGAAAGGAGATTAGGAGGAAAGGTGATGAGCAGAGTGGGGCATATTATTGTAATTGCCATATATTACTGTATGCTGGAATTATTAACCTGTTGTATATGTCTGCTTGGCCCAGGTCATGACTGAAAATGGTCTATGGACGTGTTCAATTACCTGGTTAACACAAACAAATAAATAAATAAATATTTGCAAATCTACAAACACATATCTATATTTGACTAACCAAGCTTATTCAAAGTACTATGTACTTCATTTGTCTGTCTGTCGGCGCAGATAGTTAAGGCTGTAAGCACCTAGCACCTATGGTAAAGGGTTTGATTCTCTCAGCCCTCATTTGCCTCCAGTGTGACCTTGAGCAAGTCATTTAACCAGACATTGCTTCCAGATTGCCCCTGAAAAGAGACTGAGTGTGTCCACTGGGTCTACCTGGTTAACAAATGGTTATTATTATTACCAATCCATTTATTTTAACCAGGATAGTAGACCAATCTTGAAGAACCCATTTTAGCCATAATGTAGATGTTAAGGAGTGACAAGACATTTGGATGTATTATGCTAAGCAAAGATTTCATGTAAGAAGTCACAGACTAACAGCACAATATGATATACTCTGTTAGTGTCAGTGGATCAATAGTTATACCAATCAGCTTTAATGCTGGAAGATCGAAAAGCCATGGATTCTATTCCCATCACAGATGCTTGTGTTTATTTTATATTACTGACACTGCAGCACAGCATAAGGGGGGTGCTACACTCCTGAATATGCCTTTCTTCAAATGAGACATTAAGCTGAGGCTCCCATCTGCCTGAGCTGGTGGAAGCTCAAGTGGATATAAAAGGTCCCATGGCACTTGCCCTGGCCGGCTTTTCCCTAGTCAGTATGAATGCCATCTCAGGTCTCCCACCAAAAAAGGCCACTGATCTAGTGGGACTAATCCTGTCATAAAAGATAAATTAAATAAATATAACACATTCATATTAACAGTGGTTAAAATTAAGCAAGTTATAAAGAAAAAAAAAACTTTGCAAAGATCAAGATCAGGATTCAGCACAACCAGTTTGATTTTTGCAGTGAAACAGATAGCAAAGGTAGGGATGAGGAAAGAGTCCAATTGGGCATTCCTAGACTTGGAGAAAGCTTATAAGAGCCTAAGAAGAAATCTAATTTGGACATTCCTGTAACGGGACAAAGTCCCAGATACACTTGTAGAATTAGTGCAGACTATGTACAAGACCTAATGTCAGACGTACAAATGGTGTTCAGACACACAGAGGAGAAACCAGTGAAAGTGGGGGTGCTTCAGGTTTCACCTCTGACTCCACTACTGTTCATACTGGTTCTGGACTATATTAACAAACAGGTTGAAGGGGACAGATCAAAAAAATGTTGTATGCATCTGATGTAACATTACAAGCAGAATCTGAAAAGGGACCGTTACAAATTATAGGAGAATGGAATGCAAAATTGAAGGCACTTGGGATGACACTGAGTACTGACAGGTTGCCATGGCAGTAAATGCAGAGGAAATCAGAAGAAGCAGAAAACTGAGCTAGAAGGGAAAATGGTGGCACAGGTTAACAGCTTCAAGTATCTGGGAGGGATGGTTGAGGAGAAGGGAAGTCTGAATGAGTAAGTCAAAGTTAGAACCAGAGGGACTGCAGCCAAATGGCACAGTGTACTGGGGGGGGGGGGGGTTGAAAGAAGAACGCCAAAGAGCTGAAAAGTAAGGTGTATAAAACAGTGGTGTGAATAGTACTACTGTATGATGAAGTGCCTGAGAAGGGTAGTAGGTTGTATACTGTGGGACAAATAAAGAAATGAGGACATCAGACCAGAAGCCAAAGTAACTCTAATTACAAAGGTCTGTTGATTATGGCGGTTTAGGCACAAGTGCAAGAAAGCAGAAGACAACTTTGTAAATAAAATTTGGGCAACAGGAAGAAGTCAAAAGGAAACAAGGATGTCCAGCGAACAGATGGATAAATTGAATAAAAGAAAACCCTGTGACATTCAGGTGAAACTGTCAAGGAAGGTAGGAGAGTGGCACTGAATCAAGAGAGATACCAACAGCTGATGTGACACCTCACCCCATATAGAAAACTGGAAAAAGGGGGATGATCACACACACACAGACACACACACACACACACACACGCGCACACGCACGAGCTCACACACATACAGATAGACAGAGATATCTATCTGCATCTATCTATCTATGTATATATGTCTAAATATGTATATATTGTTTGTGCAGGAGGCTGTTGTTCAAAATAAAATATTAGGGCTGGTACAAAGATGTTTTTCAGATATGACCTGAGCTAAAGGCACAAGCAGCAACACAAATATAACACATACAGCTAAAGAAGTAAGATTAGAGTTACACAGGACAGGATCAGAGAGATAAGACTACAATTTATTTCAAATCTAACTGGCTATGCCCTTGCTCGAATCCTGACTGACCTCAGCACCCAACTCTCTTTACAGCTCTCTCCATTACTTTTCTACTTGTCTCCACTACTAGTATTCACTCCTCCGCTGTAGCTCACCTCGTATCCACTTAGATATTACTTTTACTATAACGTCTCTTCTCTTTACTTGATACACTACTGCAGCCTGTCATCTGTCCTCTCACTTAAACCTACACGTTGCTCCCTGCTGTGCAAATCTATTTCTTAAAACTTGTGCCCTGGCACAAATGTTTTATCATAACTATTAATACTATTTATATTGTTTAGACCTTTGTGTGTGTTACCACCTTCTCACTTTTCAATATTACTACTCCTGCTTTTGTAATAATATGGGAATAAGAATCTACAAAGTATTTTAAGAATTTTACATTTCTGTAAAAATGCTTCTGTATTGTGACTATCCTACATTCAAATAGTTCTTTAGATCCTTATAATATGTATCTTACAGTGATGTATTTTATGTAATGTACCAGTATATAGTGGAGCTTTTCTCCTCGGGCCTCTGCTGAAAATGGACATGTATCCAGCCAGACTAGCCCAGTCAACAAATGTAAAATAAAATAAATAAATAAATAAATAAATAATTACATATGCAGTGATCATTTTTATTAAAGAACAATCAGTGCTTAAGTAATTCCATGCAAATACTAAAGAAAAGCACTAAGACTGATGCACTCTGATATAAAGCTCAAAGAGTTTAACTCTAATATAATTTTGATATGTGTTTCTAGAGGGGGCCTATTCCAGGTTGCAGAAAGGTCTTACTGAAGGCTTTTTCTTCTTTTGCTAAGCCAAAGGAAGGCCTCATGATTATCACCAAATGAGGAGGATGGCATCAACGTGTCATGGGTGGAAATGCCCTTGGGCATGCACTCACAACTGCATGTCCTCCCTTGGGGAGCTTATAGGGCATATTTATTTATTTGACATTTGTTGACCATGTCAGTCTGACTGAGCTATTGGCCTTTTTCAGCACAGGTCCAGGAAGAAAAGCTCTGCAATTATTAAAAAAAAAACATATAATATAAAAATGGTACAATAATTAAAGTAGTAAAACAATTTTCAATATAAAATGGACAGTCTTTGAATTACAAGTTTATTTTATTTTTATTTATTTTATTTTACATTCGTTGACCGGGAATGTTCCGACTGAGCTCTTGCCCTTTTTCAGCAGGGGCCCAGGGAGAAAAGCTCCAAGTTATTTATTTATTTATTTTATTTATTTTACATTTGTTGTCCGGGATGATCCAACTGGATACAAGTCCATTTTCAGCGGAGGCCGGGGGAAAAAAGCTCTAATCATTCAGATAATAAACAGAGTAAAGTACAACTTGGTATACAATATATAAACGATAACATACAAATAATGGGGAGAAAAGCTCCAATCAGAGGTAAAGTATAACTTGTAATAGATAACACAGAAATAATAAGACTGGTAAGAGTTAATAGACTGTCATAGTAAAACTGCATTCCAGAAGGTCAAAGTTAAATACAGTACTTTTTTATGATAAAGCATGAAAAAGAAGGCAAGAATAAAAATTAAGTATTCAGACACAGGGATGTACAAGAGAAAAAGCATGATCAATAGCCTAGGTGAGAAGGGATAGTATAGTAAGAGTGAATTAGAGAGGAATAATCCCCAGACTACCCTGACATAGTATCAAGTGTATGATAGGATATAAACAAAAGAAATATGGTAAGATGTAAAAGGGTAAGGGAGAGGACTGGGGAGGGGTATAAAGATTGAATGCATAGGGGGGTAGAGAGTCATATGTTACACATACTTCTCATAGAGAGAGGGGAGGTAAATCCTTAACTGAGAAGTTGGGGAGTTAGTCAGGGTTGGTATATGGACATAGTCAGTGTGTCATTAGGTGCTATTTGAAGCTTTTTTTGAATAGAGATAGCAAGGGTAGTAGAGTGAGGTCAGATGGAAGTGAGTTCCAGATTTTACCTAAAAGTTAGAAAACAGGGAGTCACCAGCTGAGTTATTGGGTTTGTGTGTCTGAACCAGCAGTTTGTTAGAAGAACGAAGTGGCCTGGAGTTGCAATAGGTATTGATGAGGTTTTTAAGACCAGGGCTATTTTTGGGTTGGTTGAGGACCTTATGTGTTACTATAAGCTGATTATATTGAAGTAAGCTGGGAAATTCAAGCCACCCTAGTAGTTTAAGGTTTTGGCAGTGACGTGTCCGATTTTTAGAGATATTTTGTTATAAAAACCAATTAAAAAACATTAAGATAAGAATTGAGATAGAGAAGTAGATTTCAGATCACATACAGTACTGAAAACTGTAAGTTTGTAATCAGTGGTGCAGCGGTTAATGCTGTCGCCTCACAGCAAGAGGTTCTCTGGTTCGATTCTCAGCCGGGGTGCCTTCTGTGTGGAGTTTGCATGTTCTCCCTGTGTTCGCGTGGGTTTCCTCCGGGTACTCCGGTTTCCTCCCACATTCTAAAGACATGCGTCTGGAGCATTTCTCCCCAGGCCTCCGCTGAAAACAGGATCTGTGGAACCTAGTCGGACTTTCCCGGTCAACAAATGTTAAATAAATAAAATAAAAATAAATAAAAAAAAATTTAGTTTGACTGATATAATCAAAAGCAATTTATTTATTTTATTTTACATTTGTCCGACTGGATCTATGTCCATTTTCAGCAGAGGCCCGAGGAGAAAAGCTCCAGAGACACACATAAGGCAAAACAGTTAAGGCATGCACATTTACAAGTATATACAAAATGCAGTTGACTTAGCTATTTGCAGAGTATTTTTATTATGCACAGTAAAAGAGAAGTTATAATGTGAATTCATGTATGCTGTAAGTATATGGAGTATAGTGAGAGCATAAAGTGAGAGGCATTATTTACAGTGTTTTCTATAACTGTGTAGTATAAAAACCTTTGCTGTTAGGACTGGGTGACACAGGATTGAAGCACTGTGGCCTCCTCTCGTACCGCTAAAAATATGGTTAAATGTTCCAGCAGCTGTGCTCCCAGTTTGGCAGTCCCAGTCTTGGGGGGGAATAAGGCACTCAGTCTAGAGAGAGTATGGGGGGGCACCAGTCACCTGCAGATAGTCATCCTGGCCAAGGGGACAAAATAAAATAACACAAGTGGCAAAGCCCTAAGTCATATACATAGGTAAATCTTTGCAGTTAGAAGTGAATGACACAGGGTTAGAACAACGTGGTCTCATCTCCCACCCCCCATTGATGACTGAATGTGCCAGCATCTGAGCCTCCAGTTTGGCAGCCCCAGTCTGGGGGTGGAGGTGGACAGCCAGTCATTTAAGAGATTTTTTTTTTTTTTTGAAGGTGGGCACCAGTCATCTGCAGATGGTTATCCTGATCAAAGACGCAAAAAAAAAATTAAATATATATGGATGCACGTTACATGCTTGAGATACTGAAATGTCAAATTTCAGTATCTTGAGACCAGAAAAGCGAAAGTGCAATTGCATGAAACTGCATATTTTTGAATGTTAGTTTGCCGAATCGGTAGTAGTTGTGGTGTGTGCTGTTTTTCCTGGTATGCTGTCCCTTTAAGGTTAAGTGGTGTATGAGTAAGAAACATGGTGGCCGACGTGTGGTTATATTCAGAGGGTCAGGGAGGTTTGCAATTTTTAGGGTTTTATGTAGGAATGTGGTTTGGTTTAACTTTTTGGAAAGTTTTAGAAGTTGATTAGGGTAATTAGGTGTGAATGTGTTTGTGTGTATGTGTAAGTGTTGAAGGTGGTGTGTTTTTTCTATGTGTAGTGTATGTGTTTTTCTTAAGATAGGTATAATAGTGTGTAATGGGAGAGTAGGGTGCATTACATTAGGTTTCTCTTTTTTTCGTATTAGTGCGGCCTCGGAGTTGGTATTTATAAGTAGCAGGGGTGTGGGGCGCACAGCCCCTCACATGGAGGCAAGCCCCCCTGCTTATATGTATGGTAGTGGTATGTATGTTGTTTTTTGTTGTTTTTATGTTGGGGAGGGATGGGTAGTATTTTTCTATTGTTATTTTTGATATTATGGGTGTTGTTTTTTGGGGTTTTCATTTTTTTGCAGTTTCGGCAGTCTTCTGGTCTCGCGATACTGAAATTTGATATTTCAGTATCTTGAGCCTGTAAAGTGAAGCTATATATATATATATATATATATATATAAATATGGGTCCACTATGAAATTTCGAGACCCCCACAATCTTAACTTTCAATATCCTGAACCCATAACGTCAAGATTGTGGAATCTCGAAATTTTAAAACAAAAAAAAAAAAAATGTGACAACATCTAAAAACATGTTTTTGCAGGGGGGCTTGCCCCTGTAAATTAAATATACTAACTCCAAGATCGCACTACAGTGAAGAGAATGGTAATGTTCCCATTCCGCACTGTATAGAGATCTACATTACTGTTCTTTTCACTGTACAACGATCTCGTACTTTATATTTAGGTTGTAGTGAGTGCGGTGGGTGCAGGAGGGTTTGCCTCCCTCCAAGAACATATTTTTAGAACTTGCCATGTTTTATTTTTTGTTCTATACTTTTGAGATTCCACAATCTCGACATTATGAGTTTGAGATATTGAAAGTTGATATTGTTGGATCTGAAAATTTAGAAGTGGACCCATATATATATATATATATATATATATATATATATATATATATATATTTATTTGACATTTGTTAACCGGGTTGGTCCAGCTGAGCAGAAGATCCCATTTTCTGTGGAGACCTGAGGAGAAAAGCTCCAGAAACAGATACAAGATACAATGTATAGAAAGGTTGTTGTTCTTCTTTCGGCCTTTCCTGGTTAGGGGTCGCCACAGCAGTCCGCTAATGATTGGCAATAGATTTTTTTTTACGGTGCCGAGGTGCCAGCTCGACGCCCAACCTTCAACAAAGGCATGCCCATTCACACATGTCTTTCGAATGCCACTCGACCACGGGGGGGAGGGGGGACATGCAGACTCCACACAGAAGGCGCTCCAACCAAAAATCGAACGGGAGAACCTCTTGCTGTGAGACAACAATGCTACCGCTGCACCATCGCGGCTTACACAATGTATAGAAAGGTAAATAGTAAAAATAAGGAATAACAATTGAATAAAGTAATACATAGTGTGTGACATGACAATCTACAATTCATAATACATAGTATGTAACATGAAAAAATACAAATTATTTTAGGAACTAATTTATATATACATATATATATATATATATATATATATATATATATATATATATATATATATATACACACACACACACACATACAATTCCCACAATGGAAATAAAAATCAAATAAATGCAAACCCTGAAATTCACATATTTTATTTTTCATTTTTGGGAGTGAGGTTTTATTAGTTTTTTTATAAGAAGCAAAAATCCACACCAAACAGGAAAAAATGAAGCATTGGTGAAAGCGCTTGTGTCTCTTTGTAATAAACCAGTACTGCTACTAAAGAATTTTTCATTGCTTTTTTACCTTTTTCTTTGAACTGGAGCCATACCTCAGTCAGTGTTTTTGGATTAGTTTTTTTATGTTAAAAGAACATCTGCTTGTATAAAGACAGCAAACATTAAATATATGATTTTCTTTATTACTTTCTTTCCAAGGTAAGAACCAAAATCCGCATGTCCATTGTAAATGAAACAACCCTGATTCTATAGTTATTTTGAAAATGGGCAAAATTACACAAAAGCTACTCTGCCTTCGACCATTTGTTTAAAATATGAACAATGTGATTTTTTTATTTTTCTTCTCTTACAGAATAACATGAGGCTAGATGTGGAAAACAACACTCCTTTTGGGGACAACTGAATGCTAAGCAACTGTTTGTGCTCAAAGTATCTTGCTATCTTCTTTGTTTTAAAGTTATTTAACATTAGTTTGTTAAAAGGATGTGAGTTCCAATCGTCCCAGGTATGGCTCGCAGCACAATAACTGAAAAAACTCCAAAATACCAAACAGTTTCCAAAATAGCAGAAATGCTAAAAGACGACCAGACTGCAATTCCACAATTCCACAATTTATTGAAGCACGATTCACAAAACATCATGAATGCAATTGTTTACCTAGGTTTCGTCCGTACTACACAGACTTCTTCAGAATAAAGAGTTACACAACGTAACCACTTATATACACATTGAAATGATTAATGAGCGCCACTTAAACAATTAACTGATGACCAAACTCATTAGTACATCTCCCTTCTTAAAAGCATACACGTAATACTATACTTCAAAATTAAAAAATATATATATATATTTTTGCTCTAAAACCAACCAAATATGTATGTAAATAAGTGTAAATTGACTATATGTAAAATATAGTGATATAAATTAAATGTTAGATACAATTAAAATGAAATATGAAAAGTATATATATATATACAAATTGTATGAATTGAAAACATACATATGTATATGTAAATATGTATCAATGTGTTAATATATACTTATAAAACCATATTCTACATAAATAATTAATAAATAATTAATTTATTATATATATATATCCACTTAATAAAATAATATAACCAAATAAATAAACTGTTTAGTCATTTAATCCGTAATCATAACCAAAAAATATATTATTTGAAAACTGTTTAAAAATTATTTATGTAACATGAAAATAGTATGTGTGAGCTAAGTGTGAATGTAATATTATATATGAAAAGTATAATCATATTCCAAGATGTAAATATGAACAGTAAATGTATATACATAAATTAATACATAAAAAATATGTATGAAAAATATCTTTTGAAAAAAACATCAAACATACATACTTAACGCCCCTTAATATTCTTCAATTTTAACAAGGGCTTGATACTACAAAATTAATTAAATCCAGGTTGGTTATGGGCATTTAAATAAATTTGCCATTTTAATTCACTTACATCCAAGTCGAACTCAGTTGTTTTACCTTGTGGATCTATTATGGTTTGATTTACTACACAAAACCTAAATTCATGATCCACATGGTCTAATACATGTCTTGTCAGGGCATTTGTGGTTTTTAAATGTTTGATGTCCAACAAATGTTCTTTAATTCTATCCCTGAAATGTCTACTGGTCTTACCTACATAAAAGGCCTTGCACTTTTGACACAAGGCCAAATAGACAACACTGGACGTGTAACAATTAAAATGACCATTAACTCTAATAAAACTACCATTTACAATGAAATTGTCACCAGTAGTTTTGATATACGGGCATGTTGAACATCATACAAGTGGGAAATTGAGTGACAATGATTTTTCCAATATTAACAGAATACAACAGGTAAGGACAAATTTTAACAGCGGAACATCTTTGGTCAATCAAGTTGATGTTGTTGTAGTGTCCGGTGAAAATGTTGAATTGAACTGCAAAGGTTTTAATAAGGGTGGACATTTAAATATTAGTGAATATCAAGATATAGAGTTTATGGACATTAGTAAAATTGATAGTGAATTATTAAATATGACTGTGTATGACACGAATATTGATACTGTGAGTTTTACACCTGTAGTTAAGGGTTATGAAACAACCAAAAACACGTGTAATAATCGAGTCAATTTCATTGACACGTTTAACAACAATAGTGATTTGGTGGATGTATGTAACATGGATGAATTTGTTGATTCAACAATAACACTTAATGATTTGGATCCAGGATATGTGTTCAATAACAAAGATCAAGTTAGCATTACAAATATGGGTCTGAGTGACCCGGAAATTATTGTTAACACCAACAAAGATTATAAAATATATAATTATACTAATACTAATTTAGGAATTGAATATGCTAATTTTTTCTCAAAAGGTTTTAACTTTGTCCCTTGTAGAAAGGGTAATTTGGTCACTTTTTTATTGGATTTAAAACAATTTACTTGGAAAGTTAATTTAAAAATACTATTTCAAAATGATGTTTTAACTTTAGATGCACAAAGTGGTAGTTCACTAACCAAACCTAGCACATTCAATCCACCTTTAAATGAAGTGGTAGCCTTATTTGAGAAATCAAGTGAAAGGGACATTAGGCAATATTTTAGGACATATACTAAACTTGAACATATGAACATGACCATTGAGGAGCATCAAATATTAAGGAATATTCAGGAAATGAAACACATTCGCATCATGAAACCCGACAAGGGTAATGGTGTAGTGATAGTAGAAAAAAGTGACTATATTTTTTACATGATGACTATGCTTTTGGATGATACTTATATGGAAGTTAGTTTAAATGCGATACATATAGCTCATAGAAACATAGATTTGAGCTTAGAAGACATGTTATTTCAGGGTGAAATTTCAGAAAAAGAGTATAATTTTTTAATTAATGACCATCCCTTGATTAGTGGTATCTTTGGTATCCCAAAGATACATAAGGGATTAGATAATTTGCAATTCAGACCGATAGTAGATGGCAAAAGAAACAAAACTTGTTTTATAAGCCAATATTTGGACCAACATTTGCAAAAGGGAATACGCAACTTTTCTTACATTTTGAAGGATTCGTGGGATTTTTTGGACAAAATGAAGGCTTACAAACATAAGAATGGAAGTTGTTTTGTGACTGTAGATGTGTGTAATTTATTTACATCAATACCACATGAAACAGGGCTCAGTTGGTTGGAAGAACAACTTTTTGAAACCAACTTATTTGAACAGGATAATATCAACACTATGATTAGATTAATGGAAATAGTGTTAAATAATAATTACATTTATTATGAAGGAAATTATTTTAAGCAAATGAAAGGTGTAGCAGTGGAGGCGGCCTGTGCCCTCATTTACGCCAATTATGTTATGGCTTTTTGGGAAAATCATTACATCTTTAATAGTGAATTTTATGTTCACATTAATTTATACTGTCGGTTTTTGGATGATATTTTTTTCATATGGGAAGGTGATGAGAATGGTTTAAGTAGGTTTCTTGAATATATAAACAACACTATATGGTTCCTGAAATTCACCCATGAAATTAGTCATGAAACAATTACTTATTTAGACATTAGGTTAACTTTAAATAAAAAAGTGGGATTGTTGAAATCCAATATACATAGGAAATCTACATTTTCAAACTCTTATCTACATTACAGTAGCTGGCACCCTGACCATCAGAAGAAAGCCATTGTTAAAGGCCAGATGGTCAGGGCAGCCAGAATGGTTAAGTGAATATGAGGAGTTTCTTAAAGAATTATCTTTTATAATGACTCTATTTATTAATAGAGGCTACCCATATGAATTGTGTTCAGAAATAGTAGATGAAGTTAAACGTAAAAGATCAATGGGCACATATAAGGCTATATTAAGTTTTGATGGGCATTTATTTGAAGAAATGGAAGGTACTACTATTAGGGACAAAATATCAGCTAGAACTAAGTTATCATACATTACCATTTATAATGACAGTTTCCATCAAATACAAGAGATTATTGAAAGAAATTGGGACACATTTAAGTTGAACAATGAGATGGCACGAATATTTCAGGGCAAACTTCGTTACGTGTGTAGGAAGGATGCATCTCTAAAAAATATATTTGAGAATGAAAAATATGGTAATAATAATATCACCAATAGACCAAAAGGTAATTATAAGTGTGGTAGATGTTCAACATGCCCGTATATCAAAACTACTGGTGACAATTTCATTGTAAATGGTAGTTTTATTAGAGTTAATGGTCATTTTAATTGTTACACGTCCAGTGTTGTCTATTTGGCCTTGTGTCAAAAGTGCAAGGCCTTTTATGTACGTAAGACCAGTAGACATTTCAGGGGTAGAATTAAAGAACATTTGTTGGACATCAAACATTTAAAAACCACAAATGCCCTGGCAAGACATGCATTAGACCATGTGGATCATGAATTTAGGTTTTGTGTAGTAAATCAAACCATAATAGATCCACAAGGTAAAACAACTGAGTTCGACTTGGATGTAAGTGAATTAAAATGGCAAATTTATTTAAATGCCCATAACCAACCTGGATTGAATGAATTTTGTAGTATCAAGCCCTTGTTAAAATTGAAGAATATTAAAAGGCGTTAAGTATGTATGTTTGATGTTTTTTTCAAAAGATATTTTTCATACATATTTTTTATGTATTAATTTATGTATACACATTTACTGTTCATATTTACATCTTGGAATATGATTATACTTTTCATATATAATATTACATTCACACTTAGCTCACACATACTATTTTCATGTTACATAAATAATTTTTAAACAATTTTCAAATAATATATTTTTTGGTTATGATTACGGATTAAATGACTAAACAGTTTATTTATTTGGTTATATTATTTTACTAAGTGGATATATATATATATATATATATATAATAAATTAGTTATTTGTTAATTATTTATGTAGAATATGGTTTTATAAGTATATATTAACACATTGATACATATTTACATATACATATGTATGTTTTCAATTCATACAATTTGTATATATATACTTTTCATATTTCATTTTAATTGTATCTAACATTTAATTTATATCACTATATTTTACATATAGTCAATTTACACTTATTTACATACATATTTGGTTGGTTTTAGAGCAAAAATATATATATATATATTTTTTAATTTTGAAGTATAGTATTACGTGTATGCTTTTAAGAAGGGAGATGTACTAATGAGTTTGGTCATCAGTTAATTGTTTAAGTGGCGCTCATTAATCATTTCAATGTGTATATAAGTGGTTACGTTGTGTAACTCTTTATTCTGAAGAAGTCTGTGTAGTACGGACGAAACCTAGGTAAACAATAGCATTCATGGTGTTTTGTGAATCGTGCTTCAATAAATTGTGGAATTGCAGTCTGGTTCTCTTTTAGCATTTCTGCTATTTTGGAAACTGTTTGGTATTTTGGAGTTTTTTCAGTTATTGTGCTGCGAGCCATACCTGGGACGATTGGAACTCACATCCTTTTAACATCGGTGGTATTCAATTCGGTTCCTGGATTTAACATTAGTTTGTCAAATGTGAAAAAAAATGAATGTTTATGTCTTTTGCTCAGTGACACAAAGTAGAATATTCATATGCACAGAGCATCACTTGTTTTACAGAGATTTGCATGCTGAACATTTTTACACTTGCAGAACGTTGTTGTGTGAATGACTGTGCTTGGATGTCTTCTAATGATTTGTCTTATACTATGATCAAGTGATTTTATTGTCCTAGTGACTGTCACAGCTGTACTACATTTCTGGTGACATGTTCTGTGCTAAGACTGTTCTTTACCTGCCCATCCTGCAGTAGACTGAAGAATGCCACAAAAACAGCATAGATCTCTGTTGATAACCCTGTCTAGTTAATAATGAAGCCGAATCTTCACCAACTGCACAGTTCAGTAACTGAATCTTTTGGTCTTGTATATCTGACCTTCACCATCTCTGTAGACAACTAGCACATCCTTGGTCATGCTACTTATGGCACTTTCAGCTTCAGTAGACTAAAGTAACAGCATATGTCACTGTTTGTCTCTGGAGGGTTGGGGGGGGGCAGAGGGTGCAGCCTGGCTTGATTTACCCAGACTGTGAGTTGTCACTTTGTTAAATTGTTTTGTGCAATAACCACTGAAATAAATCATCTTTTTCGAAAAGATTCTGCTCTGACCCAGACAGCCAAATTTTTTTTTTTTAATATCTTTATTAACCATGACATTTTTTAAGTAACACAGATGCATAATAATAGAAAAGGAAATAATCTATAACAACATTTTCATTACTTTTTTCATGGAGTATGCATATATTATGTTTAACAATTTTCATTCATGCCGACATTATATAGCTCCTTCCCTTAAATCTCACTCCTCCTGAATGTTATTTCATATGTACTGTTCCAATAAATTCAGTTTATTTCAATATAATTTGCTCCTTCCCTTTTAAATGTTCCCACTTCCATTTCTTTTATCTCCTTTACAATATCCAACATTTCAGTTATGGGTGGTTTACGCTTTGATTTCTGTTTTCTAGCAATTGTTTTTTGTCAGCCAAGAGTTTTAAACTTACTTGGAATTCATTAAAGGCTATAACGTGAACCATATGGCTTGTGCAAGAAAGGCCTTTTCAGTACAACATGCTCAAATGCGATTCAGGAACATGTTAGCTGCTAAGACGTTGGGCCTCATTATTGGCTCATTTGCATGTTTCTTGAATCACAGGCACTACTGTGAAATTTAGATTAGGACTGATCCGCATATTGTAGTAGTACTCTTCTACATGCAGGCAGTGTAATCTCCCCTTAATTCACTCTTTCATATACACATCACATACAAACACACATACATTACATTCCCTGTACCCATCCTTTCCCATCTGTGGTCCCCTCATCCCTATAGTGCCATTATGGGAGTTTAGAAGAGTCATCCCTGGTGGCCTAGTGTATCGCCCCACCCTCCAATCCTCATTATTAGTGGGCACTTTAAAGAGTCAGCCCTGGTGATGTAGTGATCCCCCCCAATTGCCATATTAACTTTGGTGCCATTAAAGCACTTAAGTGTACGTCCTAATGTCCGGTGGTTTATTCCTCATTCCAGTCATTATAGTAATGTATGTGGCTTAGGGCAGTTTAAGGAGTATTCCCTGGTGTTTAGTGTATCGTCCCACCCCTGTCCCCATAGTAATTTTGGTGCCATTGCAAAACTTTAGAGACTCATCCCTGGTGTCCAGTTGTTGCCCCCACACTCCAATAGCTGTAGTAACATTAGTGCCATAATGCAACATATTCCCTGGAGGTCTACTGGTCCCCTCACCCCTGATCCCCATACTGCAGTCAGTGCCATTACAACACCTAAGAATGTGTCCCATGTTCCCCCATCTGTATTCTGCTGTTCTTTGCATTAGGACATCCTTCCCTGGTGTCCAGTATATCCCCCGCATAGTAATGTTGGTGCCAGTATATTTCTCTCCCACCCCTTGGTCCCCGTAGTAAAGGAGGTGTCTTTACTATCTGTTGCAATTCTGTTTTCATAGCTAGCTTTAGAGGATTTGATGAGGGATCTCAACTTTTTGTTGAGGCTAATAAGGGAGTTTTTTGAGTCTGTCCATATAGGACAAGTGTTTAAGGCCTAAGATCCTCTTTGTGAGGTATTTTTGCGGCCTCTCCAGTTGTTATAGGTGTCTAGTGTGGTACATGCCAAATGGGGCGTTGTACTCGATGACTTGCCTAATGAGGGAAGAGTAGAGGGAGACAATGACCTCTTTCTTCCTGGATGTAAAACTCTTAGTAATGAGATGTGCCACATAGAAGGACTTTCTGACCACAGTGGCAATGTGGTGGTCAAAAGAGAGGTTTGCTGTCAACCTGTGTTCCCAGATCTCTTATGGCGCCTTCTGTGTTCAGTGGACCACCATCAATGTGGTAATTCATGGGAACCATTTTTTTCCCAAAGGGGAAGATGAAACATTTTTTGGCATTGAGCTTAAGGCCATGGTTCAGACACCACTCATTGGTCTCAGTGAGGCCTTTCTGTAGGATGTCATCATCACTTGGGGAGTTAATTATGGCTCCCAACTTGCAATCATCTGGGAACTTTGCCAGAAAAGGTCTGCTCCTTTCCACCCAGGCTTTCGGATATTGTTTAAAACTTTATCCATCCCTTTACAGCCTTTTTAGGCGATGTCAAAAGGACAAGAAAAGAAAAGAAAAAAACTCAAAGCAACCTTAAGGTATTACGGCTCAACTGCTCAATGCTAGGAACCTAAATAAGAAACTCCACATCCTACAAGCTCTCTTCACTCTACAGAATGTAGTCATCCATGCTATTACTGAGACTTGGTTTAAAGACATAGAAAATACTCCAGCAGTGAGTGCATGGCTACAGTGCCTTCCACACATTTAGACCAAGAACAGCACAGACAGGGCTATATGTGGAGGTGTCTTGATCTACTTTATCAACAAATTCAACTCCAGGTTGGTTAAACAGGATGATGCCCTGGAGTTCATCCATGTCCAAGTCTCAACAGACAAGATTCCTTACCATTTCTTAACCAGCTATGAATCACCCTTTATGACTCACGTAGCTCACAAATCTAATCTGCACCTACTAGATGCACTTACCATCCAACCAAATTTATTTGATATTTGTTAACTGGGAAAGTCTGACTGGGTCATAGGTTCATAGGTTGGTACTAGGCTATCGGCCCTAGGCCTATACAAGCCTAGCCATAACAATTCCCTGGCTATTTCGTCCCACACTATTTACTTCCTTGGATCCCTGTCTAACAGGGCGAATGACGTGATCCCCAGGGTGAATTTCCTTTCTCCCATCCAATCGTCAAGGTTCCTTTTGAAGAGGGCCAAATAGGTGCTCTGCTTGACATGTATGGGCAGTCTATTCCAGAATCTGGGGAGTCTCTGGGTCAGGAACCTATCTCACCAGCATGTTTTGTTTATTGTGATGACAAGGTTTAGATCCCTGGAGCGTGTGGCTCTGAGGGATTGGGATTTCTTTAAGTGTAGCATGTCCAACTGCTCTGGGTTTGACATGGCTTTGCATGTTAAGCAGAGATCACCTCTGTGTAGACGATATGCGACAGAGTATAGCTGGAGTTTTTTAAGGAGGTCAACATATGGCATCTGCTTTAGGCCTGTGATTCTTTTAGTGCGGTATTTCTGCAGCCTTTAAAGTTGTTGCAGATGTCTTGAGAGGTACATACCAAACAGGGCGTTGTATTCTATAATGGGTCTAATGAAGGATGAGTACAGTGGGACAATGACCTCCTTTTTTCTGGATGAAAAGCCCTTAGTGATGAGGTGTGTCACATAAAAGGATTTCCTGACTGTTGTGGCGATGTGGTTATCGAAGGGTGAGACCACTATCCACCTGTGTCCCTAAGTCTCTTATCACACTACTGTCACCTATGTGGTAATTCACGGGTACATGTTTTTTACCAAAGGGGATAACTATACATTTCTTGGCACTGAGCTTGAGCCCATGGCTCTGGCACCAAGCATCTGTTTCTGTAAGGCCCTTTTGTAGAGTATCCACATCATTTGGGGATTCAATAATGGTTCCCAGTTTGCAGTCATCTGCAAACTTTGTTAGCCAGAGTCCCTTAGTGTTGGCCTGTACTTCAGAGAAGTAGATGACAAATGAGTGGTCCCAGGACTGAACCCTGAGGTACTCCACTTGTCACTTGTCTGGAGCTGGATTTGGAGTCAGCTACTTTAACAGTCTGGGTTCAGTCAGCAAGCAGTTGGCAACCCATCAGGTGACATAGGGATTAATGCCCAGCTTAGTAAGTCTAGGATTCCAGAGTGGGGGATGGTGTCAAAGGCCTTGGCAAGGTCCAGAAAGGCTGTGTGGACCACCTTACCCTCGTCCACAGCTCTGGAGACTGATTCGAAGAAGTCAATCAGGTTCAGGAGACAAGATCGACCCTTCACGAACCCAAACTGGGTGGGGTCCAGTGTTTGAAGGTTGCCAATGTCTTTGTTTATATGTTCCATGATAATACATTCCATGGCCTTGCAGATCAGGCTTGTCAGACTGATGGGCAGTAGTTCCCAGGATCCAAGGTGGATTCCCCCTTGTGGAGTGGGATAACTGTAGCTGTGAACCACTCAGTGAGCATGACGCCTGAGGTGAGGCTATGACTAAACATCACCTTTAGGTGAGGTGCAAGTTCATTTTGTAGTTCATGTAGTACACAGCCCAGGTTGTCATCTGGTCCCATGGATGCTGTATTCTTAGCTTTGGAGAGTGCACTTTTACCTTTGTGGCCATTATTACCTGAATTTGGCAATCTTCCGGTATTGAGATGGGCCGTTTAGGGGGTGAGAGTGGGGTGAAGTTGGCACTGAATTGATCTTCCAGGATATTGGCAATATCCTTGGGATCAGTATATTTAATGCCATTCTGTTGTAGTTCAGAGCAGATCTGAGCATTTCCATTTAGATTCTTGACATAGTTATAGAATGTCTTGTGTCTTGTGGTTGTCTTTGGAATCTTTGGCAATTTTATTTTCGTAACTAGCTTTGGAGGATTTTATGAGGGATCTCAGCCTCTTACTGAGGTTGGTAAGGGAGTTTTTTGCATCCTGGGATTTTCTTCTTTTCTGCAACAGTTTCTTCCTTTTGTTGTAACATTTGTTTATGGCAGGGTACCACCAGATTGGCTTCCTTTTTTTGGATGAGAGCATCTTGGTTCTATTTGGGATGGCACGGTTCATGCATGAGTGGATGGGCTTGTACAGTGCCTTAGTGTAGGATTCAGCAGTCAAACTTTCAATTCCTGTCTGCATGGGTGTTGTGAAGTTTGTCACTTCTGACTTGAGTAGCATGAAGTTGGCTTTGGAGAAGTTTTTTATGGAGGTTTCCTTACTGGGGGGTGGGGGTGGGATGTGGATGTTAAGGGTAATTAGCTTATGGTCAGGCCTGACCAACGAGGGGGTGACCATAGGTGTGGAGCATCGATTTCTCATGTTGGTAATGACCAGGTCTAGGATATTGGAGCCTTGGTGGGACTATGGATTAGTTGATCCAGGGCGTTGGAATTTATGAATTCCAAGAACCGTTGGGCAAAAATGTTGGTACGCAAATAGTTTTCCCAGTTAATGGCAGGGTACTTGAAATCACCCAGTATTAGGGTCTTTGGTTATATCTTAATATTTTCCAGTATGTTTAGAAAGGTGTAGTGAGAATCCCGGGGCATGGTGGGGGATCTGTAGCAAGCTACAATTTGGATTGCAGTCTTACCTAGTGTTAGTTGCACCTGGAGAATTTCAGATGCATTGTGTTGGGCAACTAGCCTGGTGGTGGGAATATCCTTGGTGAATATGGACACTCCTCCACCTTTAGTGTTTCAATCCTGGTTTGGTGTCCGAAAAGTATGGTAAGAGTTGTAGCCTAGTATTGCAGGGGTGCTCTCTGGAGCCTTGAACCAGGTCTCAGTTACTGCACAGATATTGATGTTCTCCATTTTTAGGAGTGCCTCGAGAGAGTGCATTTTGAGGTTTAGACTTTTAGCATTGAGTAGCATTACCTTCAGAACTTGCATGCTTGTACCTGTTACGGTGGTGGTTTTGTCCTTTGAACTTTGCCTAAAAAAGACACTATAGGGGTGGCAAGAGCCTTAGCCAGTAACCTAAATCCCAGGGGCAACAGGTGCAGACTTTCTCTGGCAAAGCATCATGGCCTGTCAATCATGTCGTCCCAGGCAGACAGATACTGGATCCCCTGCTTAGCCAATTGTTGAAGTCAATCATTTTGTCCTTATATTGTGGTATCATTCTGGGCAAAGGCAGGATCCAACTTAGGGCTAGGGTCATACCTGCCTGGGCCACATGATCTGAGAACTCTTCCATGTCTCTTTTCACGTAGTGCAGAGAAGTACGTCTCAAGTCATTCACTCCAAGATGGACAATGACAGAGTCATATTTGTACTTGTTGTGGAGAGACTTGAGTCCATGTGTTATGTGGCGGATCCTGGCACCCGACAGGCAGCTGACTGTAATTTTCTCCTTGTTTAGCCTGGTGAGTGGGACATCAGTGTGCCTGATTATAGAGTCACCTATGACTATAGTGTTAGGTACGTTGTCTTGCCTTAGGGGCTGTTGCTGGGTGGCACACTGGTATTCTGAGCTATGTGACACTTTGGTTGTGATTGGTGTTTTTTTGCGTTTCAGCTTTGGAGGTCCTTGTTGCTTGGGCAGGTTACAGTTAAGGGCCTCCACATATGTGGATTTAATGTTGCTATGTGTGGGTATTGGTGGTGTGGGTTCAGAAGGGCTATGTGTTACTTGAGGTGTAGTGCGGTTGTTAACCTTCTCCTCTTGACTGTTTTGGGTGGAGGGAGCTTTGCTTCCAGTTTGGCTATGTAAGTGCATCTCTCACAGGTTGTAGTGTTGTGTGGTAGGAGGAGAGGGTTGTCTGTGTACATGAGGCAATTGCTGCATTGCCCCAGTATACCCAGATTCACCAGGTGGACAGAAGAAATCACCGGAAGCTGACCCTTGGACATGACTGGTTTGGTGCTTTTTTTGTAAAGTACAGGAGCTGTTTTCTCTTGCCTTAGCATGGTACTTTGCAAATAAAGGCTGTTTAGTGCCTACGATTAATTTCTCCTTGTTAACAAGGAGGGTTGCATGCTTGTATCAGTTTAAGGGTTCCTAGTGCGTTCCAGCAGGTATGAGAGCAAGTGCTAGTGACAGGGATGCTTAAAGGTAAGATGAAAAAAATGGTTTATCCTAAACACTGCAGTGTGCACTAGATAAGTTAGATGTGAAAGTAGGTAACAAGTTTTACCTGTCTAAAAAGTTAAGTTTTAGTGGAGAGTCACTATTTTTGAAACAGCATGATAGATTGAAAGGGGTGGTCACTTTTGTATTCTGGTACTATGGAATACAGTAGAATGGCCAATATATTTAAATAGTTGAAGGGGAGTGATTTCACAAAATGATAATTTTGTGCTTATTCACACAAGCCAGTGAAAGCAGAGAGGAAATGAGATATATGGTCAAATTAACATAAGACGCAGGCAACTAGAAAGACAGTGGTATTTAAGAACACGACAGTAAGCGGGTGGGAGAGTGGGAAAAAATTCTGTCTGACTCAGAAGAGACAGAGCTGTGGGCTCTTTTGAAGTTTTAATATGCATTTAAAAGCAGAATACAAGTAAAACACAAGGTAAAGAAAACAAATCACAGTATTCAAAATATAAAAAGGCAATAAAGTAATACAAAATACAACAAATAAAAAGCAAACTAACCTTTCCATCACAGCAAAGTGTAGCAGAGTCTGGGTGAGCCTTTCTAGTCAGGAACCCAATTTCAACAGAGGCCCGGGGAGAAAAGCCCCACAGAATAAAAGATTGACAAAATAAAGTACAGAGACATTAAATTTACATTTGTGAGTGTATGTTACAATAATTTAACAAGACAGAACATTAATATAAAATGACCGCAGTAAACATTGCAGACAAGAAGTACAGAGATATAAGTTTATACATCTGGTTTAACACGTCAGTTCTTTTTAGGTAGACTTTTGGAATACAATTTGAAGAATTTTGTATAGTTAGATATCATCTGTATGATTTTTACAAAGACTGCAGGTATGTATTTAAAAAGGGGGGTAAATTATTCAACTAATATACATCAGTAGGACTAGCAGCAAATTTAAAGAGAAAGGAGAAAGAGGAGCTTAATATTTGTAATTAGTGTATCAGGTTCTTAGTCAAGTTTCAATAATCTAGCTGCTTTGTCCTTTGAAGGGGACTAAGGAAGAATGTATAGGATGGGAAGTAGAGTAAAGTAGAGTAAAGGAGAGAATATGGGGAAGGGGATATGAACTGGGTTGTTAGGTAGTTTTGGAATAGGGGCAGCTAATTATTACTAGAATGTGTTTTTTAGTGTGAGTTTAAAATGCTTGTGATTTGTTATTACTGTGATGTGTGCTGGTAAGGCATTCAAGGTTTTTGCTACAGTGTAGGAGTATAGACACTGTCCAGCTTTTTTGTTTGGTCTATGTAGGGTTACTAGTTGCTTGTCTTCAGATCAGAGAGTCCCGGTGGGTATGTAGCTTTGGAGAAGTGGAGTTGAGAGCAGGGCAGTTACTCCCTATACATGGGAGACTTTAACTATCTCTCTACACATTGTAAAATGTACACTGCCTGTAATTTACAGGGACAATGTTTCCTGGACTTTATCAATGGAAACACCCTGGACCAGATAGTCTGCACTTCAACGACAGGATTAAACATATTGGACCTACTAATCACCAGCATGGAAGAGCACTGCATCCTCCAATGTCATGTCCTCATTGGTGAGGTCAAACCACAAAGCTGTCTCCCATGAAAAAAAAAAAATCAAACCTAAAAAACTAAATAAACCCAACCGGTCCCCACCCCCAGCCAAGGAAACCACAGTGAAGAACTTCTCAAAAGCAAACTTCACACTTCTCAAAACCGAGGTGGAATCCTTCAAAGCCCCCGGGCCAGTGGAAAATACAGCCCAAACCGCAGAAACCTTTACAAACGCATTCTATGGATACCTACAGAAATGCATGGATCGTGCTATCCCAAATAAAACCAAGACTCACTCCTCCAAAGGCAGGAGACCTGTCTGGTGGACCCCAGCCATAAATAAGCTATACAACAGAAGGAGGAAGCTACTACATGATAGAGCAAAATCCCAAAAAGGGAAGGCATCTCTGATCAGTACTAGCAAAAAACTATGATCCCTCAAAAAATTATCTAAGGCCAGCTTTGAAAGAAAAATTGCACAAGATGCTAAAGATAATCAAAAGGCCTTCTTTAGTTATGTCAGGAATCTGGGTGGCAACTCCCAAATATGCTCTGAGTTAGTGCAAAATGACAAAAAATACACTGAACCCACAGACATTGCCAACATCCTGGCAGACAGGTTCAGTGCAAATTTCTCCCCCCTTCCCCCCCAAAATAGCAAATGTCTATCCCAACTGAGTGTAGCCTCCCTGACATCACAGGTGCACAGGTGAGAGCTGCCCTCTCCAAAGCAAAAAACACAGCATCAATGGGACCGGACGGTGTCCCGGGCTGCGTATTACATGAGCTCCAAGAAGAACTGAACTCTCACATAAAGTCACTGTTCAATCTCAGCCTTACTACAGGATATGTACCCAAGGAATGGTGTACAGCAATAGTGGTCCCACTCCACAAAGGTGGTGCCACAACGGACCCCGGAAACTATCGCCCTATAAGCCTGAGTAGCCTGGTCTGCAAAGCTATGGAGTGTATCATCATGGCACTCATAAACAAAGACATTGGGAACCTCCAAACACTGGATCCTACCCAATTCGGCTTTGTTAAGGGCAGATCTTGCCTCTTGAACCTGGTCGACTTCTTTGAAACAGTCACCAAGGCCATAGATGAAGGGAAGGTAGCCCACACAGCCTACCTGGACCTCGCAAAAGCCTGTGACACAATACCCCACTCGGGCATCATAAATAAGCTCACCAGCTTAAATATCAACCCCTATGTCTCAAAATGGGTTGCAAACTGGCTCAGGGATAGAACCCACATGGTCAGAATTGCAGTTGCCATGTCAGACTCTAAACCAGTTGCAAGTGGCGTCCCACAAGGCTCAGTCCTGGGACCTCTCTTGTTCGGTATATATTTCTCTGAGGTACAGGCTAACACGGGAGGACTATGGCTGACCAAGTTCGCAGATGACTGCAAACTGGGTGCCATAATCGACTCGCCGACTGACACAAGCATCCTCCAAAAGGGTCTCACAGAGACGGATAACTGGTGCCAGAGCCATGGCCTAAAGCTAAATGCCAAAAAGTGCATAGTCATCCCTTTGGGAAAAACAAAGTGCCCACAAATTACCACATAGGTGGTAATCCATTAAATCTGGAAGAAGTAATTAGGGATTTGGGGACCCAAGTAGATAGCAATCTCTCCTTTGACAATCACGTTGCCAAAGTGGTTAGAAAGACCTTCTATATAGCCCACCTTATCACGAAAGGGTTCACATCTAGGTCAAGAGAGGTCATTGTGCCCCTCTACTCATCACTCATCAGGCCCATAATTTAATACAATGCCCCATTTGGGATGTACCTTACCCGACACCTGCAGCAACTGGAAAGACCCCAAAAGTACCTCACCAAGAGGATCAATGGACTCAAACAGATGCCCTACGCAGTTAGGCTAAAGAAACTCCAGCTCTACTCAGTTGCTTACCACCTACTTAGAGGCGATCTGTGCCTGACATATAAAGCCATGTCCAAACCAGAATTAATGGACATGCTCCACCTCAGGAAATCCACATCCCTTAGAGCTACACGCTCCAGGGACTTAAACCTCAGCACAGAAATAAATAGGACATGCTGGAGGAACAGATTCATATCCCAGAGGCTCCCCTCACTCTGGAACAAAATCCCAATCCATGTTAGGCAGAGCCCCTCAATGACCCTCTTCAAGAGAAATCTTGACGCGTGGATGAGAGATTGTAGGTTTACCCATGGGATCTCTTCTGTGTCCCTACTAGACAGAGGCACAGTAAACTAACCTTAAAAGGGCTATCTTCTGTGACCTACTATACAGAGGCACAGTCAACTAATCTAAAAGGGTGGCAAAAGACAAACACACTCTGGCTTGGCTTATAAATGCCCTAGGGCAGATAGCCTAGTATCAAGCTATGAACCTATGAACAGTTAGGAGCTATTCTAAAGAAAGCTACATCCTATTGGCAGTTTCTCAAAATTCACAACTCCCCCAAACCCTGAGAACACAGCTACCAATGCAGAATTATTTACAGAAACCATCTACAAATGTAAATGGCTGCATTGAGCCTGCCATACTTATCAAATATAAGCCCAGATCTAACACCAAAAACAAACCCCACTGGTGGAGTCCTTAACTTAACAGGGTATATAACAAAAGAAATTCATGGCCAAAATCAGAAAGAGCAACTCTCACAGAGAAAACAGCTCTCTGATTCAACTGAAGAAGAAACTAAGAGGCCTAATAAAGTCCAACAAGGCTAATTATGAGGGCAGGATAGCCTCCCAGGCTATGGGCAATCACAATGCCTTCTTTAGATATGTCAGGAATCTTTAAGGTAACACTCAGCAGTATGCAGAACTGGTGGTAAATGACATAACCTTCACTGACTAGGATGACATAGTGAATCTACTAGCCGAAAATTTAGCTAGAATGTCACCCCCCACTACCCCCTTAACTATCAACAGACAGCATGTCCTGGTGGTGCTCTCTATCTAACCAAATACCCTATACATGGGAGACTTTAGCTACCTCTCTATAGACTGGGAAACGTATATTACCTATAACTCACAGGCACAGCATTTCCTGGACTTTATCAGCACAAACATCCTGGACCAGATAGAGTGCACTCGAACCAGAGGATCAAACATATTGGACGGAGCACTCACCAACATGGGAAAGCATTTCACCCCCCATGTCAAGTCCATGGGAACTGATGACATCCCGAGCTGTGTACTACATGAACTACAAAATGAACTGGAACCTCACCTAAATGTCATGTTTAATCATAGCCTCATCTCAGACTTCATGCCCACTGAGTGGCGCACAGCTACAGTTATCCCACTCCACAAGGGGAGGATCCACCTTGGATCCCGGGAACTACCATCCCATCAGTCTGATGAGCCTAATCTGCAAGGGCATGTAATGCATTATCATGGAACTTATAAACAAAGACATTAGCAACCTTCAAACACTGGACCCCACCCAGTTTGAGTTTGGAAACGGCTGATCTTGTCTCCTGAACTTGACCGACTTCTTCAAATCAGTTTCCAGAGCTGTGAACAAGGCAGCCTATCTGGACCTCGCCAAGGCCTTTGACACCGTCCCCCACTCTGGAATCCTAGATAAACTTATTAAGCTGGGTATAAATCCTTACGTCACTCAATGGGTTGCCAACTGGCTTCCTGACTGAACCCAGACTGTAAAAGTAGCTGACTCCAAATCCAGCTCCAGACAAGTGACAAGTGACAAGTGGAGTACCTCAGGGTTCATTCCTGGGTCCGCTCTTGTTTGCCATCAACCATCAACACTAAGGGATGACTGCAAACTGGGAGCCATTATTGAATCCCCACATGATGTGGATATTCCACAAAAGGGCCTTACAGAAACAGATGCTTGGTGCCAGAGCCATGGGCTCAAGCTTAATGCCAAGAAATGTATTGTTATCCCCTTTGGGAAAAAACATGTACCCATGAATTAACACATAGGTGGCAGTACACTAAACACCGAAAGTGTGATGAGAGACTTAGGGACACAGGTGGACAGTGGTCTCACCTTCGATAACCACATCGTTGCAACAGTCAGGAAATCCTTCTATGTGGCACACCTCATCACTAAGGGATTTTCATCCAAGAAAAAAGGAGGTAATTGTCCCACTGTACTCATCTCACATTAGACCCATTATAGAGTTCAACTCCCTGTTTGGTATGTGCCTCACACGACATCTGCAACAGCTGGAAAGGACGCAGAAATACCTCACTAAAAGAATTACAGGCCTAAAGCAGATGACCTATGTTGACCATCTAAAAAATCTCCAGCTATACTCTGTGGCATATTGTCTACTCAGAGGCGATCTCTACTTAACATACAAGGCCATGTCAAACCCCGAGCTGTTGGACATGCTCCACTTAAAGAAATCCCAATCCCTCAGAGCCACATCCTCCAGGGATCTAAACCTTGTCATCACAATGAACAAAACATGCTGGAGGGATAGGTTCCTGACCCAGAGACTTTCCATACTCTGTAATACATTGCCCATACATGTCAAGCACAGCACCTCCTTGGCCCTCTTCAAAAGGAACCTTAACTATTGGATGGGAGATAGGAAATTCACCCCGGGGATCACGTCAGTCTCCCTGCTAGACAGGGGTCCAGGGAAGTAAATATTGTGGGAAGAAATATCTTGGGAATTGTTATGGCTAGGCTTGTATATGCCCTAGGGCCGATAGCCTAGTACCAACCTATGAAGTTGAAACACAAAGCTGAGTCCCTCAAAATAAAAATCAACATTGAAAACCTAACTAAATCCATAACATTTAGGAACTGTAATACAGCAAACCACATCATACTAAATTTATTTATTTATTATTTATTTAATTTATTTATTTTACATTTGTTTACCAGGATAGTCCGACTGGATACATGTCTATTTTCAGCAGAGGCCTGGGGAGAAAAACTCCAAAAAGACATTCAACAAACTGTTACATTTTTACTGTTTAAAACACAAATAAAAGGATTTTTACACAGATGTAAACAAACACAAAAACAGATACACAAACAAATTATTACATTTTTACTCAGGTGAAAAATTCTAGACAGTGTTTTTAAGAATGATAGAATATTGAATCCCTAGTAGGCCAACCTGGTAGTAGATACAAGGAGATCATAGGATTTATAAGTTAAGAAACAAAGTGTAGGCAGAAGTCCTCCATGTGCGCACGAGTGCTGGCTAGAGTTAGTCTGGATTAGGACAAGGGCATAGCCATAGTTTTGTAAAGTACTGAATCAGACTTTTCTTGAGTTGAGGTAGAGAGAGTTCAGATGTAAGATTAGCAGGAACAGAATTCCAAGTTTTTCCAACAGTGTTAGCAAATAGAGATTTACCAGATGTGTTGTTGGATTTGAGAGTTTGAACTAGTAGTCTTTCAGATGAACGAAGTGCGCTAAGGTTACTGTAGGGGGTGATGAGGTTTTTAAATACGGGTGTATTGTCTGGTTGGTACAGGATCTTGTGTGCATCTATTAGTTGGTTAACCTGAAGTAGGTTAGGCAGTTCAAGCCATCCTAGTAGACTTAGGTTATGATAGTGATGAGTTCTGTGGGCTGCATCGGTAGCAAATCTAGCAATGTGATTGTAGCTGCTAGAAAGTTTATTAAGGTCAGTTTTGCAAATAGAGGGGAAGCAGAGAGGAGGGTGGAGAGTAGATGTGTACGAGCAACTACAGTTTTAGATAATGGCATTAGGAAGAGCTTGATCCTATATAGTGAGCCAAGTTTTTTTATTAACTGTTTTAATAGTTTTATTGATATGCAGATTAAACTTAAGGTTATCTATTATAACTCCTAACAGTTTGGTTGAGGAATCTGGGGAAATAATGGTGCCGTTGTTGGATTTTAATGGAAAGGTTATAGGGGCAAACCTGTGAGTGGGGGAGAAAAGCAGCAGTTTGGTTTATTAGGATTTAACATCAGACGATGGTTAAGGAGCCAGTTTTCAACTGTGTTAAAAGTATTTTGGGATAGAATCTGCAACTCTGTAGGTGAACTGTCGGAGCATACTAAAGTGGAGTCATCCACATATTGAATGCATGTTGCATTTGGGATGACCTTATACAAATCATTGATGAAAATGGAAAATAATAGTGGACCTAGTATGGAGCCTTGGGGTACTTCGAGGGTGATGAGTAAAAGGGTGGATAGTTTGCTCTGCAATAGGACAGCCTGCTGTCTACCACTGAGATGATTGAAACCACTGGATAGCCTGGTCCTCTAGGGAGATGGATTTCAAAGTGTTTATGAGTATTTGGTGGTTTACCATATCAAAGGCTTTTGAAAGATCGAGAAAGATAGCAGAGGAAAGTTTATTATTGTTTTGGTGTTGGTTAATAACGTTACAGTAGGAGAGGAGGGCTGAGGTTGTACTATGGAATGGAAAGCCATGTTGGGTGTTGGCTAGAAGATGATTATGGATAAAATAGTTCAGGAGTTTATTGTGAATGCATTTTTCCATAACTTTAGCCAAGGATGACAGAATAGCTATGGGTCTATAGTATGAAAGTTCAGTAGAGATGCCCCCTTTATAGAGTGGGATGACATGGGATATTTTCCAGACAGAGGGAATGGACTGAAAGTACATCAAAATTCAAGGGGTCCTCCAAACCCCAAGAACAGCTGCCTATGCAACATTATTTACAGAAACCCTATCTAAACATAAATGGCTGCATTGACACTGCCATACCTACAAGAAATAAGCCCAGATCTAACAGCAAAAACAAACACACTGGTGGAATAAAAGAAAAAATGTCATGGCCAAAGTAAGAATGAGCATCACTCATGGAGACAAGAGCTCTCTGATTCAAATAAACAAGAGATCTGAAAGTCCAGCAAGGCCAATTACAAGGTCATGATAGCCTCATGGGCAAGGCCTTCTTCAACTATGTCAGGAACCTTAATGGTAACACTCAGCAGTATGGAAAACTGGTGGTAAATGGCACAACCTTTACTGACCAGGGTGACATAGGAAATGTAGTGGCTGAAAATTTAGCTATAACTTCACCCCCTGCTACTCTCCCAGGCTACCCCCTGTGAAATCTCTTCTAGAGTTTTCCCCCTCAACTATCAACAGGGTACAGCTCCTGGTGGTGTTCACTAAGGCCAAAAACACTACTTCAGTGGGCCATAAAAATATCCCCGGTTGTCTCCTAAATAACCTAAAACATGACCTAGTAGGATCACTTGAGGTACTCTTCAGCTACAGCCTCAAAACTGGTTAAGTGCCAGGTGAGAGAGGGGCTGCAGTGGTCATCCATTTTCATAAGGGTGGACCATCAACTGACCCTGGGAACTACAGACACATCTGAAAAGTCTAATATGCAAAGCCATGGAACAAATTATCATGGAAATAATCAGCAAGGACACTGGCAACATACAGACACAAGAACCATCTCATTTTGACTTTGTTAAGGGAAGGTCTTGCATACTGGCAGACGTCTTTGAAAAGATTACCAAGGCAATTTAGTGGAAAACAATGCATACCGCTTACCTTGACCTGACAAGGAATTTGATACAATACCCCACACGGGTATTGTCAAACTTTTAAAAATAGGCATAAATCCCTACATAACTCAATAGACTGCTGTCTGGCTCATGGATAGGACCCAAGAAATCAGGATCAGTAAGACCACCTCCATCAGGAGACCAGTTACCACAGGAATACCCTTGGCCCCCGTGTTTGGCCCACTCCTGTCTGGCATCTATTTCTCAGAAGTCAAGGCTAATGTCAAAAGCCTCTGGCTCACCAAGTTCACAGATGACTGTAAGTTGGGAGCTGTCATAGATTCCTCCCCATGGCACCAACATCCTGCAAGAGGGTCTAACACAAGCAAATGACCTGTGTCAAATCCATGAATTTAAACTCAACATAAAGAAATCCATTATAGTGCCCTTTGGGAAATTATCCAACCAAGTAAATTACTCCATTGATAAAACACCCCTAAGAGCTGACCCGACAGTTAGGAATTTGGGAACATAAGTAGACAGTAATCTGCCCTTCAACCAACACGTAGCCAAGATAGTGTAAGAACTGAAAGGACTATAGAATACTGGAACTAAACTGAAAACAATTAGAAGAAACTGAAATGAATGTCTTTATCATGGGTTGGGTTGCACAGCTAGGCTTGTAAAAACCCTGGTGGTCTTTTTCCTAGTATAAACCTATGAACCTATCACATGGCTGTGTACACTTTGTGGTGAGTTGTCCCTTAGTAAAGCCTCACTATGTCTATGTCTATGCAATTCATATCCTATATAACAGCTCAAGATAATAATTTTCTTAGTTACAAGTATTGGCTCTCCCAACATTTTTGACAAAGCACTCTGTAGGAAAATTTTAAAATCTGCAAACTTGTCACGTTCCCAAACCTCTTTCCCAATACACCTCCAGTATTTGCTCTCTACCCGAGGAATAATTCTCTGAAGTCTGCTTAGGTTGTAGAAATATTTATACACACCCTTCCATGCAAATATCCTAAAACTTCTGCCTAACATGCTGGAATTTGTTGCATACCCTATCATTCTGTTAATATTGTCAAATGTCTGTCCCCCTCCTTAAGACCACATTGATCCATATCTATCACTTTTGATAATACATTTGCCATTCTATTAGCTAGTATAGACATAAACACTTTACAGTCATGGTTTAAAGTTGAATTTGGTCGATATGAATCTGGGTCTGAACAGTCTTTACCCTCTTTGTGTAATACAGTAATCACAGTTTTCTTTTTTTCTAAGATGATGGTACTGTTCCTCTTTTAAAATATTGTTAAGCAAAAACTTCCAGATCTTTTTCACTTTCCTCCTACCTAATTTCCAAAATTTCTTCCCTCCTAACTTCCAAATATTGCAATACAATCTGTTCCTGGAGACTTGCCTGTTGATTGAGTACACATTTATATAGGCCAATTTCCATCATATTGTCTCTATTAAAAATATTAGAAAAGTGTATTCATTCACAGCTTCTCAACTTTCTAATAGATAACCATCTTCTAGCTTTAAGACAAAGTGGCTTTTGTTCTCATCACAGCACAACTACTGTTTTAAAGAATTTTATTAATACTGTCAACAAAAACTAGAAGCCTGGTCTCCACCATCTGCCTAAAGTTATCAAAAGCTTTTGCTACTGTCTCTCACCAGAAACTCTTACAGAAACTCTCACCCTTGGGAAATGGGATCTTTAGAAAAAGGGTATGAGCAAATTTACATAGAAAAAATGGGAACTGTGGAAACAATACATGCAGAGGAGAAGCAAAGTTTAAAAGAAGGCAGGATTTGAATGAGCTATGTAATGTTTAACTGACAATGACTGGATAGATTATAAGTGATGTATAATGTTTGAAACTAAAATTATGTCAGTATGGTTTGTTTTCATTTATATAAATGTAAGATTGCCTATGTCATACATGATATTTTAATAAAAATGTTTCTTGTTTAATAAAGAAATAAATACATTTTCACCCTTAGGACACACCAACTCATCCCTGTGATGGTTGGGAGAGTGGCCTAATGGTTAAGGTGTTTGCCTTACAAACACAAGGTGCAGGGTTTGAGTCTCACAAGGGATAATTGGCTAGGCTTAAAATGGCTCACAAGGGCAGTTAGCTTAGTACTAATCAATGAACCAATGAACCAATGAATCTTAAACAGAGTAAAAGACAGTGAAATGGAAAAATGATTTCTCCACCTTCTTGCCTGTAACTATTAATGTCCCAAAATGATATATACTAGGCCCCCATACTTTGCAACATATTCAATTATTGCTACCCTAATTCAATACGCTGATTCAACTGCACTTTGCTCTGCCAAATCTCTCCCTGAACTCCAGGACCTTATATAACAATCCTTCTTATTGACTAATACATAACTAAATAATTCACAACTACTACTAAACCTCCCAAAGCTGCGGTGGTGGTGCTGCGGTAGCGTTGTCACCTCACAGTTAGACGTTGCCCGTTCGATTCTCAGTTAGAGCGTCTTCTGTGTGGTGACATGCGTGAATGGGCGTTCCTTCGTAGAAGGTTGTGCGTTAGGCCCGGCAAGCCAGCACATAAAGCTCTACTGACAATCATTAGTGGACCGGAGTTCCGCTGTGGCGACCCCTAACCGGGAGAAGCCGAAAGACATAAACAAAACTACTAAACCTCCCAAAACTAAATCACTGTTCTTTATCCCAAAACACATCTCTACCAAAGCAACAGTATTCACTACTGTCTCAGCCAACAACCCCATGATAGAACAAGTAACCAACACAAAATTACTGAGTTTAATCATATATATAACCAGCTGAAATGTAACCATCATGTATCACATGTGGTTAAAAAAATCATCAAAATTTGGGTACATTCTACAGGGTAAAAACCTACCTCACTGATATGGACAAAAGATGCATAGTCTCTGCTTTCCTACTGCCATCTCTCCTCTATGCTGCCCCAGTCTTCTCTAACTTTCAAGTCATACAGCTGTCCACACACTTCAGCAATGTTAAAACAGACAAATTTGCAGTAAACTACAATAGAACACACCACTGCCTAGCCTTCAGGGAATTAAACTGATTAGAACTAAACCATCACCATTCCAAGATCATCTTTCTCAGCTAAATACAATACACAGACTTTGTTATAAGCCAGAAACTGCCCATTCTTTAACAAAACTACTCCCCAGTAAAATGTTATGTTCTAAAGAAAAATCAGTAATCACTAAAACCAAATCAGCTAAGACTGCAGGTGACTCTCTATATTCAAAATGTGTAGCTGGACTTTCCCGGTAAACAAATGTTAAATAAATAAATAATACATAAATAATATACTATGGAATCACATCCCATTATCACTGAAATCCATTTTGAATGCAAATTCATTTAAAACACAACCAAAATTTAATCTATCAAATCAATGGATCTGCTCCTATATATCTCCAGGATAAATGCAAATGTCATCTTCAGCTTACCGTATCATCAAACCATTTCTGTGCTTTCAGATCTCTCTGCCCCATAACTTGTATTCACTCACCTCAGCTCTATACTTTTAATGTAATCTTTATGATAGCTATATATATAATTTATCTATGAACCTGCTTTATACGCAAACCTCTTAACTACAATATTAACATTTTCTGCCCTTGCTAGTTGCTCACATCACCTCCATCTCTTTGAATTCCCAAGTACTAATCACACCATCTATTATCTGACAGCCCCACTAATACACCTCTTCAGATGCTCAGTGTTCAACATCTACTAATGCATATGTATCTTTTATACTGTAATAGTTTCCCTTTATTTCATATGAATGTAATCTCATTGTCAAATGAGTGTGTAATTGTTAATATATATAGATATATATATATATATATATATATATATATATATATATATATATATATATATATATATATATTACTTAATGTCTGTTCAAGCAGATTACTGAATGTTTAAAAATGTAATATAGTGGAGTTTTTTCTCCTTGAGCTTTCCCTAAAAATGCTTTTTTTTTCACTAAACCCAGTCAGACAAACCTGGCAAACAAAGCCAAAAAAGAAATAAATAAAATACATCATTTTTATCTCATCCTTTACTATCTTGGCTATTAATTATTGGCCCTCATCTTCCTCTAACCTTGGCATAATTAAGTATTCCATAAATATTTCTAATTGAGCCTTTACTTGGTTTCCTATCCCTCTTTATACAAATTTTCATATAATTTCCAAAATATCTCCAATACCATAGGATCTCTGGCTATATCTCTTATCATATGATACTTAAGTCTGGCAACAACAGTTTCTACTTTCTGTTGAATAATTCTTTATGCTATGAGATTTTGTGCTCTGGTGCTGTTATCAAAAATACTTGCTTAAGAGAACCCTTTCATATATATTACCCACACACTCCTGTATTTTCTCTTTAGCACTCAGCAGCTATTCCTCTTCTTGTTCTGTGAGACTCCCCTTCTACTGCAATACTTTAACTTTTGTCAACCCCTCTAAATAATTCTCATTACTTCTTTCCCATATCTCTTTCTTGCATATTTCTTTCTTTCTTGCCCACATCATTACCCACCCTCCCTTGATAGTAATACCCATTCTTTCCTGCCATTCTGTCAGATGCCCAAGCCTCTAATTACTTCTGAGTTGCCCGGGCCTTAGTCAGGGCTTTATCCTTATATGCCACTGGAACAGTAAATTCCTCTCCTTTGATCAGATAAGAAGGAAAGTGACAGCATCTCGATTTTATTTCATTATACTGCATCTTCATCTTAGTCTTCACTGCTGCATGATCCAAACTAGTTATTGGATATGTTTCAAAGCTTTCAATAAACTGTTAGTGCTCCTGTGAAATATAATTTATATCTAGTCAAGCCAGATTATTGTACCTTGGAGCATAGTATGTAAATTCCGAGTTCCTATTACAAAAGTGACATACTACTCTTCAAATATTCTCAAATATTTCTTCCGAAATCTACCCAATTTTGTTATAGTTTCTTCTCTAGGTCTCCCTAATACAATCTCACTATTGAAAATAACGTCTCAGTCACCGACCATAAATAATATTCTCTTGCTTAAACCTAATGATTTCTCCCAAAATTCTCTTAAGCTCCATAATAGTAGTTTTAATTGGAATATAAATATATGACAGTGTAATCATCGTCCCTGCCAATAACCCCTTATTAGCACAAATCGATCATTATTGTCTTCTTTTTCTAGTACTATTGGGGCCACCTCTCCCACTCAGTGTTATTACTCCGCCTTCCTTTATCCCTTATATTCTCCTGAATCTCCATTCTGAAATCCTTTCCTGGCTAAATTCAAATGTTTGTTTTTGTCCATATATGTGTTCTGTAAAATTACTATTTGCACCCTGCACTTCTTAATATAATTCAGCATTCTCTGCTTCTTGTCTGTATCTGCAATGCCATTTAATTCCATGTTAAAATTGATAAGGCAGCCATTCATATAAAAATCTATTAGTTTTACATATTCTGCATGACAGTTCTTTTGAAAATACATTTTCAACTTGTAACTTATGTTTACATACTAATACTTGGCAGGCTGGTCTTGTATGAAGTTCCTGCTTCTCATCTCTGAGCCCAAGTCACATTTTCCCCAGACTTACTGCTTTAGTAATAACACTCAAGAAACAAACAAAAGAAAGACATATTTATTTTATCTATCTATCTATCTATCTATCTATCTATCTATCTATCTATCTATCTATCTATCTATTATATTTGTTGACTGGTATAGTCCAGCTGTGCAAGAAACCTCTTTTCAGTGGAGGTGCAGGAAGAAAAGCTCCAACATTAAGTAAAATGTTACAGTAGATTTTTAAACATGTTTTATGAGGAATACATTCAGTCAAGCGCACATTGCTTGAACATGCAGTTCACTGGGTTTTATCTGCGAATTTCGTAATGCTGAATGGTCGAAATATCCTAAAAATCACCGAATTCGAAATTTCTGACTGCTCTACCACCTAAACAAGCACTACCATGGGTCAAAAAGGGGGCGATATTTTGTGAAACACAACAAGTGCAATCGCTTTTTTGAGGTTTTGCTGCACTGCTTTCGGCAATAACCCGATCGACCATCCACCAGCCGATCAAATGTTTGTATACTGTTTTATGATGCACAATAGATAGTAAAATAATAAACTCCAACCTCTTTTAACTCATAGCAAGCACACAAAACTTTACACAATTTTCAAACATTAAAGCTACCATTACATATAGGGGCAAATGCTCCAAAAAGCTATATCCACAGGCTTTGCATATTCTAAGGTAAGGTTTAATAATGCTAGAAGTGCATACTAGAACCTATGATTCTCTTGAAAAAATACCATCTGCCTTTGCCTATCTTTATCCCCCATGTGAAAAACAATTTGCATGCTCTCAATTAACAAACTTTTAGACTTATGAAAACTGGTTACCTTTAAATGAATAAACTAGCTTGTACTCTGTTATATTTAATTTTTTAGTATTAAGGCTAGTGTTTGCAAAAGTATTCACTTTTCCCCCAGTCACACTTAATTTATTTTCACTGAATTGCTTGCCAGTTCCCCTTCAAATACTAAATATGATGTTTCTTATACAAATTGCTCAGTCATTTCCTGATTATTGTCTACCCCTGTAGACTCATCATCTCCAACTGCAGGCATTTACTGATAAACAGTTATAGCTTTACGAATGCACGAAACAGCTCCTTACAAATGCTAGAAACTATTTTTCATGCGTTTTGCTTTCTAGCTTGTTTGCTTAAAATATAGATTTTTCTCTTGCCTGCAACATAAACTGGGAACATCAGTCTATACTTTGATATGTATAAAACAGAAGAAATTATATTTTAATACACACATAATATGATCATCTACATCTATACCCTAGCAGCCCAAAATCACAACATTATGTTGCTTATATCTAGCCTTTATATAGTTGCATTATAACCCCTGGATAGGTTATGTTCAAGAGAAAGTGCTTTCTTACTTTACTATCACTAGCATAAACAGCAGCAACTAATAAGACTCTCCATTTCACATTTAAAATACTTCTGCAATCTATACAGAACTACTTTAGAATTTAACATGCAGTTTAACCCAATACATTTATTATACACATATTATTAAAAATATAAACTTTTTTTTTTAACCTGAAGTTACAGTTTCAGCCCCTTCATTGTCCTTTTAAATATTAACAACAGAGTGGGAATTATGCTTTAGAGCCTTACCACCAATTTAACACAGTTAACAAAATACCAGTATTTTTGGTCACTTCTTCAGCACAGTTCTCATAGCTAAACTGTGTTTAATGGGAATGACAGTTTACCAGTCTTCAGTTTAATTCCTAAATTCACATTATTGCTCATTTTCTTCCTCGTAATATCAACTACCCAATACCGGTCTCTAGTTCAAGTTCAAGGCACTCCTGATTTTTTAGTCAGCTCCTGGCCTTTTTTTCTGTCACATTTCTTTTTTCATATGGAACAATGTTAAATGTTTCATTGGCAAGTAATCTCTAGTGCATTTTAAATTGCCTGGTGATGTCCTCTTGCGGGCATACCTATCATATAGAGTCCACGGTGGTGGTGCTGCGGTAGCGCTGTCGCCTCACAGTAAGACGTTGTCCAGTTCGACTCTCAGCTAGAGCGTCTTCTGCGTGGAGACATGCGTGAATGGGCGTACCTTCGTTAAAGGTTGTACGTTAGGGCTGGCAACTCAGCACGTAAAAAATCAACTGCCAATCATTAGCGGACCAGAGTTCCGCTGTGGTGACCCCTAACCGGGAAAAGCCGAAAGACACACACATATAAAGGAAACTACAGAACATGCAAAGAAAACCTGATATTTTCTGCTAAACCAGAAAAGTTCACTGTGTATTGAGGTGAGCTACAGAACACACCTTCTAAATTTTGTACTGCAAGGGGCTACAAATATCATTGGAATAACCTGGGCATCGTATGCAATATATATGTGTTTTAAATGCACCAGTCTACACTGCCTGTTTTCCCTAACCTATGTTTGATTTGACTAATGTCACTATCAGCTTTTAGTGCTTTCTAATCAATTGTCCTGCTTGTGTTACAATGTGCTGAAAAAAAGATGAACTAATGCCAAGTTCAGCCATGTGTCATGAATGTATGTGTGTCACAAATGGAGATGAATTGCACTGGCAAACTCCATGAAACTGCAGAAAAATAAGAAAACCAACAAATAAGTAGATATTTAATACTTAATTGTGACTACACGGTCTAGTTTTTTTTTTTCATTAGTACTTTTAGTCTTCTGACTTCTCATTTTTTAGTTTTTGTTAAAGTGCTTCTGTATTGTTACTATACTACATGAGAATATTTCTTTATTTGCTTATATGTTTGTATATTCCTGTGCTTTTTGTTTATTGTAAGTTACTAGTATATAGTGGAGCTTTTCTCCTCGGGCCTCTGCTGAAAATGGACATGTATCCAGCCAGACTAGCCCGGTCAACAAATGTAAAATAAATAAATAAAATAAATAAAATTTACCCTATAAATCATAAGAAATACAAAGCTATTCAAACCAAGACCTTGTGCCTTGTCAATTTCCACCCAGTGGCTTTACTAATCTTTTCAAGGAGGGCCAGGTCTCCAAGTCCTGGGATTTATTTTAGGGCAGCCATCCATTTGCCTAAGCTATGTTTGAAGGCTGACATGGCTCAACATTGTTTGACATATAAGGAGATGACGTATAAACTATACACGGGAACTGACACCGACAGAGTTTATAGTCATTTAAAAGAAAACTCAATTATGGCAGCAGAACAAAAGGGGAATAACAGAAAGTCATATGGAACAAAGGATCATTTATTGTTAAACAAAGTTATAGTGGAGAACTGTAAGAAGGGGAAGAATCTAAGTATGGCATGGACTGACTACAAAAAGGCATTTGATAGTATCCCACATTCATGGATAAAAGAGTGATTAAAAATGTATAAGATACACCTACACTGCTTGACTACATTACAGTAACCAAGAAGTAGTGGCAGACCACTTTGCAATTAAGCCATGATAAAGGACAGATTATCCCAGGGATAAAAATCCAAAGAGGGATATTCCAGGGTGACTGTCACTGTTGCTATTCTGCCTTGCCATTAATCCATTAAGCTGTTTACTTAACAGCTTAGGCAATGGCTACAATGTGGCTTCTAGAAAACAACAAAGTTTAATGACTTCTCATCTTCTCTTTGTCAATGATTTAAAACTGTATAGTTCATCAGATTAGGAAATAAAAGCACAGCTGCAGGTTGTCAAAACGTTTTCAGATGATACTGGAATGTCATTTGGTCTTGATAAATGTGCAAAAACAACCTTTAAAAAAGGAAAACTGCAGCAGCAGGAAAACATCAGTTTGGGACAAGAAAGTGATATAAAAGAACTTGAGCAAGAGGGAGTGTATAAATACTTGGGAAGTGATGAAAGATCGGCAATAAAACATGAACAAATGCGAATAAAGCTCAGTAAGAAGTACTTTAGAAGACTTAAATTAATCCTGAAAACAGCAGTGACATCTAGGAACAAGATCCGAGCCATAAATCAATTTGCTCTTCCTGTCCTAATTTACAGTTTTGGAGTGACTGACCAGCCCCAAAAAGTGTTGGATAGATTGGATATTAAAACAAGAAGGATGCTTCATGCTCACCACATGATTTATAAAAATCAGTGTATACCAAGATTATATATTCCCCATTCCGAAGGAGGGATGGGCCTCCTTGAAACTGATTACATGTACAAATCAGCAATCGTGGGACTCCACAAACATCTGCTGATGTCACAGGATCCAAATGTAGTGAATGTTTTGAAACATGAGGAGAATAAATCTAAGATGACATCTCTGCTTAATTTAGCAGAAGCATATCAACGTCAAGCAGGAATGGAAATCAAACCAGAAGTAGATAAAAAACAGGCAGCAACTTAATGTGCTAAAAAACAAAATAAAGAATATAAGGTGAAGGGCCAGATGAGAAGGCAAGAAATGTGGAAAAAACATAAATATAGTTGCAAGTATAGAAAACTTCTGGAAGAGTCTCATGTTGATCAAGAATGAATGCAGGAATGGTTAAGGAGAGGTGAATTCACATCAAGAAATGAAAGGTTAATATTGGCAGCCCAAGACAGTGGGCTACATGCATGCTGGTTTACAAAGTCCATTGAACATGTGGGAGAAACAGACATGTAGGTTTTGTAAAACCGACTTGGAAACATTCACACACCTTGTTGCTGGTTGTGATGCACTAATGGCAGAGGGACTGTATACTGAAGGGCATAATAATGTGGCAAGACTGTTGCAATGGAGATTGTGCAAACATTATGGTATTGAAGTGGCTGAAAAACACTGCAAAAATGAGACACAAAGAATCATAGAAAATGATGAAGTTTATATCACATGGGATCACCCAATACCAACAGTTCAAAAGACAGATGCTAGAAAACTGGATATAGTGGTCCAAGAAAAGAAGACAAAAGTAGCATTAATCATTGAAATTGCCACACCTAGTGACTACAGTGTCTTGCATACAGAGAGACACAAAGTCATAAAATACCTTGATCTGCAGGCAGAAATGAGAGCCATGTGGAAGAAAGATACCCAGACAGGTCCAACAGTAGTAGGAGCAACTGGTCTTATAAAAAAGAATTTACAATCATATTTAGATATGTTACCAATTCATGTAACACCGTACGAGTTGCAGAAGGATTCATTACTGGGCACATTGCGTGTGCTGCACAGAGCACTTTTGGCTAACATCAAAGAGTGAAACAATACTAATTTCATGAACTTTAATCATACTTTGACTTAGGAATGGGGTCCATTCCCGTCATGGTATTAGAAACCCAAAAACTTGGAAAAATTAAAATGGCCAGTCTATTCCAACGCAAGGGTCATTGTTGGGTAATGAACACATCTGTTTATTACCTGATGTGAATTCTGATCTCTTGCTCTAGTGTTGGTTACAGTATTTGTTATAACCACAGAAGAAGGTAGGTGCCCCAACGTTCACTAGTAATCACAAGAAAAGCACCATAAACCAGGAAAAGTGACACGAACAGTTTAATGCACTATAACGCTGAAACTTCACAACACGTTTTCGTCCTTGACTTCATCAGATGTATCTGATGAAGTCAAGGACGAAAACGTGTTGTGAAGTTCCAGCGTTATAGTGCATTAAACGTGTCACTTTTCCTGGTTTCTGGTGCTTTTCTTGTGATTACAGTATTTGTTATCTTGAGAAAGAGAGAGGTCTTGAATAATAGTGCTCCTGAGAGCACTGAAGGTTAGGCACAGGTCTTCCCTCAACAGCTTAGGGGGCAGTGATTCAAACCTTTCCTGATAATTAAGTTTTTGAGGCTTAAGATCCTTTTTGTTGGGAAACTCTGTGTTTTTTTTTTTTTTTTGCATCTAGTCAGATACAACTTCAAACCCTTTTAACTCCTAGCAAGCACACAAAACTTTACACGATTTTCAAACATTAAAGCTACCATTACGTATAGGTGTAAGTGCTCCAAAAAGTTATATCCACAGGCTTTGCATATTCTAAGGTAAGGTTTAATAATGCTAGAAGTGCATACTAGAACCTATGATTCTCTTGAACAAATACCATATGCCATTTGCCTATCTTTACCCCCCATGTGAAAAAAAAAACTTGCATGCTCTCAATTAACCAACTTTTGAAAACTGGTTACCCTTAAATGAATAAACTAGCTTGTACTCTTTTATATTTAACTTTGTAGTAATAAGGCTAGTGGGGATACAAGTATTTGCAAAAGTATTCACTTCCCCCAGTGTCAAACTTAATTTATTTTCACTGAATTGTTTGCCAGTTCCCCTTCAAATACTAAGTATGTTTCTTATACAAATTGCTCAGTCATTTCCTGATTATTGTCTACCCCTGTAGACTCATCATTTCCAACTGCAGGCATTTACTGATAAAAAAAACGGTTATAGCTTTACGAATGCAGGAAACAGCTCTTTTCAAATGCTAGAAACTACCATTTTTCATGTTTTTCATTTTCTAGCTTGTTTGCTTAAAAATATCTGACATATTTATCATGGTTTATGGTAATATATTTTGTATTTTTAGAATGCCTGGTTGGCTAGTCATTTTTTTTTTTTTATTCAGTCTGTCATTTCAGGAGTTTTTTTCTCTTTTTTGCTGAAAATATATACTGTTCAGAAACATGCATTGCCTGAGGATTGTGCATAATGCATGTGTGGGAGGATGGCTAAATTGTAGAAGCTGGTACCCAATTCAGAAAAAAAAATCCTGACTATACCCATGCCTGAATCTTTTAATTATATCCTGCTTCCTTTAATGTTACTGAAGATAAGCTGGAGGCCACACCAACTCTGCTAGTCTTACTTGGGCCTCCTAATTTTATTTATAGTGTTGGTCATCTTTACATTCTTAAGCATGTTAGGGCCTTATAACTTCTTTTGTGCTTTGAGTCTCCTGATCCACATTTACTGGTCTTTACTGACTCTTTTAACCTGCACGGTCCTCCTATTTTAATTACTCTTACTAGTAGTTACTTTATAATCCTGTCTCTCTCTCCTGACTTATTTAATTGCATTGGATGGCACAGTGGTGCAGTGGTAGCGTTATCGCCTCACAGCAAGAGGTTCTCTGGTTCAATTCTCGGCTGGGGTGCCTTCTGTGTGGAGTCTGCATGTCCTCCCTGCATTTCTGTGGGTTTCCTCTGGGTGCTCCAGTTTCCTTCCACATTAGAAACACACGCATCTGAAGTGTTTCTCCACAGGCCTCCCCTGAAATTGGCTTTGTTCCAAGTCGGACTTTCCCTGTTAACAAATGTTAAATAAATAAAAATAAATTGGACTCCATGGCTTTATTATTCTTGTTCACCTGTTTTCATTCTGCTGGTAGCTCTATGATTTTGCTGATGCTGGTAAGGCCTCTGAATCTGTAACATTTTTAGGGTTCTGGCTATTCTGATTTTATTAAATCTGCTTTGGCTCCCATTGCTCTGCTATTCTGCTAGAGGTCTCTCTCTTCATTAACTTTGCCAGGAGTCCTCTAAAACTGTAAAAGCTGACCTTGCTCCCAGTCATGTATTTGACTTGGGAAACCAACAGTACTTGACTGTCTTTCCAAGTTAAAAACATTAAAGGAACACTCCACCCTAGAACTAAAAAAAAATATGTTTTTTTCAGTCTATCTTTGTTTCCAGACCTATTTTAACACCTAAAATTGACTCTAAGTGCTTTATTAGTAATTTTAGCTATTTTACCACAGCATGGCTACCGATGGGGCTTGCTATATCAACATGATCTTCTTCTCCTTCAGGCCTTTCTCTTTCCCATAAAGCATTTCAAGTCTCCTTTTTGTCCTCCTCATCCCGCCCCCCACCTGAAACAAAAAAGACCACAGTGAAAAACTTCTCAAAAGCCGATTTCACACTTCTAAAAACTAGTGTGGTCTCCTTTAAGGCCCCTGAGCCAGTGGTAAACATTACTCAAACCGCTGAATCACTTACAAATGCCTTCTACCAGCACCTACAGGACTGCATGGATCAGGCAATCCCAAACAAAACTAAGACTCTCTGTACCAAAGGCAAGCGTCCAGTCTGGTGGACCCCAGCCATAAACAAGCTCTACAACAAAAGGAGGAAGCTACTACAAGATAGAGCAAAATCCTTGAAAGGTAAGACACCTTTGATCATTATAAGTAAAAACTAAGAGCTCTCATAAAATCATCCAAGGCAAATTTTGAGAGAAAAATCGCCAAGGACTCTAAAGACAATCATAAGGCCTTCTTTAGCTATGTTAGAAACCTAGGAGGAAACTCCCAGATATGCTCAGAATTAGTTCAAAATGATGTGAAAATTACTGAACCTACACACATTGCTAACATACTGGCTGACAGGTTCAGTTCAAACTTCTCCCCCAAAAGGAGAGATATCTATTCCAGAGGATTGTAGCCCCCAAACATCTCCAACGCCCAGGTGAGAACTGCCCTCACTAAGGCAAAAACACAGCATCCATGGGACCGGATGGTGTCCCCGGCTGTGTGCTTCATGAACTCAACGAGGAATTAAACCCACAGTTAGGACAGCTGTTTAATCTTAGTCTCACCTCAGGATACGTCACCATGGAGTGACGCACAACGACTGTGGTCACACTTCATAAGGGCGGTGCCCCCACAGACCCTGGAAATTACCGCCCATTAGCTTGACAAGCCTTATCTGCAAAGCCATGGAGAGGATCATAATGGAACTCATAAATAAAGACATAGGGAACTTGCAGACTTTGGATCCAACCCAGTTTGGCTTTGTCAAAGGCAGATCCTGCCTCTTAAACTTGGTTGACTTTTTCGAGACAGTCACCAAGGCCATTGATGAGGGAAAGGCAGTCCATACAGCCTACCTCGACCTGGCAAAGGCCTTCACACAATACCCCACTCAGGTATCATCGAAAAACTCATCAGCTTGAATGTAAACCCATACATCACAAGATGGGTTGCAAACTGGCTAAGTGACAGAACCCACAGGGTCAAAGTTGCTGGAGCCATGTCAGACTCAAAGACTGTCACAAGTGGTGTCCCACAGGGCTCAGTCCTGGGTCCACTCTTGTTCGGCATCTACTTTTCTGAAGTACAAGCAAACACAGGAGGGTTATGGCTGACAAAGTTTGCAGATGACTGCAAACTGGGCGCCATAGTCGAAAACACATCTGACACAGATATCCTCCAGAAGGGCCTCACAGAAACGGATAACTGGTGCCAGAGCCATGGCCTGAAGTTAAACGCCAAAAAATGCATAGTCATACCCTTCGGGAAAAACAAGGTTACCCCTAGCTACCATATAGGTGGCAATCCACTGAGCACAGAAAAGTCATCAGGGATCTGGGGACCCAAGTTGACAGTAGCCTTCGCTTGACACTCATGTTGCTAAAGTAGTTAGGAAAACCTTCTATATCGCCCACCTGATCATGAAGGGATTCACATCTAGATCAAGGGAGGTCATCGTCCCCTGTACTCATCACTCATTAGACCTATGATTGAGTACAATGCCCCGCTCGAATGTATCTGACCAGACACCTGCTGCAGCTTGAAAGGCCCCAAAAGTTCCTCACCAAAAGGATAAAGGGTCTCAAAAATATGTCTTATGCTGCCCGACTGAAAGAACTCCAGCTCTATTCAGTCTCATACCGCTTGCTCAGAGGTGACCTGTGCCTGACATATAAGGCCATGTCAAACCCAGAGTTGATGAATATGCTTCACCTCAAAAATCTAGATCCCTCAGAACCACAAGGGCGGGAGACTTAAACCTTGACACGGTTATAAATAGAACGTGCTGGAGGGACAGATTCATCACCCAGAGACTCCCTATGCTGTGGAACAAAATCCCGGTACATGTGAGGCAGAGCACCTCGCTGGCCTTGTTCAAGAGGAATCTTGACCAATGGATGGGAGATCGCAGATATACCCCAGGGATTACTTCAGTGTCACTGCTTGACAGAGGCACAGAAAAATGATAGGCATAGTTTTTATTCAAACTAAAGGGGTGGCGAAAGCCACATAACTATGGGCTAGGCTTATAAATGCCCTTGGGCAGATAGCCTAGTATGAACCTATGAACCTATGAATAACTGTGTTTGGCTGAGTAGTGTCTGCTGCCAATTAACAGCTTGATATATGACCAGTGGAGCAGTAAGATTTGAAATATGCACAAAGAAAGGCAGGGAAGGCCTCAAAGTAAATTTACTAATATGAATAAAAGACTAAAGGATTGCTAAATAGTTTCAGCTGAATTAGAGGAGATCATATTAAGATCCCAAATGCCTCAGTTATATGCATTATGCAAGTGATACATACATGCAAAAAATAATTAGTAGCCCCCCCCCCCCCCAAAAAAAATTCACTGCATGGAGTATAGAAAACAGTGAGTTTTCAGTACATAATTTTACTGTGCCAGCATCATAGACACAGGTTTGCTATCTACCGTTTTACAGTCCTTCAAAATGTGTGGAGATGATGAAAACATCATGTAAAATACAAAAACATGTCACTAGGCTAATGTCCCTCAAAGATATTGTAAAACAAACATAAGTGAACATAATAATGTCTTGTAGAAATAAGGCGGAAATAAAAATAGTGTACACAATGAAATAATCAAAAATTATCCTCAACTCTTTTACGAAATTTAATTTGAAATTTTTTACATAAATCTTTCTGCTGCTGCCTAACAAATGATTCTGCAGGCAGAGGGGAAAACATTTGAAATGGCACTCCCTTCCTTTCAATTGTGAGGTGTCAGTTGCAGTGGCAGTTTTCACACCTCTGCAGTAGTGTGGGAGGAGGGGACTGTCAATTCAGGCAGGACTACAAAAGAACACTTAGAACAAAGGCATCCAATTTAGCTACAACTCTGTCTGCTGCTAGATAACTTCAAATTATACTGTAAAGCAAGCTGTGATCTAAACATAAATGAGGGTGATTAGCAACAGAAAAGAAGCAGGCCTAACACAGACGAAATCCAAACTGACAGTGAGTCACAGATTTCTCATTATATGTCAATGGCATGGGAATTCACAGTTACTTCCTTATGTCTGGCATGAGTCATTCATATTTTTCACATTACTAATGTGACTTTGGTCTTTTTAAAACAACAAAAGAGACGTGCCGTTCATAGAAAACACCACGTAAGAGGGTTTACAATCTTCAGTTCATAGAAAACACCACGTAAGAGGGTTTACAATCTTCAATCAAATTTGGATTGCAGCATCCAGTTTGCAGTTGTACTAACTAAACTTGTCAAGTCAGGCAGTAAGCACACTACTGTCAGTGTCATGAGTACAGAATGACAATTTTGACTCCATAATTTTCCTGTCTACGTTATTACAAGTCACTGTGCCAGGCAGTGCTGTGTGCCCTTTCGGCAATATTGTACATCTTACTCCAAGTTCTCCTAAATATTGCCACCTGAGATCCAAAAGCACATGTCACAGCACTCTCTCCTTTGTGTAAATGTGTGTAGGCCCTACAAATTACTTAAGGATACCTAAAATACATAAAATACATGTATCACATCACACAAACCCCTTTGCCATCAAATTGGTGACTGCTGCATCATGTTACGCTGTCTCACACTGTGCATCAGACATTAGTACATGTTCACACCAGTTACAGTGTGTCAAGGTTACCAGCTATCATCATCTGCACAGGTGACAGGGAGCACACTGTACAAAGGCTTGGACTATAAACGCTGTTAGGAGGGCATAACTGCAACACAGGATTGTGAACATTGTGATTCCTGTGTCATGTCACCACCCACTTGCTACTCAGGCTCATGTCTAACAAGCAATGCCTTCTCAATGACTGTGCAAGAGTGTCTATGGAAACTGGTTCATAGTAGTTACATAAGCTCAAAATATTTTTGGTTTACAGTACATACAACGGCTTTGCTTAGTATGATTTTTGCCTTTATCCCTGTGCATGGCCTAATCAAATTCAGTGCCCTGCTGCAAATAACAGACTATCTGTAATACCAAGGTCTCACAAATAAAAATAATGATGCAATTACATATATGAAATAGTCCTGAACACACGAAACCATGCTCGACCAACAATATACTTATCCTATGGGTGTGCCTCCATTCAGTGCACCAAAATAAGGATACAAGCTAAATGCCAAAAAGTGCATAGTCATCCCCTTTGGGAAAAAACTAAGTACCCACAAAATACCACATAGGTGGTAGCCCACTAAATACAGAAGACGTAATGAGGGTTCTGGGGATCCAAGCAGATAGTAACTTCTCCTTTGATAATTACATTACCAAAGTGGTTAGAAACTCTTTCTATGTGGCCCACCTAATCACAAAAGGGTTTGAATCCAGATTAAAAGAGATCTTTGGGCCCCTCTATGCATCACTCATCAGATCCATCATAGAGTACAATGCCCCATTTGGTATGTACCTTACAAGACACCTGCAACAACTGGAAAGACCACAGAAGTACCTCACCAAGAGGATCACTGGCCTCAAGCAGATGACCTTTGCAGACCAACTGAAGAAACTCCAACTGCACTCAGTTGCATACTGCCCTCTCAGAGGTGATCTCTACCTGACATACAAGGCCATGTCCAACCCAGAATTGATGGACATGCTCCACCTAAAGAAAACCATATCCCCTCGAGACACATGCTCCAGGGATGTAAACCTCACCACAACAATAAATAGGACGTGCTGGAGGGATAGATTCCTGTCCCAGAGACTTCCCATGCTCTGGAACAAGATTCCAATCTACATTAGGCAGAGCTCCTCGCTAACCCTCTTCAAGAGAAAGCTTGACAGAGTGGATGGGAAACAGAAAGTTTACCCAAGGGATCACTTCAATGGCTCTGCTGGACAGAGGCACAGGGAACAAATCTAAGGGGGTAGCAAAAGCCAACACATTCCGGCTAGGCTTATAAATGCCTTTGGGCAGATAGCCTAGTACCTATGAACATATGAACCTATTAAAAATAAACGTTAATAAGCAAGAGGCTTCCTCTAGGTACATATGAAAAGAATAGAAGATAGAGTGTGAAACTGATAAGTTAACCTGTAAGTGCCAGAAGGAGACCAAGGAAGAAATGAAATTCTAAATGACAAGTTCACATCTGTGTTCATTATAAAATCATACAGCCTAGTCCAAATCCAAGAAGATAACAGGATCTGGATGGTCAGATGAAAAATGTAGTAACAGGAGATGGGAAGGGAACTGGTATTTGAAGGAGGATAATATAAAGGGACTAGAGGGAGTTTTCCGCACATATCCTACAAATGACTGAAGTTTATGGATTAACCTCTGAAAGAACTATACAGCAGTAATTTTCAGGAATTTGTCAACATATGGGATAGGATGCAAGTAATCGTGGTGCTTATGTACAAAGCTGGCACAATGGGCAACCTAGAACATAACAGACCATTGTGTTTAACTTAAGTGGTCAACAAAGCCATGGCGACATTCTTATTCTTGAACATACATTACTTCTGGTGAAGAATGGACAATTTCGGAGTTCCATTATGCGGTTCACAGTGGCAGACTGTCAAGCTAGGATTTCCTAGCACGATGACAGTGTCAGTAAGAAATAAGATGGAAGACACCATTTATGCCAAAAAACATAATTATCTCACCAAATTAGAGATAAATATATATGCAATATTAAAATATAATAAATCAAAACAACACATATTACAAGAGCTAAAAACAAATTCATTCTGTGTGTAAGCTTCTGAATTGATTCATGTTCCTTAGATTTTGACTCTGGTATTTAGTTCTATGGCTGTTACAGATTGAGTAACAAAGCATCCTGTCAGTGTAGGACTACCTAAGATGTAGTAACTCTAATCATCTTATTATAGCCAATTTATGTGCGAGTCATGCCTCCAGGTGCATCTGCAGTTAACTCTACTTATGCCGCTAGGCTTTAGACTAAATGCAATTGGAATTTCCTTAAAATAATGACGTGCATGATAAAAGGTAAATGCCAGTAACAGCTAAAACAATTTCACAGGTGTTGAGATCTGTGGTTCTATTGTCGGTGTTGCTGTGTCTCAAGAGGGATTCTGAAAAAATCAGGATGCAACATAAGGAACCTGCATACTTTGTCATGACTGGCAACATGTGGACAAATGCCAGGTCTGAAACTGATGTTCACACAGGTGAAATCAAACATGTGGTAGTCACAGGTATGTGCAATTGTACAGACCTTGATGTACCACTCGCCCGGCCGAACAATAGGGCCACGATCGGCTGTATCCACACTGCCAACATGTGTCACATCGCAAACATACTCAAGTGTCTCACCAGCAGGCAGTGTTATGAGGTGAACGATGAAATGAGCACAGAAACTACAAACCTATGAGTCTGAGTCGTCTAATATGCAAAGCAAAAGACTGAATTCACAGGGAAATGTTCTGTTCAAAGACACTGGACACAAATTGAATTTTCCTTAGTTGAGAGAAGGCTATGTCTACTTAACTTGTACTTTTTTTCTGAAATGCACTTAGGCAATGCATGCGGGGGAAACGGTGCACACAGTAACACCAACCTGGACCTGGCTAAGACATTGGATACAATATCCCACTCAGGTAAAGCTGACAAAATCAATGAATTGGCCATAAACCGCTACATATCTGACCGGATTGCAAGCGTTCTCACAGACGGGACTCAGGAAATCATGATTGTTACCATGTCCAGTAAATGACCATTCACAAGCTAGGTACCTCAGGGCTCCATGTTGAGATCACTCCTATTTGTCGTATACTTCTGAGACATAAAGTCTACGCAAGTTTGCAGATGACTGGATAATTGGGACATATAACAGATTCTCCCATGACACAAACATCTTACAAGCAGGTTTACCACAACTAACTCGTTCCAAAGCCATGTACTATAACTCATTGGCAAGAAGTGCAATATAGTGCTTTTTGACTAAACTACTACCCAGGCTAAGTACTCCTTCACTAAGAAATCCCTAACAGATGACACAGTATCCAAGAATCTGGGAACATATGTAGATAATAACATGGCCTTTGATCAACCTGTGTCCACAACAGTACGACAATCATCCTATGTCGCCCAACTTAGAAGTTAGGGCATGGCATCCATGTCAAATGAAGTCATAGTCGCACCATTTTTTGACCTTATTAGACCGATCTTTGAGTATAATGCCCCCTTTCACATGTACCTGATCAGACTCATGCAACAGTTGGAATGCTCCCAAAGGGTGACATGAATAAGACTTGTTGGTGAGATAGATGTGTCTCAAAGTATCTCCATGCTCTGTAACAGGATGCCCTTGATGCGAAGCAGAGTCTCTCGAACCTAACACCACTCTAAACATTCAGCTGTCGTACCACCTTTATCCACCGGTGGATACTTTGTTATAAGAAAAGAGCAGTCCGGGTCTAAACTGTCTGCAAACACAAACACCTAAAGTTAACTTTGAGTATGTGTCTACCGGTATGAGCGAATATTCATTATCCCCTGGAGAGCACTCTGCTTTGGCTTGTAAGCAGCCCCCCACCCCGCACACACACACACTCATCTTACATACTGCCAAAACTCCATCATTCCCCCACTCAACCACTACCACTGTACTACTATTCACACCACCACTCATGTCTCACCCTCACTCAGCTCCTCTCCCACCAATTCAAGAACCATCCCTATGCACCCCACACATATTCTATCCACTAAATTACTCAAACAAAAAGCATCCCTACAACTCTACATAGTAACCCTCCCACCATACCTATTACCCACAAAGCACATATTATACAATTTCCCTAGTAAACAAACACATTCAAAAACTGAGAAAACTAATAACCTCATGCATATCAAAACTAGCCCTAAGTGTAGACATCCACCCCAACACTGGCCCTACCATCTCCAACAACACTGCTCATAATCAGACTAGAAACCACAATTTCTCCCAAATCACAGCCAATATAAAGCCAAGTGACTTCCTTCTACTAAGCGTAAATATTAGAAGTATATCCAACTAGGTCCATAAAGTCCATGCCACCATATACTTGTACTCCCCAGATATAGTCATCCTGACAGAAACCTGGCTAAAACCTCACATTAACAGTGAGCAAATCCTCCCTACCGGTTATGGCATACTCACAGTAGACTGGCAAAACAAGAAAGGAGGCGCTGTAGCTATAATATTTAAACAGCTTCTAAACATCCAGATCTTAAATTCATCAGCTCCACAAATAGGCAATGAAGAAATAATATATACCAATCTCAAAATAAATGAAAACAAAACCATTAACATAATTGGATGCTACTTCCCACCAGGCCAAAACATCACTCTGGTAGAAAAACTCCTCAGCTGGCCTACCCACCATCTCCCACAAGAAACCTTAATTGTAGGTGATTTCAATATTGACTGGCAATCCTGTTCTGGCAACCAGCCAACCCATCACTTCAACTTTCATGGCTTCACCCAACTAGTCCAGTCACCAACCAGGATAAATAAAAACTCCAACAAGCACACTAACCTGGACTGGGTACTAGTCAGTAAGAGTCCCCAGTCATATATAACAGGCAGCTTATCAGATAGCATCAGTGATCACTCCACAACATTCCTACTCAAAAAATACCTATACCAATCTAAACCTGTCATCTACCATAACTTACGTCAAAAAATAAACTTTAACCCACTCACATTCTTCTCATCCCTCAAAGAATGTAACTGGCATCCTCTGACGTACCTCAGTCTTGATGACGCAGTGGAATTTATTAATACTACCTTCCTGAGGCTCCGTAATTAAAACGCCCACATAATACTTATAGGTAAGATGATGCCATCCATGTTCAAGGGAGTTATAGTTCCATTCTTTTCGACCCTTATCATGGCCATCACGGAGTACAATGCCCCTTGTGCCATGTATCTGAGCAGACACTTGCAACCATTGGAATACCCACAAACATTTCTCACCAGGAGAGTTCAGAGCATGAATACTCTGTCCTACACTGATCGCCTAAAGGCTCTGTCACTGTATTCAGTCCCCTGCAGACTGCTGATAGGGGATCTTTGCCTGACTTACAGGGCTTCATCAGACTCATCCCTGATGGGTCTGTTGCAAATGGGCAAAACAGACAGCACCAAAACACTAGATCCAGGAATCAGAACTTCACTTGTAACATAAGCAGGACAAGCTGGAAAGACACATATGTGTCCCAAGGGATCCTCGCGTTACAGAATAGGCTTCTCATCCATGTAAAACTGACCTTTTCCAAATGAAATTGTGACAACTGGATGGGAAATCATAAATTTACCCCCCATTCTCACTCTCATGTCCCTTATGGACAGAGACTGCCAATAAGAAAAGTATTATCCTAACACCCGTCCCAAAAATCCTTAGTTAACTCCCTACTAACATGCCCTCCCCCAGTATGGATGTTCATGACACTTGGGACCCAAATGGTTAGGGGTGAGCAGCTAGGCTTGTAAGGGCCCTAGTGGTCATTAACCTAGTAACAACCTATGAACCTCACTTACTTGATAGATAGTAAATTGACTCCCAATTACAACCCAGAAATTTCAGGTGAGTGGCTATATCTCCAGTTCTGACACCAGTGGAGTACCACAGAGCACTACCCATGTCTAGTTATTAGTGCTACAGACAGCAACCCACTACCACTAGTATCAGAACTGAGGTACTTTTTCTTACCAACAGTGCAGACTACAGCAGCAACATTTGTTAAAATAGCAGAGACAGACAACATAGAGGGATAGACTAAGGCAGCCTGTACTGTGTTCAGACCTCCTCAATCTGGATGTTGAAAAATCTCTTAAATGTGGAGCCCCATCAGTTTTGGAATTGTCAAAAAAAAGCCCTTTAACGTTTCCTCAACAACAAAAAATCTCTGGTTTCAGTACCCCCAGATATTCTGATAGAGTAAAAAATCAGTTCCTCTACAAAGCATCCTACAAATCCCTGACAGGGTCATGTCCACTACAGTTCTCATGCTATGAATGACCTTGCACTTTAAGAACACCTTCATCACAATGAAACTAGTAGTGAACCTGCACTATCACATAAATTATTCCAGATGGCATGACAAGTACCTTACCCAGTGCATTCCACATTTGTAAAATAGAATGACTTCACATATCAAGCAAAAACTATTTACCTTGCAACCTTTAAAATCAATGTGGATAACTATAAGAATTCAGGACAAAATTTCAATCCTTGTACCTCTTTACACTCCCTTCTTCACTTACTTCCATCAAATTCTGTTCCACGATTTTCTCTCTAAGTATACCATAACCGTGTTTTTCCCTTACTTCATATTGCAATTCCTGTTTGTAATAGACTAACTTACCTATAATTTCTCTACAAACTGTCTAAAATGTCTATAAATATTAAATGACTGTCATATAATTTATTGTAATTATTTAAACTGCAGATGTTTTTGTTTTATCTTTGAAGATTATATTTTCCAGCAGGGAAAACTACTAATGGGAGTCTGGGTATGTTATGTACTTTCTTGTATGATACAACAAACAAACTACTAATGGGAGTCTGGGTATGTTATGTACTGTCTTGTATGATACAACAAACTAACTACTAATGGGAGTCTGTGTATGTTATGTACCGTCTGGTACAATACAACAAACTACTAATGGGAGTCTGGGTATGTTATGTACTGTCTGGTACGATACAACAAACAAACTACTAATGGGGGTCTGGGTATGTTATGTACTGTCTGGTACGATACAACAAACAAACTACTAATGGGAGTCTGGGTATGTTATGTACCGTCTGGTACGATACAACAAACAAACTACTAATGGGAGTCTGGGTATGTTATGTACCGTCTGGTACGATACAACAAACAAACTACTAATGGGAGTCTGTGTATGTTATGTACCGTCTGGTACGATACAACAAACAAACTACTAATGGGAGTCTGTGTATGTTATGTACCGTCTGGTACGATACAACAAACAAACTACTAATGGGAGTCTGTGTATGTTATGTACCGTCTGGTATGATACAACAAACTAACTACTAATGGGAGTCTGTGTATGTTATGTACCGTCTGGTACGATACAACAAACAAACTACTAATGGGAGTCTGTGTATGTTATGTACCGTCTGGTACGATACAACAAACAAACTACTAATGGGAGTCTGTGTATGTTATGTACTGTCTTGTATGATACAACAAACTAACTACTAATGGGAGTCTGTGTATGTTATGTACTGTCTTGTATGATACAACAAACTAACTACTAATGGGAGTCTGTGTATGTTATGTACCGTCTGGTACAATACAACAAACAAACTACTAATGGGAGTCTGTGTATGTTATGTACCGTCTGGTACGATACAACAAACAAACTACTAATGGGAGTCTGTGTATGTTATGTACTGTCTGGTACGATACAACAAACTAACTACTAATGGGAGTCTGTGTATGTTATGTACTGTCTGGTACGATACAACAAACTAACTACTAATGGGAGTCTGGGTATGTTATGTACTGTCTGGTACGATACAACAAACAAACTACTAATGGGAGTCTGGGTATGTTATGTACTGTCTGGTACGATACAACAAACTAACTACTAATGGGAGTCTGTGTATGTTATGTACTGTCTGGTACGATACAACAAACAAACAAAAAAAATGTATTACTTAGGTCAGATGTACTTCGTAATACATTTTTTCAGCCAGTTTAGGTCAAAGTAATTTCATCACAAATCATCCTCATACCCAAATTTGTCTCAGCATAGGCCACAGCTCTAGTAAACAATCTCATTAAATGACAAAAGAACATTCACAAGTTGGAGATATTTAAATGTGTGCAAACTGGTCTCTGTACAATACAAAGACAAGCTGTTAGCACATCATTTGAACTTGCATCTACTATCACCACCAGTTACAACACAACACAAAAAGGCAGTCAGAGGTGGGGGGGGGGGGTTCACAGCTGGGTTTCTCTGAAGGTACTAAATGTCTTTAGTAACCCTCATGCATCTTGTTACTGAAGCCTTGCTAATAAATATTTAATTATGTGCGTGTGTATATGTGTACACATGTATGTATCAATGTATTTAATTTATTGAAACTAAAAAGTAATTCACTTTCAGTCATAAACCATAAAGGTCCAATACACAAGCCCACACTTATCCTTCATCCCGCCTGAATTTGGGAGAACACCACTAATTTGTTCTCAAACTTTTGTGCCATCCATTCAAAATTCTGAAGTTATTTTGAGATAACAGCACCAGTAAAAGTATCTAATATGAAGGGTTTGCCCTAATTATTTTTGTCTATAACTCTGGGTCTAAATATTGAAAGATATGACACACGCACACACACACACACACACACACACACACACACACACACACACACACACACACACACACACACACACACACACACAGTGTTGTTAACACATATGCAGCTGTTTACCACATTAGAGGATTGGGCCACTTTTTTCCTATTTTAATGCTTTTACAGAACAAAATCATGTTTATTACAGTCCTTTGCAAAAACCGTTTACAAATAAACAAATTAGTACACTCAGAAAATAAATAAAATGAGAAAACATACATACACACACACACACACACACACACACACACACACACACACACACACACACACACACACACACAGTGTTGTTAACACATACGCAACTATTTACCACAGAGGATTGGGCCACTTTTTTCCTATTTTAATGCTTTTACAGAACAAAATCATGTTTATTACAGTCCTTTGCAAAAACCGTTTACAAATAAACAAATTAGTACACTCAGAAAATAAATAAAATGAGAAAACATACATACACACACACACACACACACACACACACACACACACACACACACACACACACACACACAGTGTTGTTAACACATACGCAACTATTTACCACAGAGGATTGGGCCACTTTTTTCCTATTTTAATGCTTTTACAGAACAAAATCATGTTTATTACAGTCCTTTGCAAAAACTGTTTACAAATAAACAAATTAGTACACTCAGAAAACAAATAAAATGAGAAAACATACACACACACACATACATACACAAATAATAATCATCATCACCATAGAGAATGTCATAAATGAAGATCCCTAACATGCCTGTTCCCCAACCATAAAGCCCCAATTGTTCCTTATACCTGCATTCCACTTCCCCTCCCATTCTAGATCATTCCCTAAACCTAAACTGCCTTGCACATCATGCTCTCTGTGGTTCAGTAAACCTAAAATTCCCATCCCCCCCTAACCATAGCATTCGCATCACTTCTTAAACCTAACATCCCCTTCCCACTCTGGTCTATGATCTATCTTTAAACTTGGAATCCCTATCCCCAACCACAAAATACTCATCGTTTTGTAAAACATAAAATCCGTGTCCCGTCTGTACCCCTAACATTTCCATTGCTCCCTAAACCTAAAATCCCTGTCCTACTCCATAACATTGTAGCCCCTACTCCACTCCTTTTTCCCCAATCTAAAACACCTTCCCATCTCCCTTAAATCCACTTATGTGGTCCACACTTGCTTGCATCCGATTCCTAGGAAGAGAGCAGATGGTGCAGCATCTGTGTTGAACTCACAATCAAGTTTGAGCTTGAGCAGATGATCAGATGGGCTTACAGCCATTGGAGTCCCTGTCTGCATGTTTCTGACATTCAAGCAGCTGGAACACCCAGTACACCAGACATGTTCAATGAAACACTTCATATGCTATGAACAAAGTGAGTAGCAATTGGCCACAATACAGAATGCCACTATCACGAACTACAGTAACATCATATACGGTTTTAATCTTATTATGAATTGCTACTAATATTATGAAATGCTTGGCAATATGAATGTGACAATAGGCATGTCTTAGATCCAGCTTTACCATGAAAGGTAGTAGAGGGAATAGTGGTATAAGATAGAGAAAGATAACATATTGAACTTCAAAGTGTAAACAAAAGGGTTTAGACCAGAAAGATCTAGCACTGGTTCAAGGATCCTTTTGGTTTGCAAACTGGAGTGAATTTATGATTCCCCATCCATTAATCCAAACTCTGTTTGAAAAGGGTCATGGAAGGGCTCTGTTTTACATGAATAGGAAGCCTGATTCAGAGAAGGGGTATTCTCTGAGACACATATCTGTCTCTCCCACATATTTTGCTCATTTCGCAGATCAGGCTTAGATCCCTAGATTGGGTGACCCTTGTGCAGTTTTGTGAATGTGTAACAGTTCCATCAGGGATGGATTCGTGGGCACCTTCTGTTTTAGGCGTAGATCACCCCTTAACAATGGGCACTACAATAGGATAGAGTAATAGATATCCACATTAAGGAGAAACCAGTGGAACAGGAAGCAATTGGTCAGGTGCCATATGAAGATAATTTGGAGCCTTCCACAGCAAACCAGTATAAATGTTCACTTGAAGCTAGACAGCAGGGGAAGGAACAGAAAACTCTGATGCAGCCAATGTTGAGGAGAGATGGGCCAGTGAGTTCCCATATGATAGATCAATGGACAGCACAGGATGATATTCATGAGAATGTGTCACAGGAAGATGGTATACAACCTTCTATAGAATGCCCGCAGGAACTGGAAAGCAAGGGATGTGCCTTTAGTTTAGAAGAAAATGAGGTAAGAGAATAATTGCTTGATTTAATAGACATAGACAGATATATCAAGATCAATAAAAGAAATAGACAGCAAAAGGTTAATAAAACCCAAAAAGTCAGAAGTCGGATGAAACAAATGAACACAGTAATTAGGACTGTTCATATAGATCCATGCGATGCAACAGAAGTAAACAGGATATATTACTGTGCAGCTAAATTAATAACTGATAAAAGTTCTACCACAAGAACACAGGGTAGTGAGGGACAGGAAGGACTATGAAAATAAAATTGACAAAGATTCCAAAGACAACCACAAGGCATTCTATAACTATGTCAAGAATCTAAATGGTAATGCTCAGATCTGCTCTGAGCTACAACAGAATGGCATTAAATATACTGATTGCAATGATATTGCCAATATCCTGGCAGATCGATTCAGTGCAAAATTCAGTCCCCTCTACACCCCCTAAAGGGCCTATCTCAATACAGAAAGATTGCCAAATTCCGATAACTGCCACACAGGTAATAAATGCACTCTCCAAAGCTAAGAATACAGCAACCATGGGACCAGACGACATCCCAGGCTGTGTACTACATGAACTACAAAATGAATTGGCACCTCACCTAAGTGTCATGTTTAATCATAGCCTCACCTCAGGCTTCATGCCCACTGAGTGGCACACAGCTACAGTTATCCCACTGAGCACGGGGGTATCCACATTGGATCCAGGGAACTACTGCCCCATTAGCCTGACGAGCGTGGTCTGCAAGGCCATGGAACGTATCATCATGGAACTCATAAACAAAGACAATGGAGATCTCTAAACTCTGGACCCCACACAGTTTGGGTTTGTAAAAGGCAGATGATGTCTCCTAAACCTGACAGACTTCTTTGAAGTAGTCACCAAAGCCATAGATGAGGGTAAGGTGGTTCACACAGCCTAGATCTCGCCAAGGCGTTTGACACCATCCCCCACTCTGGAATTATAGATAAACTCACTAAACTAGGTATAAATCCCTATGTCACAAGATGGGTTGCCAACTGGCTTACTGACAGAACCCACACTGTGAAAGTAGCAGACTCCAAATCAGATTTCAGACCAGTGACAAGTGGAGTACCACAGGGTTCAGTCCTGGGTCCTCTCCTGTTTGGTATCTACTTCTCTGAAGTACAGGCTAACACAGAAGGTCTTTGGTTAACTAAATTGACAGATGACTGCAAGCTAAAAACCATAATCGAAACTCCTAACAATGTGGACATCCTACAAAAGGGCCTCACTGAGACAGATGCCTGGTGTCAAAACCATGGTCTCAAGCTCAATGCCAAAAAGTGCATTGTCATCCCCTTTGGTAAAAACTCTGTACCCATGAACTATCACATAGGCGGTAATCTACTTAACATCGAAAGTGTGATAAGAGACCTTGGGACACAGGTGGTCAGTAGTCTCTCCTTTGAGAATCACATCACTACAGTGGTCAGGAAATCATTCTATGTGGCACTCCTCATCATAAAAGGTTTATCATCCAGAAAAAAAAAAGAGGTCATTGTTCCCCTCTACTCATCACTCATTAGAACCATTATAGAGTACAACGCCCCTTTTGGTATGTACCTCACAAGACATCTACAACAACTGGAAAGGCCGCAAAAATACCACATGAAGAGAATTACTGGCCTCAAACAGATGCCTTACGCAGACAGTCTCAAAAAACTCCAACTTTACTCCGTCGCATATTGCCTACTCAGAGGCAGTCTCTGCCTAACATACAAAGCTATGTCAAATCCAGAGCTGTTGGACATGCTCCACTTAAAAAATCCCAATCCCTCAGAGCTATACGCTCTAGGCACCTAAACCTTGTCACCACAATAAACAGAACATGCTGGAGGTATAGATTCCTGTCCCAGAGACTTCCCATACTCTGGAACAGACTACCTATCTATGTCAAACAGAGCTCCTCATTAGCACTCATGAAAAATCTTGATGATTGGACGGGTAGTAGGAAATTCACCCCGGGTATCAATTCTGTGGTTCTGCTTGACAGGGACACAGGAAAATAATTTTGTTGGGTGGCGAAAGCCAGGGTACCTTTTTGGCTAGGCTTGTATAGGCCCTAGGGCCAATAGCCTAGTACGTACCTATGAACCTACTTATGAACCTATGTGGAAAATACATAAAGACAGCTGCAAGTATAGAAATCTTCTTGAAGAACCTCATGGTGATCAGGATCGAAAGCAGGAATGGTTAGGCAAATTCAAACTAAGACATGAAAAGTTGTTATTGGCGGTCCAAGATAGTGGGCTATGTACATATTGCTTTACAAAGTTTATAGAAGATATGGGAGAAACAGACCAATGTATTTTTTTAATACAGAATTGGAAAGTAGTCACACATGCCATTGCTGGTTGTGACATATCACTTCATTCATTGATGACATCCCACCCATCAACCACCTCCAGAAGACTCCTGGAGGTTTGGACTTGGTCATGGTTACATGTTAGGGCATTTGCTCAGACAAAGCCTCCGCTTTGTTATCCTTACGTGCAAACTCGATCTGTGGAGATTAAGGGAGGGGCACTATGGGTAACCTTGGCTTGAGAGTTTTGGGCTGGCGGGGACTTGTTGTGTTGCCGAGTCAGTTCCGAGGATGGAGTCGAAGCCCATCCATTGTGAATGAATGAAGAACAACAACACAGATGGAACGTTATGGTAAGAACATAACTTATTTTTATTGGACTTTAGCAGGCATGCTCCTGTTACTCATTCAGTTCTGGCTGCTTGATTTGGTAGGTATTCCTGTTATTCATTCAGAAGCTGCATTACTTAAAGAACCATAAAGGCAAAGATTCAGTCCACTCTGTCAAATCTTGGTCATATGCTGTCCCAAATATCCAAGCCTCTGCTTCTTTTATTTTATAGGTTTATATGTAGTTAATACGCATGCTATTTGAGGAGCCCAACCCAGTTCTTCATTTTCAAAAGAGCGTTAACAGGTTAAGTGACTCAGAGATGTTTAGTAGGCGAATGAAAAGTATGCACTCAAAGAAACTGTAGCTTAAGACTATAAAATAATACTGTGTGTTTCTTGGGACCCTCAGAGGCTGAATCAGTCAGCACACTTAATTTATTTTTGTAGGCATCCAATGTTCCAATCTGTCAGTGTTCCAATATTTTAATATCTTGGCATGTGATTCAAGCCATCTGTAATCCCAAAAGCATATAATAGCACCTCTGCCACCAATTTAATATGTGATGGTCAGGATGTAATCTGTGTCTACATTGCTGACCACCAAATAATGTGCAAGGGTGATTGGCCTTAACAGTGTATTGCAAATAGGCATTACTCATTTGGGATATGAACACAATTTGTAACACCCGTCCTACTCAGCAGTTGCTCTCTGAACTTAAGAGTTCACTTGGAATGGGAAGAGTGCAGACCTCTCAACCTCGAAATGCAAGAAATCTGGACAAAGCCTGACAAAATAGGGGGACAAATGCCCAAACATATGTAAAGATTTTAAATATTGCTCTTACAAACCTAGAAAGTTGTAACAGGGGTTGTGTTAACATATATGTTATGAAGGATTTTTAAATTATCATAAAATTATGTGCCAATCGAAAGGCAAAGAAAAAAAATATTACATCTATTACCAGGGCATACACATCCCTTATTTGACCCACTGACTGTGGCGAAACATACTATTAACACATAAAACATTGTAGACCAAATGTTAATTCAGTGAGAGGTACATAAATAGTGCACACAAAACACATTTCCTGTTTCATAACAAGCATGACATTGGACTCACCAACAGAACTCATTTGGTCAAAAGTGATAAGTCCACCTCCCCCAGTAAACGCGTCACCAGTGCAGTGCCATGGGGGGGGGGGGTGTGCTGTGCCCCTTAATGTTTGACATTTATTTCTCAGAAGACCAGGGCAAAGTAGATTGCAGCCAGTGAAACTGGTGATACAAAGGCTAACTGGGAATAATTACAGACTCCAAAACTGTACAAGGACAAACACACATGATTGGTGACATAGGCATGGTGTACAACAAAATGCAAAAATAAAAAAAAATTACTCCCTTTGGAAATGCAGAAAACACAAATAACAGTACAGACACCACCCACCAGAATTCCAACTTAGTGGTGTGAGATTTGGGAACACAAGTTGATAGCAATGTGAAATTTTCTGTAAGAAAAAAAAAGATTTGCCAAACAGGTAAGCACTGGGCTTGCTGCAATAGCTGGGCATTATAAGCCTAGCTAACTTCCATTTTGGTGCCTAAAAGAACACATCCCATTTGGTGTTCATCCTAAGCTCCATTATTATAAATTACTCCTACTAAGAGTAACTGGGATCAGACCAAGGATAATTTGCTGGGACCCATGCATGGAAATAAGTACTTAGGTACATTAATAGTACAGCGGCAGTCCTGTAGTAAATTTTCTATTGCCCATCCATTGTTACAAGTTGAACTTTGTTTACATGGTTGGGGATTCGGTTGCAGAGCAGCAGTATCCTCTGTGCTACACCGATCCCAACCAACCGTTCTGTTGATATTGCAGAAGAGGTTCATATCTGTAAACTGGATATTTATGATGCCATCTGACTCTGTGAGGTGGAGTAAATACATCAGTATTGGATCAGAGAATGCCTTGTATGCCAGACACTGGTCTGGTTCTGAGTCTAGTGTTCACTCTACATAATACAGAGAGAAGATTTGTGAAGGTCAACCCACTTAGGTTCTTCCTTCCAATCCTCTCTCCTTGCACTTTACTAAAAAAAAAAAATAAATATATATATATATATATATATATATATATATATATATATATAATATCTACTTTTACTGTATTTGTGTTTCCTCCTACTTTATTTTGCTTTTGCCTCTTCTTAAAAGTACTCAGTTATTATTCTGCTGCACTTATTGCTGCTTGGTAGTGGCATGATTAAATTGTAGCTGTTATTCTAAATGTTTTTGTTTAAGCACTTGGGCTTCATACCGGTTGTTTTACATTAAGAAGGTTTGTGGTCTGCACTGTTGTGGCAGAACAGGTATCTTACAACCTTCTAAGCTGGGAATTGCTGATTGATGGCTCAGTGTCTGCTATTCTAAAAGTGAGTTAGTTCTGGTTTAAGCACTTGGGCTTCAGGCCAGTTATTCTACATTAAAAATGTTTGGGGGTCTGCACTCTTGTGGGAAGAAAGGCTGGATGCTGCCCTTTTAAGCTGGAAATTTCTGGTCACAGGCTTATTGTGCCTGCTTATTAGAACTGTTTCTTTCTGAAAGTGGTTTAGCGCTTTTGTCAATTACTAGATATCAACATTAAAGAGTTTTTGACTTTATTTATCAGTGATCATTCCTTGACTAGTGGGTTGCTAAAGTGTTGATTTTATTTACCCTATATTAGAGTTAAATTTAGAATCATTGGTAAAGAAAATAAGGGACTCAGAAATATAAGGATATAATTGGCATGGTATTCAAGAAATGTTGACTTTATTTGCAGATGATATTGTTTTCTACCCGATAGAACCAGAAAGGGACACCTCAGTGCTGTGGAACATTCTAAGATAGTTCTGTATTTTTTTTTTTTGGGGGGGGTATAAAATTAATGAAGATAAAACAAGGGCTATAGCTATTAACTACATACCCACACATACATTGCTTCAGCAATACCTATATTTATGGGGACATGATAAAGTGAAGTATCTAGAAGTATGAATTAAAAAGGATTCTATTGTGCAGCTAAGGATATCTGAGAAGAGACTAAATAAAAGAAAATACAAAAACTGAGAAACTGAAAGAAGCTCTTTCCTATGACTATGGATAGTAAGATACAATTTCTACTCAGAAGACTGGGAATATGTTTTGCCTCTAGTGCAGGTTGTGTTTGTATACATAAAACAGGTAGGCTTGACTGTAAATACTAAGAAAGGCAAACTTGGTATAGTGAAAGGAAACTGCTTAGAGCACCTTAAAGGAAGAGGGGTCTAAACAGCATAACTATAAAAGATAGAGCTCATAAAAATCTTGCCTCAATGCTCTACCAAAAGAAAGGTGTATGCTTTACTTACACCAGCTGAGCACCACTGAATGTTTGATCCTAATTTTTGGAACTACAGATCTCAAGGGAAAAGCTCCCATCAAGGTGCAATGGACTCATCGGCAGATAGGGTCTTTAATTAATTAAAAAGATCCTTTGCTTAGAAACTATGTTACAGAAGAGTTTAACACTTCAAAGGGAGATCTGGGGCAGTGCATTCAAGGTAGAGAGCATTCGATGTTCTACATCAGAGCAAAACTGAGTAATGCATGAGGAAATATTCTGCTATCGAGAGACAGCGCCAAGCTATAAAGTGGGCTTGCCATGCCTAGAAATGCTGACTGGCTGTCCGGGGCCTCCAACCTATCAGGATTCCAAGAAAATAGGTTCTTTGCTGAGAGGGCATAATTATTACATGGAAAATCTCTATGTGCCATTAATGTGCACTCATAACATATATTTCAGGGTGGTATGTGGAAATATTCTCATAGCAATGGAATAAATCACACTATCTTAATTTCCAATCATTATGGTATACAATGGAGTAGCCTGGACTATGAAATTCCGTGAGTTAGGGAGTAAGTTCTTCATAGAGAGGGTCATTTTTGAATCTGGAAGTGATCACTGAAACTGCTAGCAATTGTCAACATCCTTCGAGAAAGTCTTGCACAGACTAAATGACTGGTGGCAAAGTCATGGTCTTAAACTTAATGCAGATAAATGCATCACCACCACCTTCGGCAAGGGTGATGTTCCTGCAAACTACCACATCAATAACAATACAGTAAGCACACAGTCAGTGGTGAGAGATCTGGGCACAAAAGTCAACATCAACCTCAACTTCGATCGCCATGCCTCCACAATGGTAAGAAGGGCATTTTATATTGCTCATCTCAAAAGTAAGGGTATTGCCTCCAGGAAAAAAAGATGTTATAACCCCCTTGTACTCTTCCCTCATCAGGCCAATAATAAGAATACAATGCTCCCTTGGGTATGTTCCTTTCCAAACATCTGCAGCAATTGGAGTGACCAAAACCGCTCCTTCCAAAGAAAATTTAGAGTCTTCAAGATCTGTCTTATGCAGACAGACAGAAATAATTGCCACTTTACTCTGTATTGTGCAGACTGCTCAGAGGCAACCTGTGCCTTGCATATAGAGCAATGTCTGACCCAGGTTTAATGGAAATACACATTTGCAAGTGAAATGACACACTGGTCACTCGCTCAAAGGATCTTAACCTGGTATGCGACATCAGCATAACTTGCTGGAGAGACAGCTAGGTCTCACAGAGGTTGCCCCACCTTTGGAACAAGCCTCCTATTCATGTTAAAGCACATCGTTGGTCCTATTTAAGCTTCATTTAGACAACTGGATCGGTAACTGGAAATTCACCCTCGGGGTTCCACCTGTGTCCCTCTTTGACAGGGGCAACAGATGCTGATTTTAGTGTCCACTTAAACCAGACACCCTTGGGAACACAGGTTTAACTGGGCTAGACTTGTACGGGCCCTGGGGCTATTAGCCTAGTAACCACCTATGATCATATGTAAAAATGCTTACCAGACTAAGATGACATCACTGTAACAAAGACATGGCATTGTAGAAAGTGATGAGTATATAAATAAACAGTTGTTACGTTCAATATTTGCATAGCATTACTGACATTTTAATTTCTACATAAGATTGAATTTTGTTGGTTTGACTCAATGTTGTGTTGTGACAGTGTGTGGAATCACATGGGCTGTCACTCCAATTTTTCCATAATTTATATTTGGCTAATGAGACATGAGTACGACTTGTGGTTTAGACTTCTGGCTTTGAGTAGCATTACCCTCAGTTTTTTGTTACTTGTGCTATTTACGGAGGTGGGTTTGTCTTTTGAGCCTTGCCTACAAAAGGCACTATGTGGGTGGCAAGAGCCTTGGCCAGTATTCGAAAGCCTCATAGCAAGCACTTATAAAGCCTAGCACTAGACCCTCCTGTACGGTACAGAAGGACAAGGCTCTCTATTCAACCTTACCAGCCATCCAGTAAAACAGTTCACTGTACCTATCCAGGCATGTCCAAAGGGCATTTTCAGGTGTAATCTCCAGTCCATCTGGTGAATCTGGGCATTTTGAGTCAATGTTACAACTGCCTCATTTACACAAGACAACCCTCTCCTCCTAACACCAAACACTAATACATTTGAGAGATGCATTTATAAGTCAAACTGGAGGCTAAACCCAAGACTGGATCAGACAGTCAAGAGAAGAAGGGACATACTTGCTTCACACCACCAGTCTCACATAGACCCATTAAACCAGCACCAGCAAAAAAAAACACAAATACATGAAAACATACTCGGAGGCTCTAAATAAAAATCTGCAAAAGCAACAGAGACCTCCAAAGCAAACATCCAAGCAACCTCCACCACCCAACACAAATCATGAAGCACATACTTCACAAAACCAGTGTGCCATGCAATCACAGCCCTTAAGGCAAAATAGCATACCCAACATACCCAACATACTAGTAATAGGTGACTCTATAGTCAGGCACACTGACGTCCCACTCACTAGGCTGAATAAGGAGAAGGTTACTGTTAGCTGCTTGTTGGGTGCCAGGATCCGGCACATAACACAAGCACTCAGGTCACTCCAGAACAAGTACAAATATGACTCTGTCATTGTCCATGTTGGTGTGAATGACCTGAGCCGTACCTCCGTGGACTACACGAAGAGATATGGAAGAGCTCTCTGATCACTTAGCCCAGGTTGGTATGACCCTGACCCTGAGTAGCATCCTGCCCTCAGCAAGAATGATACCATGGTATAAAGAAAAAAATTCTTGATTTCAACAATTGGCTACATTTCTGGTGTCATTCAAAGGGGATCCAGTGTCTGTCCGCCTGGGATGACATGCTCGACAAGCCACACTGCTTCACTAGAGACGGCTTGCACCTATCACCCTTAGCCTTTCAAATACTGGCCAAGGCTCTTGCCACCCCCCTTGTCAGTGAAGGCCCTGTGACAAAAGCTCCAAACTAAAAAGTCATAAATACTATGAAAAACAGAACCTATGACACAGCAGCTGCGTTAGTAAGATTTAAAAAAGTGACATTGTAGATAACAGAAAAAACAAGCTGCATGACATAAATCATGCCAGTCAGGCCTATGGCCGTTCCAGCCCTACTAACAACTTTTCAGCAAATATCTTGTTTTGAACTCCCTAAATGATGCAATGTCCTCACATATGCTTTTATGTTTTTATCTTAGTGATATTTTAGTTTAGTGTATAGCCATTATAAAGAGTCTTGCTGCTCAAAGTTTGGAGAAACCCATAAGTACAAGTGTTGCATAGTAAAATGACGTGCAGATGTTTTCAAGTTTTAGGCAACAGTCTTTTGGTGACATTATTAAAACATTAAAGCTTTTCCAGTTCAGTTTGCACAAGACTTGAATTATAACCCTAAGAGAGAGGATGACTTGTCAGTTTCCAGGCTACTGTTAAGAAAAAAAAATAGGGAAATACAGAAGTATGTTACAACTGGACTACTTGCTAATCCATTACAAAAGTTATTTTCAGTGATCCAAGCTGCAGTTGTGGCAAGCTTTGCGGCAGTAAGTTTTCATTTATATTTGAAAGCACAGATTCACTCTATAGCATACAGCTCAGAACATCAATAATTATCTGCAAAGCCTTTCGCATAGTGACATATAAAATGATTGCTGAGAATAACCATGCTGCATATGCACACATGGAGACACACACACCATGCACAAAAGGCACTCCCTCATTATATATCTGGAAATTAATGCAATTAAAAAGAATGATACATCTATTACCTTTGGTGAAAAATAACTGAGTGGCTGAAGTTCTGTCTACTATTAATATAATTAAGATTTTTCTTTTTTTTTACTTCTGTATATAATAATCCTCTAGCAAAGGAAAGCCCATACTAAAATTTTCTTAGATTTTGTCATTGTAAATCACAATTATCTGAGAAGTATACTATTAATCACCACCCAAACTTACACATACAAAAACACTGACTGATACTCTTACTAAACAACTTATTCCTCCGTACAGTATTCTTTAACAATTGCTTACAGAAATATGCAACAATGTCCACAAACAATGCATGCACCATCTGAACCATAAAAGGAAGCTAGTCTCCTGATTCCACCATACTATAACTACACCCACATACATAACGAAGCCAGTATAAAGGACACCATACCCAACAGACCAGCCAAAAAACAACCAAAGAAATTGCCATATTCTCCAGATGCTGAGCCAGCCTGTTACAAAAATACAGCTAAAAAAATTGTCTACATCAAAAACAGTAGTGGCGTTGCAATTACCCTTGCCATCAATTCTATATATACTGCACTCTCTACAGAGACAAGAATAAAAAGAGAGTTATATTAGCTTAACAAAGAACTAAACAAACCTACGAAATGACAAGACTCAGAGGCTTTGACTACTGTAGTAACATATATTTAGAAACTAAGTGCCCAGCCAAACTACCGTCAGACACTCAAAACGTGCGAAATGTCCCATTTCCACTGCAGATGTAATAATACTGTGATAAAAAAAGGCGTAGTGATCACATGCCTTTTTTTTTCTCTTAGCTGCATTAAAAGAATGCACTTGCTTATGGTGGAATACAGCACCCAAAACAGGTACCCGTGGTCCTGGACAAGGAAGCAATGGACATTCCCAATGTACCACAGGTTGTACCATGGTTTTGTGACTGCTCATCGATCACATAAAGCAAACGTTTCAATGTATTTCCAAAGACTGCACTGAAATAAACAGACACCACACTCTGCAAGCTGATAAATACTTTACATTTATCAGAGAGACAAAAAGCATGGCAAATACTACAATACCACTTCACTGCTACACTAAGTTAATCACAACATATTTGATACCTACAAGCCAAAATAAAATTGTACATATGAAACAAAAAAAAAATACTGTATTAACACTAAACATTGCATGCACATGCAAACCTCGTTTCACTTTTCTAACGCAAGACACCTTAACGGACTTTAACGAGATTTCTGTCATTCACAAGTTTCCGTGACCCAAATATGTTTATAAGAAAAAATGTTTACAATTTTGACCAGGGTAAAGTAAAAAAACATTCCCTGCATTATAACTATATGATGCACATTCTCTGTCTTACTACCGTCCTCTAGTTGCACTATTAGCTCATCCTGCAGTATGGGAATACCGTATTGAATCCCTACATAACACAAACATCTGCCTACAATCCTAACACCCAAGAGTGAACGTAATACATTAACAAAGAATAGACTAGTCCCAAATTAAAAAATGAAAATTCGACTCACATATGAAATTCCACGGTGTTCTCTTTAATTTAGTTAAGTTGTTTAAAGAGCGAAGGGTACTTGGTTGTTCCTTAACCCGGTGACAATAAACCTAAATCAGAAAGCTATCGTTTCCCTTACCTTCTCACACAGAGTTCTCACTTGGTTTTCGTTAAGCTGTTTGCAGTCATTTAGCTGCTCGATCCATTTTGTAAACGCTTTGTCATCCATGTCTGCTGCAGCTGCTCCTACTACTGACGACCGCTCCGGTTTCGGTTTTTTTTTTTTTCTTGCAACAATAGCATGAGACCGGGGATGGCCCACCTAGAAGCTGATTATTTAAAAATTGCCTCAATTAATACGCCTCTGACAAGATATCTGGCTGTAAGAAGTTGATCGGTATGTAGCATGGTGGTTGTGGACCGTTTGTAAAAAAAAAAAACGGCTACAACAGAACACAACCAAGAAACTCGATAATTACACCAAGGTAGTATAAGGGGAGGCACAGATCTGTACCAAGTTTTAAGAATGTTTTTGCAACTTACCGAAGCATTGCTTTCAAACACTTTGGATGCATCTTTAGTGGAGGACTTGCTCTGATAATATTTTCTGTCCTGAAGGAAACAGTGGTAGTAAAACAGTTCCACAACAATGTAGCAGTGTTTTATAGCAGCTGTTAACCGCGCCACCTCACTAAAAGAATCACAGGCCTAAAGCAGATGCCCTACGCTGACCGCCTTAAAAAACTCCAGCTATACTCTGTCGCATATCGTCTACTCAGGGGCGATCTCTGCTTAACATACAAAGCCATGTCAAACCCAGAGCTGTTGGACATGCTACACTTAAAGAAATCCCAATCCATCAGAGCTACACGCTCCAGGGATCTAAACCTTGTCATCACAATAAACAAAACATGCTGGAGGGATAGGTTCCTGACCCAGAGACTCCCCAGACTCTGGAATAGATTGCCCATACATGTCAAGCAGAGTGCCTCTTTGGACCTCTTCAAGAGGAACCTTGACGATTGGATGGGAGAAAGGAAATTCACCCCAGGGATCACGTCAGTCACCCTGCTAGACAGGGGTCCAGGAAAGTAAATAATGTGGGAAGAAATAGCTAGGGAATTGTTATGGCTGGGCTTGTATAGGCCCTAGGGCTGATAGCCTAGTACCAACCTATGAACCTATGAACCCTTGAAAATGTCTATGTCACAGCGTGGGCGGATCATTAGGAGAGGGAACTACTGATTAGCCTGTGTCGAAGGTACGTCACAAAGGTGGAGACAAACTCCACCTGAATGTATGCGATACAAAAGAATGGGGGATGGGGCTCCCTGCCCTATGCTAAGGAATGGGAGAAATGTAAAACTGAGAAACTTTTTAGAGGATTCATGTAACAGCAGGAGGCTACGCTGATTTTATAAGGATAAAGGAAGACTTGCATTTGAGTTAACATGTGTTGGAGCCCGGAGTTTTCCTTCAACATTTATTTAATCAGCTGCTTGTTGTAGGTAGCATTGTAAACACACAATTATTGTCTTGTATGTGAATATGCCTAGATTATTTGTTGCTGATATAGTCAAATAAACTGAAATCATTGTCATCATCTTCATCATCATCAATCCCCTTTTTCCCATTTTCTACATGGGGTCGGGGTGTAGTGTCAACTGTCGTCATCTCTCTATCTCTCTGTTCAATGCTATTATTACACCTTCTTATTCACTCATGCCTGACTGTCACAGACCTTGTCTCACTCAATTCATCCATCTCTTTGCTGGATTATCTCTTTTAGGCTCATAGGTTGGTACTAGGCTATCAGCCCTAGGGCCTATACAAGCCTAGCCATAACAATTCCCTGGATATTTCTTCCCACAATATTTACTTCCCTGGACCCCTGTCTAGCAAGGTGACTGACATGATCCCCAGGGTGAATTTCCTATCTCCCATCCAATCGTCAAGGTTCCTTGTGAAGACGGCCAAGGAGTTCTGCTTGACATGTATTGGCAGTCTATTCCAGAGTGTGGGGAGTCTCTTGGTCAGGAACCTATCCCTCCAGCATGTTTTGTTCATTGTGATGACAAGGTTTAGATCCCTGGAGCGTGTGAGATCGTCTCTGAGTAGACAATATGCCACAGAGTATAGCTGGAGTTTTTTTAGACAGTCAGCATAGGGCATCTGCTTTAGGCCTGTGATTCTTTTAGTGAAATATTTCTGCAGCCTTTCCAGCTGTTGCACATATCAAACGGGGCGTTGTACTCTATAATGGGTCTAATAAGGGATGAGTACAGTGGGACAATGACCTCCTTTTTTCTGGATGAAAAGCCCTTAGTGATGAGGTGTGCCACATAGAAGGATTTCCTGACTGTTGTGGTGATGTGATTATCGAAGGAGAGACCACTGTCCACCTGTGTCCCTAAGTCTCTCATCACACTTTCAGTGTTTAGTGTACTGCTACCTATGTGGTAATTCATGGGTACATGTTTTTTCCCAACGGGGATAACTATACATTTCTTAGCATTAAGCTTGAGCCCATGGCTCTGGCACCAAGCATCTGTTTATGTAAGGCCCTTTTGTAGAATATCCACATCATTTGGGGATTCAATAATGGCTCCCAGTTTGCAGTAATCTGCAAACTTTGTTAGCCAGAGTCCCTTAGTGTTGGCCTGTACTTCAGAGAAGTAGATGCCAAACAAGAGTGGTCCCAAGACTGAACCCTGAGTTACTCCACTTGTCACTTGTCTGGAGCTGGATTTGGAGTCGGCTACTTTTACAGTCTGGGTTCTGTCAGTAAGCCATCTGGCAACCCATCGAGTGACGTAGGGATTTATGCCCAGCTTAGCAAGTTTATCTATGATTCCAGAGTGGGGGATGATGTTGAAGGCCTTGGCTAGGTCCATATAGGCTGTGTGGACTGCCTTACCCTCGTCCACAGCTCTGGAGACTGATTAGAAGAAGTCAATCAGGTTCAGGAGACAAGACTGGCCCTTCACGAACTCAAACTGGGTGGGGTCCAGTGTTTGAAGGTTGCCAATGTCTTGTTTATAAGTTCCATGATAATGCGTTCCATGCCCTTGCAGATAAGGCTCATCAGACTGATGGGACAGTAGTTCCTGGGATCTAAGGTGGATCCCCCCTTGTGGAGTGGGATAACTGTAGCTGTGCGCCACTCAGTGGGCACAAAGCCTGAGGTGAGGCTATGATTAAACATGACACTTAGGTGAGGTGCCAGTTCATTTTGTAGTTCATGTAGTACACAGCCCGGGATGTCATCTGGTCCCATGGATGCTGTATTCTTAGCTTTGGAGAGTGCGGTTTCTACCTGTGTGGCCATGACTACCGGAATTTGGCACTCTTTTGGTATTGAGATGAGCCCTTTAGGGGGTGAGTGGGGGGGGTGAAGTTGGCACTAAATCGATCTGCCAGGATATTGGCAATATCCTTGAGATCAGTATATTTAATGCCATTCTGTTGTAGCTCAGAGCATATCTGAGTATTGCCATTTAGATTCTTGACATAAGTATAGAATGTCTTGTGGTTGCCTTTGGAATCTTTGGCAATTTTATTTTCGTAAAGTTTGCCTTCTTCCTGTCTGTCCCAGCAGGGTGTCTTGTGCATTTCTGTGCATCTGCCAAAACCACTGTAATCTGTTCTCTTTGATCTTTTCTGCAAATTCAATTTCAGCTTCTGCTCTGCTGTCCTCATTTCTTTGTATGTCCCACAGTGTACAGCCTACCACTCGTCTCAGGGACTTCATTTCCATCACCTCCAGCCTCCTCATCTGGTCTGCCTTTATTGCTCAGGTCTGTACCATAGAGTAGTCACACTTCTGTTTTGTACACCTTACTTTTCAGCTTCTTTGGCATTCTTCTGTCGTACACTACGCCTGACACTCTATGCCAGTTGGCTACAGCCTTTCTGAATCTAGATTTGACCTCCTCATGCAGACTTCCCTTCTCCTCTAATAAACCACTTCATTACCAGCTGCTCGTCATTCCATTGACTTCTGTTTTACTTGTTTGTTTTTATTTTTGTGGTCACTGGATTTACTTGCATACTGGCTGTATTTTTCTGCCTTTGACTTTCCCTTCTAACACAGTTTTCAGCTTCTTCTGATTTCCCCTCTTTTGCTGCCATTACAACCGTATTATTTGTACTTGGTTTCATCCCATGTGCCTTCAGTTTTGCATTCCATTCTCCCACCCTTTGCTGAAATTCTTGCTCAGAGTCTGTCCATAATGCCACACTGTCTGCATACAGCAACTTTGTTGATCTGTCTCCTCTGTCCTGTTTGCTAATCTAGTCCATCACCAGTACTAACAGTAATGGGCAGAGAGATGAAACCTGATGTACATGCCATGCACTCCCACTGGGACCCCCTCTGTGAGACCGAACACAGTTCATACTCGAGTTATTAGGTCCTTGTACATAGCCTGCACTAATTCTACTAATCTTTCTGGGACTTCAAACCATTGCAGGACTGCTTAAATCAACTTTCTTTGGGCCTTGTCATATGCTTTCTCCAAGTCTAGGAATGCCCAGCTAGACTCTTTCCTCATCTCTAGCTTCTTCTCAATTATCTGTCTCACTGCAAATGTCAGGTCAGTTGTGCTGCATCCTGATCTGAATCCAAACTTTGTCTTCCATCTTTCTACTACTCTGCTTATCGGTTTATCAATCACCCTCTCCAGAACTTTCATGTAGTGTGATAGGAGTTTAATACCACTATACTGCTCACAGTTGTGAATGTTCCCTTTGTTCTTGATGACTGTGGTTTGGGCAGTATGTTTATTCTCCAGTCCTATGGAATATGACTTTCTCTCCATACTGATATGAGTACCTTCTGGAGCCATTTCTTCCCAATCTTATCCAACATCTTTATCATATCTGCTGTGACTGCATCTCAGCCTGCTACGTTCCCTGATTTCATTTTCCTTAGTGTCTCAATAATTCTTTTAAGGTGGGCTCTATCGCTTCTCTCACCATAGGCTGTGTCTGGGACAGTACAGCTTCTGTGGGGTTTTCTTCATTCAGAAGCTGCCGGAAGTACTCCTTCCATCTGCCTTTGATGTCCTGTGGACTGGTGAGCAGGTTGCTGCTGGTATCCCTTATTCAGGGTGTCGGTCTTCTTTATTTTTCTGTCTTTGTCTTGTAATCTAATATAGTTCCTTTGTGCCATCTACTGAGTAATTTTCCAGAAACTGGTAGATTGCCTCTGATGCTTTGTGTTTTGCTATTTCAACTCCTCTCTTAGCCTCTTTGATAGTCAGACAGTATCTCTTCCTAACCTGGTCCGTCTCGTCCATCTCCTATTTTTCCTGCACCCCTTTTTTCTTTTGATGATTTCCTGGACTTCTTTTGATATCTTCCTGGACTTCTGCATTTCACCACCAGTTTTCCTTATGTACCTAATTTCCATACCTGGCTCAGACACACATCTGCTCTGTAGTCCTTATGCATGTTTTCAGGCACTGCCTTTCCTTTTCAGCTCCACCTGTTTCCTCTTCTTCATGAGGTGCTAGAGCCCTGAGTAATTCCTAGAACTGTTGTGATTTCTCTCCAGTCAATTTCTAGATCTTCAGCCTGGTCTCTGTTGACCTTAGAACTTTCTCTGACCACTGCTTGCAGCTGATTTTTGGCAATCACTGGTTTATGCTGTTGGCTGACAATTCAAATAAACTGAAATATTAGATATATAATGTTGAATTATACACTTTTATTATTATTACTGCAATAAAACAGGGCTAATATACAATACTACATATGCCACAATGTTAAATCATATACTGATTTATGTGTAGGCAACATTTTTGTTGCAGCTGGAGGGTAATACATTGCTCAGTAGCTTATTAAAATGTATTTTTCCAATGCTGATACTAACATATTATATTGCATGTTGTGGTCTATTACTGCAGTTCATGAATGCATTTATGGTGCTGCATGGAAATTTGCTTCTTTAAACTGAATATTCAATTATAAAGACAGCAGAAATGTGAGTACCATATTGTTAATTGTTTTTCTTGCATTATACTGAATCTGTTGGCTGGGATGATTTGGTTAATCAAGGCTGGAGATAGCCCATAACAGGCAGACAGAGTTTAAATGTCATCGTTTAAACGTCAATGCCTTGAGAAGCCAGTGAGATTTTTTTCTTTTTTTTTTCTATTTGTTTTTTCTTTTGTTAATTAGGTAAACCCATTAGACACAAGTGTCTCGTCTAGTTAAGTGAATTGCCCAGAGTCCCATAGTAGTAAAATGGAGAGTACTGAAGGAATCAAACTCAGATCCACAACATTAAGCTCATTAGTAGCTCATAGCATTAGTTTCTGTTCCAAAGTGCCAAGTTACTTTCACAAATCCTTTTAATACTAGGTATGACTGATGAAGATGGAGGTGGGAATGGACCACTGTAGACTGTCTACCTTGTTGTAGCACAGAAGTATGTAACAACACTACAACTTCAAGTCATTCTCTGAGTTTGCTGTTTGACATGAACGTTTCTTATGGAGAAACACCTAAAGTAAGAAGACATGAATGCAGAAGGGGAAGCAGGGGTTATCAAAGGTAGAACAGATATGGTGATGGATTGGGAGGGAGAAGGGTGTGGAATTCAAGGATAAACCGAGATAAAGTGATTATGGGTATGGTGCCGGGGGGGTCAGGACATCAATATCAGCTATTGGGAATAACCATACACTCCCACCTAAAATTTGATAGTCATCTCAACTTAACTATTAAAAAAGTACATGCCAAACTGGGGTCGCTCTACCGTATCAAACCATTTCTTACCAACAACACAAGATCAGCCATTGCTCGCTCCCAACTTCTATCCACCCTACTCTATGCATCTCCCATTCTGACTAATCTCAACAAAACTGAACTAAGCAAAATGGAAGCCTGCTATAACAGAATTGCCCGCTTTGCTGCAAATTGCTCATATAGAACTCATCACTGTACTGCTTTGAGACAGCTCCACTGGCTTGAACTGCCCAACCTCCTAACCTACAATCAGCTCTGCCTCTGTCATTCTATCTATTACCTCCCCAATAAGTGTCCTGCCCTCAAAAACCTAGTACAGCATCACTCAGCCAAAAGGCCTCTTAGATCATCAAGCAAACTACTACTAGAAGTCACCAACAGCTACAATAGCTTTGGAGATGCACTATATAGTAGTTCAGTGGCTAAAAAATGGAACTCTGTCCCTACAAGCATTCAAAACACAACATCCAAAGCCTCTTTTAAAGACCTCATCAGGCAACATCTCAAGGAAAGTTGGCAGTGCCATGATTGCTCCCCAGGCTAGTGAAAGCGGATAACACATACATACAAAATCTAGAGCACTTGATAATAGTTTTCAGTCTTACTCACAAACACTGGCTAATCTACAATGTATGCATTGTACCTGTGTACTATGTATGTATTCTACCTTTGTTCCAAATTTCAGCTGTACACCACAAATCTATTAATTACCTTTATTTTTAAAATTAATATTTTTTGTTTGTTCTCTCCACTGTAACTGTTTATGTGCCGCATACCACTGTAAAAACATGCCTCCTGTAATTTGTGTGTATACTGATCATGTCTAAATAACTAAATGTGTCTGTAATTTTTCTTTGTGGAGCTTTTCTCCCCGGGCCTCTGCTGAAAAAGGGCCTTTTCGGCTCAGTCAGACACCCCCGGTTAACAAATGTAAAATAAATAAATAAAATATATTGTGGCTGCAGCACAGTTGCTGCCAAGCACTCCCAAAATATTCAATAAGGACAGATCCATTCCTATTGGTTCCTTATGCAAGGTTAGACTTGTGTAAAATCCAGGGATATGCAATATGCTTAAGAAATCAGAAGGCACAACTATCAAAGTATAGTCTTCATATTCTGCCCTCACTGGCAAAGGAGTACAGTGGTGGATGTAGAAGTAACCCTTGGACCCACGATTCCCCAGACTTCCATTTCTACTTCCTCTTCTAAAACAAAAGTTTACCATGGATGCTTTTGATTACACTTAGAGGGCCAAATTTTCAAGTGATATAAATGTGGACGACTGGGTCTCCATCCCAGAGGAACATCCATATGCATGTATATGAGACTAGCTATTCCACTACAGCCTTATGATGGCACAAGACTGCATGTGTAATGCTAGTCTTGCTCCCCCACAGTACTTTGTTCTCCAGTATGATTCCTGGTTGGGGGGTCTTCCATGTTACAGTCAGCATGTCTTTCCTCTGTCCTCATGGGTTTGAACCAGCTGCTCTGTTTCCTTCTACATCTCAAAAACATGGATATGCCATAGAACGTGTGTGTGTGTGTGTGTGTGTGTGTGTGTGTGTGTGTGTGTGTGTGTGTGTGTGTGTGTGTGTGTGTGTGTGTACATCCTGAGATAAGTTAGCATTTTATCCATCATATCCAAGGGTTAGTTTCTCTGCACTGGACCTACTGAGTTCCAGAATAGGTCCTGTCCCCTTGTGGCCCTAAACTGAATAAAACAAGTATTATACAATGAATTCATGAATGAGTGAATGAATGAGTAAATGAACACATGAATGAATGTTAGCTATCCTTCTGGCCTTGAAATTCTTTCAGACAACGACTAACATTACTATAATTACGCTATACATAAAAAGAAAGGAACACTCAGTCTTAGCATCAGTGTAAGCTGACAGTGTTAAGTTGGGAATAGGCAACCTAGTCAGATATAGTCCTGCAAGCAGTTTACTTCCCTACCTAACAAAACTGAACAGCAAGCAGAAAATGTCAGCTTCTCACACATGGTGTCTGGACATAAGTGTGATACTGGGTATAATAAGGAAGAGGGGCTGTTGAAAAATAAATCTGTTTGCATCACACCTGACCAACCAGTTCCTGTTGTTCTATGATGCCTCGCCACCTTTGAATGTTCATAAAAACCTTTTTAATTCTGTGGAACCAGGGTTTTCTGTATACATTCTGTTCAACATATCTAGCAAAAAAAGTGCTTCTAGAAGTAAAAAATAAACTTAGAAATATAGCAACAATACTAGGCAAGTGGTCATGGGAATCATAAGATGTGCAGTCATACATATCTTTTAGGTAGAACTTAAAAGTTCTTGACACCATTTTCAGCCACTTAACAGTGCTCACCTCCCAAAACTACCGGAGATGTGTGATAACCATGGGGAAAATATGTGTCTACCCTTCCAATCACCAAAACTAGCTTTAAATGTAGCCCTTTGTTTGACCTGTACACTTAATTTATTTCATACACTGTCAGCACCTTATGTTAGGAACTATCCCTCCAGCCAGACTTGTTCATTAGTTGGTGTAGGATTAGGTCCTTAGTGCAAGTATTTGCAGAGCCACTGGTTTTGCAAAGAAATAGGAGATAAAATAGGTGCGGGCCTTTTTTCACTTGAAAAGCGAGATACAAGTGACATTGTAGCAGCAAATAGGTTACTGAGTATAAAGACAGTTGTGATAATTTATTAGGATAGTTGAAGGCTTTAAGGCCTTTGATTTTTTTGTTAAAAATCATTGGGGCCTTTCATAAGCTAGCTCTCCTTGCAGGCCATTTTAAGCCTAGCCTCTCTCCCCAAAGTGAGAATCCAACCCTGTACTTTGTGTCTGTAAGGTAAACACCTTAACCATTAAGCCAATCTCCAAACTAGATGCCCTTCTGGACCATTTTTAGTATATCTAATTTCCTTTAAAGGGAATCAAACCCTGTACTATCATATCTGTAAGGTAAACACCTTAACCACTATGACAACTCCCATCCATTTGAGCAAAATGCTTGGAATAGTACAAAGCAAAGGCAGCACAGTATTTGATCATGGGTCTAATAAGGGAAGAATACAGTGATAAGATGATTACTTTGGATCTTGAGGCTATTCCCTTGGAAATTAACTGGGCCAGAAAGAAGTTCCTAAGTTAGGAACCTATCCCTTCATCCAGCTTTTTTATCTGTTGGTGTAGATTTAGGTCCCTAGTGCAGGTATTTGCAAAGTTACAGGTTTTGCAAAAAAAGAAGTGGGCCTTTCTTGGCTTGAAAAGCAAGGCATAGGTCAGGTTGGAGAAGCAACTAGGCTACCGAGTGTAAGGACAGTTGTGATAACTTACTGTGATAGTTGCAGGATTTAAGGCCTTCATTTTTATTTATTTATTGGTTATAAATTATTAGGGACTTTCCAGTAGAGTGAAATTATTGGATTTGTACATACCAAAGAGGGCACTGTATTTGATGATGGGTATAATAAGGGAAAAATGCAATGGTAAGATGACTTTTTTGGATCATAAAGATATTTCCCTTGGAAATCAACAAGGCAGATAGAAGGATTTCCTGACTATGGTGGAAACATAATGATCAAATGAAAGATAATTGTCCACGTTAAGTATCCAGGTCTCCTATTTAAACAGATACAGGTCATAAGAGTCCACATAAGTACCCAGGTTTCTTATGACCCTTATCTATTTGAACAGGAGTACCACTAATATCATATGAAGGGAGCAGCTTTTCTTCCAAACATTACTATACTGCACTTTTTTTGCATAAATCTTGAAACCATTTTCAATGTACCAGGTATATGCATATTCTAGTCATTTGGGGGGCAGTTTCGTATCAATGGATGAGCAGATAACAGTGCCTAGCTTGCAGCCATCATCAGCAAACTTGGTCAAGTATACTTCAGGTATATTGGCTTAGATGTCTGCAAAATAAATGCCAAACAGGAAAGAGCCCAGCACTGACCCCTGTAGTACTCCACTAGTTACAGTTTTACATTCACAGACAGCACCAGCTACTTTTACAACTTGGGATTTGTTTGACAGCCAGTACACAGTTTGGCAAACAATGTAGCAGTTTACATTAAGGTTGGCAAACTCTGCAATTATATTAGTATTTGGGGTAGTGTAAAAAGCCTAGGCCAGGACAAGGTGAGACATTTCACCCATGCTATGGAACAGACTAACCATACATGTCAAACAGAGCACCTCACTGGCCCTCTTCAAAAGAAATCTTGATAAGTGGATGGGAAATAGAAAATTCACCCCGGGGATCACTCTAGTGGCTCTACTTGACAGAGGCACTGGGGACTAAGGTCGGGTGGCACAATGCCAGGGTAATCCTATGGGCTAGGCTTGTAAAGGCTCTAGGGCCATTAGCCTAGTGCACACCTATGTGCACAGAGTGGCCACTATCTAGCCCCTGTAACCTATTCAAAGAAGTTTATTAGGTACAAGGGACAGGACCTACTTGTCACAAAGCCAAACTGAATAATGGTTTAGATCAGCTAAATTGCCTATTTGTGCATACACTTGTTCTGCTATGACACATTCCATGGCTTTGCACAAAAGGGTGGTGAGGCTGAGGGGCCTATAACTGCCAGGATTTGTAGAGGGGCCACCCTTGTGCAGAGCAGCCGCAGTGGCTATTCTTTAGGCATCAGGGACAAGCTCTGTACTTAGGCTGAGGCTGAACAATTTAAGCAGAGGCTTAGATGGTGCATGTTTGGCACTGATGAGAATAAAGCCAGGTATGTTGTTTGATCCCATCATTAGAAACATTATTTCTGCCTTTGACAGTGATTCTAAGACTTGTTCCCTGGTTATATCGAGGGAAAATAAATTTTCAGGGATAGTGGGTACAACACTGTGGCTAGGTGGGGATAAAGTTAACACTAAATTTGCCCGCAAATAAATTGGCTACATCATTGGGACTGGAATGTGTGATATTATTATAGATTAGCTTAGTGCATTGTTGAGCATTTTCCTTAATTTCCAAAAAAAAACGAAGAAACATATAAGTTTGTACTTTGTTTTACATTTCAAATAGTTTTCATGTGTTCCTTGCTGACATGTTTCAGTGTGATGTTGAGGTAGGAGATGAGGAATTTTTACAACATTTCATTATTTTCCTTTTGTTGTTATATGGTTTATTAATAAAGGAGTTTCTCCAGATAGGTTTATATCTGAATGTTCAGGTATATATGTGTGTGTGTGTGTGTGTGTGTGTGTGTGTGTGTGTGTGTGTGTGTGTGTGTGTGTGTGTGTGTGTGAGAGAGTGTGTGTGTGTGTGTGTGTGTGTGTGTGTGTGTGTGTGTGTGTGTGTGTGTGTGTGTGTGTGTGTGTGTGTGTGTCTGTGTGTGTGTTTGTATAAACTTCACTTAAGCTTGACAATATACTTGAGCTTGATATAAACTTGATATAAGCTTGAAAAAAGAACTTCTATCATCACCTACAACAAACCCACCAACACTCCAACCCCATCAAGTACTACCCAGAAAAACTCTAAGCAAATTGCTGATGCCTTCAACAACTACTTCACCGAAGCAATTAAAAATCTAGCTAATACACTACCCACTGTTAGCACTAGCCTATCAAGACAACATAAATAGCACAACTCCTTCCTTTCATCTATAACCTGTACCTATATCCCTCATCTGCTCTCTCCTTCAAAAACTCAAACCATGCACCACCTCAGCTGACCGTCTACCAGCTGAATACCTACAAATAGCATCTAAAACCATTGCCTATCCTATATCCATCCTTATAAACAGAATTACAGAAGGAACAATTCCCTCTATCTGGAAAGTCTCACACATCATCCCTCTGCATAAGGATGTCTCTTCTACTGAACTTTCTAACTTTTGACCAATAGCCTTACTCTCCCCAATAGCAAAAATAATGGAAAAATGTACCACCGTCAGCTACTCTTCCACCTTCTTTCTAATAACTTACTTGCTAACTGTCAGCATGGTTTTAGGCCCTACCACAGTACAACCACTGCCTTGCTATCCTTTTCGGACTGTATAAACAAAAACTGCAATAATAACTCTCTTTCCTCAGCACTATTTATTGACCTGTCAAAAGCCTTTGACATGGTTAACCATCACCTACTTATTGATACACTAACAGCCCTTGCGCTTGACCCACAGGCAATACTCTGGTTTAAATCCTATTTAGATAATAGACAACAAGCTGTTCTCTGGGATAACAATTTATCAACACCCCTCCCTGTTAACATTGGAGTACCCCAAGGCTGTACATTAGGTCCCCTTCTCTTTTCTATCTTTATCAATGATCTTAAAGCTAACATTCCACAAGCCACCTACATACGATATGCAGATAATTCTACTTTAATCTGTGCTGCTAATTCCGTTTCCTCACTCGAGTCCCTCACCTAAACAGTATTTAATAATGCTGAAAATTGGTTTATGCAACATTGCCTCCTCCTGAACCCCAAAAACAAAACTATTGCTTTTTACTCCTATCCAAAAGTCTCCACAATTTCACTTCACAGTAATCTCTAATAATGGAACTACCATATCCCCAGATTCTATAATCCGTCTCTTAGGAATTACAATAGACCACCACCTTAACTATGATTATCATATCAATGCTACTATAAAATCAGTCAACAGAAAACTAGGCTCCCTTTATAGGTTCATAGGTTCATACTAGGCTATCTGCCCTAGGGCATTTATAAGCCTAGCCAGATTGTGTTTGGCTTTCGTCACCCATTTTAAATTTATTTTGCTATGCCCTTTTTCGAGGTTAGTATACTGTACCTCTGTCTAACAGTGACACAGAAGTGATACCCGGGGTAAACCTACGATCTCCCATCCACTCATCAAGATTCCTCTTGAAGAGAGTCAATGAGGGACTCTGCCTAACCTGGACTGGGATTTTATTCCAGAGTGAAGGGAGCATCTGGGTTATGAATCTGTCCCTCCAGCATGTCCTATTTATTTCAGTGCTGAGGTTCAAGTCTCTCGAGCGCGTAGCTCAATGGGATTTGGATTTTCTGAGGTGCAGCATGTCCATTAATTCCGGGTTGGACATGGCTTTATACGTCAGGCACAGATCGCCTCTGAACAGGCGGTATGCCACTGAGTAGAGCTGGAGTTTCTTTAACCGGGCAGCATATGGCATCTGTTTGAGCCCTTTGATCCTCTTGGTGAGGTACTTTTGGGGTCTTTCCAGTTGCTGCAGGTGTCTGGTAAGGTACATCCCAAAAGGGGCATTGTACTCAATTATGGGCCTGATGAGGGATGAGTAAATAGGCACGATGACCTCCCCTGATCTAGATGTGAATCCCTTCATGATTAGGTGGGCTATATAAAATGTTTTTCTAACCACTTTGGCCACGTGGTTGTCAAATGAGAGATTGCTATCAACTTGGAAACCTCTCACACCATTGGCCAGAACTACCATTGCCCAGACCCACCTTATCTCTACCCTGGTTTATGCCTCTGCCATTTATACCAATCTACCTAAAAGTAACCTGAGCAAACTTGCAACCAGCTATAATAACATTGCCAAATTCGCCACAGGCTCTCCTTTTAGAACCCATCACTGTCACAACCTTAGACAGCTGAGATGGTTAGAACTACAAACCAACTTCTATATCAACAACTTACTATATCACCCAAAAGAAGATTCTCTACCACCCTATGAATACTCCAATCCTCACCAACCTGATTACTCCATACAAAAACTTAGCAACGCTACGCTCATCTAATAAGGTTCTAGTTTCCACTACCAAATCTAACAACAAGGCTGGAGACTCATTACTCTCAAACACAGTGGGAAACACCTGGAACCAGCTTCCTAATGAACTCTCTTCTCTTTCTTCCACACTGCTCTTCAAAAAATATCTTAAGGAACACCTCAAAACACACTGGCTATGTCCCTGCTCGAACCCTGACTAACATCTATTTTTTTCCCTATCTCCACTACCTTGCTGTAAGTAAGCATAAGTTTGTATACCTGTAACCTGCCATCTGATGTAAAATTAACAAATCTTGCTTATTTATCTTTTGTATGATATGTCATCTTAAGTTTTTTTTTTCTCTAGCCAACTCTATACACCTGTTATAAATTTATTTAATGTAACTTCCTGCTATTGCATATATTGTAAGTTATGATACTATTGCACCTTTTGGAGCTTTTCTCCCCGGGCCTCTACTGAAAATGGACATATATCCAGTTAGACTAGCCCTTTCAACAAATGTAAAATAAAACAAATATAAATATATATGTACACACACACACACACACACACACACACACACACACACACACACACACACACACACACACACTTTAGTGAAAGAGACAGAAGTGATGCATTCAACATTTTGCTTATCATATTGTTCTTCAACATACTTATTTAATAAATGTGAACTTCAGATTTACTGTGCTTAACAGTATTTAAAAATGTCAATGCTGCATGTGTGTTTGCAATCTATTAAGATTTGTACAAATGCCATTTGGTATGACATTGTTTTCATGAAATTAAATCCTGTCTGGCTACCCATAACTTTGTTAACGATTTAACAACTGTTGTAATACTGTCTAAAGTGATCCAGGAACTTTAACAATGGAAGTCAGTAAAGGTGCTAATTTTGCAGTTCTTCTTAATGAGGTGTTAAGTTTTATTTTCCATGTCAAAGAAAGGGTGTCCCTTCTTCCCCAATGGCATGTGTTGTCATTGTTAAAGATTTTGCAGCAGATATAGCATGAATTAGAACAACCTTGTGTTCTAAAATATGAATACTTACAAATGAAATTGGTACTAATTATTTAGTCTGCCTCTTTTATGCAAATAAAAATTACAAATAAGTAAGTAAATAAATAAATACATTTGGTGTGCTTATATCCAGTTTGTTTTATATGCTTATGTAATCGGTCTGTTATTTAAACAACATTTATTTATTAATTTCTTTTGTTAACCAGGTAGGGAGTTTGGTCTAAGGACCCTTTTCAGCCACAATCTTGTACATTTGAACAAAGAAATACAGACTGATTACATAAGCATATAAAATAAACTGGATATAAGCACAACAAATGTATTTATTTATTTACTTACTTATTTGTCATTTGTTAATTGGGTTAGTCCAACTGAGCCAAAGGCCCATTTTCAGTGGAGACCCAAGGAGAAGAGCTCCAAAATATCTAAAAAATTACACAAATTCAAGATTACATCAGAGGAAATTACAAAAATATAACGCTGTACGATTTGAAGACTGACAATTACATGTAATGAATAAACAAGATAAAATTGCAAAACAAGATTAGCTTTCTAAGTCTAGCAAGTTAATGTATTTGTTAGCATTACATTACAAAGACTATCTAGATAGGCAATATGGCACAGACGTGTTGTTATTTACATGTATCTATGTACAGTGAAGCAGCTAATGGCGTCTCATTAAGCTGACAGAATTTTTTTTCTTTTTTTCTTCTCTATTTACCTATGAGATATAGGTTTTAGGGAAAGGAGGGGGATTTAGGTAGGGTCCTGGCAAGGTTAGGAGCTCAAGTTTATAAGGTATATTTCCAGTTCTTTTTTAAGCTGTTGGTGGATTTGATATTTTGAATATTTGAGGGGAGTTTTTTCCAGGTCTGCAACACAGTGCTTTTGTACAGTAGTTTGCCTATGGTTTTATTAGGTTTGTATGTGTCAAGAAGGAGTTGATCTGAGCTACGGAGAGTAAGAGTAGGGGAAATTTATTTTCATTTGTGAATCAGGGTACAACACTTATCTCAGTGGACCACATTCAGGCTCAGTCCTGGGGAATATAACAGACAGAAAATAACAAAGCTAACATTTTCAAACGGATGCATGCATAGTGACAAACAGTTAAGAATGTTTTACAAGCAAGTTAGCAGCTTTATAACTAAATATGCCAAAAAAAAAACAAGCAACACATTTATCTTTTTCAAACCTCATAGTTATTTGGCAGGGCAGTCAATTGGAAATACATAATACTGAGAGAGCTATCCTAGATTCAGGGTGTGTGTGGGGATTAGAAGCAAGTCTAGGCAACTTTAGAGTGCGTGTATATCTATCTATATTTATAAACATTTATCATTAAAATCACACTGAAAAACAGATGGTCAAAGGGTCAATTTGTTTACTTAAAATATTGAGTGGTTGTGTAGGTGAACAGGAATGTCATTGAATGTAGTGTGTGTGTTTCAGGATGGTATGTGTACATTTTGCCAAATGTGATGCTGAGTGAGTGGAACTGTATTTGAGTGGCAGTGTTGTTAGAATGAGGCTGTTGGACTGTGGAAGACAAATGTGTATTACATGTCTAATACAGGAAGTTTCAAATATAACTTTCTAGATTAGGGGGTGGGAGTATCTGTGCATGAGTATTTCCAGGTTAGGGTTAGAATAAGGGCTAAGGAACGGGATAGATTTAGTGTAGAATGTGGTTGATGGTGTCTTTGAAGGGCTGAGAGTATGTGATGTGAGAGTATTTCCTGGTTAGAGTTAGAAGAAAGAAAATTATGGTATAATGTCCAACACCGCACAGAGTTAATCTATAACATCACCCATTCTGATCCACATTGTTGCCCCTACTATCCCTGAGAATTTAATTACCAACATAATCAACTAGGAACAAGTGTTATAGTCCCTTTCAAAGGTACAGCAGTCTCTGGGACACATTTCTGTCTCACTAGCATGTTCTGTTTAAGTCACAGACAAAATCCAGGTCCTTATACCTTGTATTTGTGGTACTGTTTGCCTTACAAATATGCAGGTTTGTTACTCCTTGAATTCTTTTTGTAAGGAACCTCTGAAGTCACTCTAGTTGCTGAATTTGCCTGGTTAGGTACATACCGAAGGAAGCATTGTACTCTATGACTGGTCTGATAAGGGCAGAGTACAGTGGGATAATTACCTCTTTGGATCTAGATGCCATGCCCTCACTTATAAATTGCGCAACATAAAAGGATTTTCTCACTATTGGTGGGTCAACTCTTAGTGGCATATTATCAGCATGGTAATTCGCTGAGATGGTTGACTATCCAAAGGTTACAATTATGCATTTCTTAGCATTGATTAAGACCATTGATTTGGCACCATCTGTTAATCAGAGATAGGCTTTCTTGAAGAATGCTAGTGTCTCCATGGGAGTCGATGATAACCCCCAGCTTGCAATCATCTGCAAACTTAGTCTGCCATAAACCTCCAGCATTTGCTTTGATTTCAGACAAATAGATGCCAAAAAGGAGCAGGCCCAGTACTGAGCCCTGAGGGACTCTGCTAGCCTCTTGGTTCATAGCTTCATAGATTCAAAGGAGGTTACTAATCTAATGGCCCTAGAGCCCATACAAGCCTAGGTATGTTATACCAGTTACCCTTACAATCCTAGCCATGTTATACCCGAGATACCCTAACTGACCTTGGTTAGATAGGCGCTATTTACAGAGCGAGTTTAAGATCAGCACCAGCTACCCTTATCCATGTGGGACTCCCAGAGATAATTTGTGGACTCCCATCCAACTGCCCAGGTTATGTCTAAATAGAGTCAGTGAGGAGCTTTGGTTTATGTGAACTGGGAGTCTGTTCCAAAGGAGTGACAATCTCTGGGAGATATATCCGTCTCTCCAACATATTCTGTTAATGTCAGAAGCTAGGTTAAGATCCCTGGAGCTAATGACTTTTATCCCATTTGATTTGCGGATGTGCAGTATTTCTATTAGGCCAGGGTTGGAGACTGCTGCGCAGGCTAAGCAGAAGTCGCCTCTCAGCAGCCTATAAGATACAGAGTACAGTGACAGGGTTTTCAGTCTATCCATGTAAGACATGGTTTAGACACTCTGAATTTTCCTGGTGAGAAACCTCTGTGGTCTCTCCAGCTACTGCAGGTGTCTGGCGAGGTACACGCAAAAGGGGGCACTGTACTCTATTAGTGGTCTAGTAAGGGTTGAGTACAGTGAAGTTATAACATCCTTAGACTTGGATGTGATGCCCTTACTTATGAAATGTGCACTGTAGAAGGCTTTCCTTACCACCGTGGAAACATGGTGATCTATGTTTAGATTGCTATCAATCTGTGTTCCCACGTCTTGCACTACTGGATTTGAACTTGGGGGGGTTCTCAATACTGTAATTAGCAGGGAAGTCCTCTTTGCCAAAGGGGATAATGATGCACTTTTTTGAATTTAGTTTTAGTCTGTGGCTTTGGCACTAATTGTTTATCTGTGTTAGCCCTTTCTGTAATATGTTAACATCATTGGGGGACTCAATGATTCCACCCAATTTGCAATCATCAATGAACTTAGTAAGCCACAGGGCATCTACTTTAGTTTGCACTTCCAAACAATAGATTCCAAACAATAAAGGGCCCAGCACAGAGCCTTGTAGTACACCACTGGTGACTGGTGTGCTCGTAGAAGTGAAGTCCTCAACTTTGACAGTGTGTATTCTGTCAGTGAGCCAACTGACTACCCATCTGGTGACATAAGGGTTAATCCCCAGTTTTTAATTTCACCAAGTCTTTTGGCTTCTATTACCATGATGGGAATGGACCCTATTCCTAAGTCAAAGTACTATTAAAGTTCATGAAATTAGTATTGTCTCAATTTTTGATGTCAGCCATAAGTGCTCTTCGCAGCACACTGTAATGTGCCCAGTAATGACTCCTTCTTTAATTTGTATGACATTACATGTATTGGTAACATATCTAAATACAATTGCAGATTCTTTTTTATAAGATCCATTGCTCCTACTACTATTGGAACTGTCTGGGCATCTTTTTTCCAGATTGCTCTCATTTCTGCCTACAAATCTTAATATTTTTATGATTTTGTGTCTCTCTGTATGCAGGACACTGTAGTCACTGGGTGTAGCGATTTCAATGATCAATGCTACTTTTGTCTTCTTTTCATGGACCACTATATCCAGTTTTCTTGCATCTATTTTTTGAACTGTTGGTAATGGGTGATCCCATGTGACGTAGACGTCACCATTTTCTATAGTACTGTGTGGCTCATGTTTCCAGTGTTTTTTCAGCTACTTCAGCACCATAATGTTTGCACAATCCCCAGTGCAACAGTCTTGCCACATTATTATGCTTTTCGGTATACAGTTCTTCTACCATTAGTATGTCACAACCAGCAACGAGGTGTTTGACTGTTTCCAATTCTGTTTTACAAAATCTACATTTGTCTGTTTCTCCCACATGTTCAATGGACTTTGTAAACCAACTTGTGCATAGCCCACTCTCTTGGGCCACAAATATTAACCGTTCATCTTTTGGTTTGAATTTGCCTCTCCCTAACCATTCCTGCATTCGATCTTGATCAACATGATGTTCGTATTATTTATTTATTATTATTTATTTTATTTTACATTTTTTGACCGATGCTTGTCCATTTTCAGCGGAGGCCCAGGGAAAAATGCTCCACAGTAAAATTCAGCTAATCATTACAAGCAATACAGAGGCATTCACATTCATAGAGAGTAACAGACTCAACATAGCTAAGTAACATATTATTCATGCTTAGTTCAAGTTAACATATCGGGTATGAAGGTTGACATAGATCAGTTTAAGGCAAAGTAAGATTCAAGTTTAACAGTTTTGGATAGGATACACTCAAGTATTCAGTTTAAGATTTAGTTATTCCATACTAGTGAGGTAGAGTAGAATAGAATAGTGAAGGAGTTGGTAGGTAGGTAAGTAGGTACAGGGGAAGAAATTGTAACTGGATATTAGGTAGTGGGAATAAGTAGGAGGGGAGCAATAGGGAAGGTTGAAAGGATGTTGGGATATGTATGAGAGGCAGGAAAAGAGGTGTTTGTACCCCTACATCAACTACTCAAACTGAGTGTAAGGTGGGGGGGGGGGTTAGCCAGGTGGTGAGCATGTGCAGATCCATGAGTGCTTGAGGTGTTCCTTCAAGAGTTTTTTAAATGTGTCCTTTGAGACAGCTGAGGTAATAGACGTTTTTAGGGAGTTCCATATTTTGCCAATGTAGTTGGGGTTGAGGGAGTCACCTGCTGTGTTGTTGTTTTTTGTAATCTTAATTAGTATTTTGTTGCTAGAGCAAAGTTGTCTGGTATTAGCTTGGGGTACTAGCAGATTATCCAATGATGGGGTTTTGCCTGGAAATAATAGGAGGTTGTGGGCAAAGGATAGTTGATAATAGTTCAGAAGATTAGGAAATTTGAGCCAGTCAAGTTGCTTTAGGGATAGGCAGTGGTGGGCATGATAGGGGGCATCTGTCGCAAATTTTGCAATTTGATTATAGCAAGTGTTGAGCTTGCCAGTTATGGCTTTGGGTAGGTTGGTGAGTATGGATGAGGAATAGAATAGTGTTGAGAGAAGGTGAGTCTGAGCAATTGTTATCCTAGCAGTTTGTGTTAGGAAGGGTTTTTTTATATAGACTGTTCAGTTTTTTGTGAATATTTTTAATGGTTTGGTTAATATGATTATCAAATTTGAGGTTATTATCGATAGTAACTCCTAGCAATTTGGTGCGAGTGTTAGGGGAGATGATGGCCCCATCTCTGGAGACTATGTTAAATGGCATGTGTGTGTTGTGGTAATTTTGGTGGGTGGGAACAGTAATAGTTTGTTTTTCTGGGGGGGGGGTTAGAATTAGGTGTTTACTAAGAAGCCAGTTTTCTGTGGTATGGAAGACTTGTGTTATAGAGAGAAGTGTCTGAGGGTCATTGGCTGAACATACAGGTGTAGACTCATCAGCATATTGTATAACTGTTGTATTTTGACAAATAGTGTGAAGATTGTTTGTGAATATGGAGAATAAGAGGGGGCCTAAAATGGATCCTTGTGGGACCCCTGTGGTGATGGGTAGCAGTGAGGATAAGTTATTGCCCCACCACACTGCTTGTCATCTACTATGTAGGTAGTTCTGAAACCATGCTAGGGTTTGGTTACTTAGGCTGAGGTCAGCAAGGGCATGTACCAGTTTGGTGTGACTGACCATATCAAAGGCCTTGGATAGATCCAGAAATATGGCAGAAGTTAGTTTGCCTATGTGTTTGTTTTGATTGATGACATTTGTGAAGGAAAGTAGGGCAGTGGTAGTGCTATGTGCTGGCCTAAATCCATGCTGTGTAGGAGAAAGCAGTTGGTTGTTAAGCAGGTATGGCATGAGTTGGTGGTGGATGCATTTCTTAAGTATTTTGACCAGATGAGACAGAATGGCTGCGGGGCGATAGTTGGTGAGATCGGTGGAGGTTCCGCCTTTATGGAGGGGGATAATCTAGGAGGTTTTCCAGATGGGTGGGATTGAGGTTTCTGAGATAGATATGGGGAAGGCAAGTTCATTAGCACCCAGCTAAAGGAATCAAGCAGTTAGTTTATCAGCTGCTAGTGAGGTAGGTTTGAGTTTAAGTAGTAACTTTTTGACATAGTTGGTTGGGATGGGTAGAAACTGGAAGGAAGTTTTAGGTCTATCTGCTGTTGGAATTGTACCTTAGCTGCTGGGGTTTTAGTGGCTCTCCAGGCGTGCCAGGCTTTGTTCCTTTCTGAAATTCTCTTTTTAGTCTCTTCGGTGAGCCAGGGGGCTGCTTTAGTTTTGAGTTTAATGATACAGGGTGAGGCTTGGGCATTTAGGATACTTAAGAAGGTGTTGTTGAAATGGTTTACAGCTTCTTCTAGGGGTAAGGTCTTTAGTATGCACCAGTTATGGTGTCTTAGTTTGAGTTTGAATTTGTTGGGGTCAAAGTTTTTTGTGTTGTGGGTTGTTATTGATCTGGGGTTAGGGGTGGATTGGGTTTTGAGTTTTAATAGAAAAGTGGGTTGATGGTCACTGAGGGTGTCTGGGAGGACACCTACCTGGTGTGGGGTGTTTGTCCTGTTAATTAATATCCAGTCTAGGAGGCTTTCTTTAATTTTAGGAGTTAATAGTCTAGTGCTATGTTGGATAACTTGTGAAATGTTATAGAGGTTAATATGGTTGGTTGGGTTTAAGATTGAGCAGGTATTCCAATCTATGTTGAAATCACTGAGTATAATGGTTTCCTGAGGGAGGTTTTGGTTTGACCATTGTAAGAAGGCTTCCGTGGTTGGGATGTTACTACCTGGTGGTATATAGCATGTGACAATGTTGAGTGACTTTTTGTTACTAAGTTTGAGTTTTGCTAAGAGGATTTCAGAGTTGTTGAAAGTGGGAGCATCTAGATTAATTGTGGTAATATTTATGGTATTCTTATAGAGTAGGGCTACAGCCCCTCCTTTTTTAGTTAATCTATCTCAGCAGAGTACACTGTAACCTGTAGGTAGAAGTTCTTTGTCTGCAGTAGTGGGATTTAGCCAGGTTTCTGTCAGACATAATATATCAGGGTTGTAGGTGGAGAGCAGTGCATGTAGTAAGTGTACCTTATTGTTAACACTCTGAATATTTAAGCACAGAATTAGTTGGTTAGTTTTTGGTCTACTGATTAGCAGCTGGTTTGAGGGGAGAGTGGTATCTGCTGGGATGGTTTGTGGAGGGTTAGGCCCTGAATTTGGGTGAATATCACCTGCAAGTATTAATTGGTAGTGAGTGTGCTGGAGGAGTTTATTAAGTTTAATTAAAATGGCAATGTACTTGTTAGTAGTAGGTGATTTGGGGGTATTTGAGAGTATCCTAACTGGGTTTGGTGTTATAGTGATGGTATGGAAGAGGTTTGGTGATATAAGTTGGTTGTAATGAGGAGTGCTGGAGTTATAGGTAGAGGTCTGTTTTGTAGAGGTAGTGAAAGTTGTGTGTAGTGTGATGTGATATTTCTTTTTTATACTTTTCAAAAATCTCTAGGTTTTGTTTTTCATATTTTCGCACTTTCTCAGATGCTTCTTTTTCCAAACAGATTGAAGTTTCTTGGTCTATATAATATTTTTCACAAATCTGTTTTATTAATGAACACACATTTTTATTTGAGGCTTCTGTCAGTTTTTCTTGTGGAAGTATTTTTCTTTCCTCTAATTTCCTCACTTAATCTTTTTGTATATCATGTATCTGGAAATTCTGAGCTTTTTGTATAATAGTAACAATATATAATTTATTTCTTATCCTCAAATAGTCCTCTCTATCATCTTTATGGCTCTTTTTTGGCCTATCAGTTTTTGTGATTTTTTGCGGACTGCAACTTCTTTCTAGAATAGGGGGCCATCCTCCATCTGGGCCTGGCCTAGCCCCATTGTAGGAATGTTTCTGCATTATAGGTTCATAGGTTAGTACTAAGCTAACTGCCCTTGCGAGCCATTTTAAGCTTAGCCAATTATCCCTTGTGAGACTCAAACCCTGCACCGTGGGTTTGTAAGGCAAACACCTTAACCATTAGGATTCTACACTGTCATTTCTTCCAGTCCTGACACCAGTGCGCCTGCCAGGATTGGGCACTTTTTTATCTTGGGTCTTGTGCACCCAGTTATCTTTTTAATTTTTGACCTACTTCTATCCATGATATTTTGTGAAAAACAGGGTCCACCTCATGAAGGTACTCACCAAGACTTGAGGATGAATTCAATTTCAGCAATACTACAATCTTTTGCTTGTTGACTTATCTCTCCATTCGGACCCTTGATCCCCAGCTGAAATAGTTTCTCGATACCTGAGTGAGGAATTGTGTTGGCATGCACTCTCTTACCGTCATCCAGGACTTTAGTGACATTCTCAATGAAGTCTACCCGGTTTAACAAACATGGTCTACCCTTAACAAAGCCAAACTGGGTTGGGTCAAGAGTTTGAAGGTAGCCTATGTCCTTGTTGATAAGGTCCATGATGATTCTTTCCATGGCCTTGCAAATTAGGCTAGCTAGATTTATGGATTTATAGTTCCCAGGGTCGGTTAATGGGCCCACTTTGTGCAAAGGGATTACTGTTACTGTTCTCTACTCTGCTGGAACAAAGCCAGAGCTCAGGCTATGGTTAAAGAGAGTGCCAAGTGGTTCTGCTAGGTCTTGTTTTATATTGCTAAGTAGGTAACCTGGGATGCTACCTGGTCACATTGAGGGTGTGTTTTTGGCACTGGAAAGCACAAATATAACCTTTCTGGAGATATTGGGGAGGGGACTAGTGTCAGGGATGCTTTAGGATATTGCTGGTGGGGATAGGGAGGTGAAGTTTGTGCCAAATCTGTCAGCCAGCAGGATGTCAATTTCCTCTGGTACAGTATGAGTGGTACCATCCACTACTAGTTTGGCACATAGCTGGGTAATCCCTTTTAGATTTCTGGTGTAGCTAAAGAATGCCTTATGGTTATTCTTAGCTAGGGTGCTATTTTAGCTTCATAATTAGCTTTAGAGGACTTTACAAGATATCTGATTTGCTTTTACAAGCTAAGGAGGGAATTCTTCTTCTACTGAGTCAGCTCCCTCTTGCTCTTAGACATCAGTTTCTTCTTCTTGTTATATAATCTATTTATATTTGAGGTCCACCAGGGTGGCTTGTTTTTTCGGGAGGACCTGGTTTTGATCCTATAAGGGACAGCCAGGTCTATACAGTTGTTTATGTGTTTATACAGAGCAGTTGTGTGCACCTCTGCATAGGAATCTTTGTTGTCTGTGATTTCAGGGTGTTTGAAACTTTTTACATCATCACTTACTAGGCTGTAGTTAGCTTTGGAAAAAAAAATTAGCTTTATTGCTCCTGTGGGGATGTCATGTCTGACAGTTACTTCGAATGAGAGTGATTTATGGTCTGACCTTACCAGGGAGGGCACCACATGGGGGAGGGGGTACAGTGGCCCCCATATTTTTGAGGACTAAATCTAGGACATTTGAGCCCCTTGTGGGAGTGCAGGCAATCTGTTCCAGGGAATATGTATTGACAAAGTCCAGGAACCTCTGGGTGATCATGTTTGTGCTTGTGTATGCCACCCAATCGATGGAAGGATAGTTGAAATCTCCCATGACTAAGGAGTTTGGCTGTATGGTGAGTGACTCCAGTAATTCCAGGTAGGTGGTATGTTTCTCTTTGTTCATGGTAGGGGACCTATAGCTAACAATGACTTGGTAGTGTATTTTACCTATAGTTAGTTGGACCTGGAGTAGCTCAAGAGAGTCATACTTTGGTTATTTCATGCTCATTTTGAGGTCTGAACATGTGGAAGGCATTGTAGCCTTGCACGGCCAAAGTGTTCTCCACTGCCTTGAACCACATCTCTGTGACTGCACAGATGTCAGCATCTTCCAGGGTGAGGGTGCTTCTAGGCAGTTCAGTTTCTAGTTCGCTCCTAGCATTAAGCAGTATAAACAATAAAGAAACGAACCACCGCCGGCTTTACCATAAAGGGTATATCCTGTAGCTAAAAATTATTGCTGCTTGCCAAAATGTCCAAAAAACTTTGTATTGTAGCACAAATTGTCCAGCCACTCGTAGATAAAAACAAGAATTTTAATAAGCAGAAAAAGACACATACAGCATACTGGGATTGAGCGCGCTTTCATCTGTTAATACCAGACTTCATCAGAATCCATATTTGTTAGCTGTTACATGCCTTAAATACTTGAGTAAAACAATTAAATATTTAATCAATCAATTAATCCTGAACTAGTTGTTGTTTCAAATAAAATCAATTCTTTTTAAATAAAATCAATTCTTTTTAAGACAGTTTTTTTTAAAAAAACATATTTTTAAAAAACTTTGTAATGTTGTCATGAAGACTGATGTGTGCAGGTGCCCCCCAATAATTGTATACCCACTCATGAATGCACGAGTATGAATACACACACATAAAATACATAGTGTTAAAAGTGTATTCCTACAAAATGTTAATGAAGTGCTTCAATAATAAGTATGATACATAGAATATAAAAAAATATAAAAAATATATATATAAAATTGTGAGAAAATATATATCACCTTATACAAAAAATATATCAAATATCTATATATGTACATGATACATGGATCATAAAATCCAAAGAAAAAAAATTTAGTGTATAAATTACTGTAATTTATATGTACAAAACTTATGAAATGTATATGACAGAATTAACCAACATATCAAATTGATAAAATAAATTTTAGTATGTATATATGTATAAAATAATAAATATAATAAATATATTGCATATTGCACATTACTTTAGTATATTAATTCAATTTTGGGTTGTTGGCTAACAATTTTAAAGCTGGTTTTATGGAAAGATGATCATTTAATCCACTGGGACCACATGCGTCGAGCCTGAGTTGCCAAATCAACTCTTTATACTCTAGCAGCGATTCCCAGTCACCTCCTCTGTCACCCTTCTTCACCTCCTCAAGGACCCAAAACTTAATGTTAGTATTAGCACAGGACATAAGGTGCCTATATAGTGCATTGTTCTCATTTCGTTTGTTTATATCTCTTGTATGTTCATAAATACGTTGTTTTAATTTGCGTTCGGTTTTACCCACATAATATTTATCGCAGGTTAAACAAAGTGCCAAATAAACCACCCCTGTGGTTTGGCATGTGTGATAACCTCTACTTTTCAACTTCAAGTCTAATTTCTTTAACCAAAGCATCTTACTACCTAGTATAAAGGTACATTGCCCACACCTCCCACACTTATGTGTCCCGACCTTCTGTTGTGTTCCTCCAATATTAGGAGTTTTTTTTCTCTCAAATAGCTCCTTAAAATTACTATTTTTTCTGTAACCGAACCTTAACGGTTTGTGAAAAATGGCACAGTCGGTACTGATGTTAGAAAACATTTTCCAAGCTTCATTAATTCCCCTCTGTATCCAATGTATACCTTTAAAATATGTTAACATCAAACGGGGTAATTGACTAGTACATATGTTGTTGTTACATGTAACCCTAGAACTAATGATTGGTGTACACTCTTCTTGGATGTTGAGGGTTAAAAGTGGGCAATATTGGGTGTTCCTTTTCCTTAAAACTTCACGTTTTGCATTCTTAATCAATCTTGATGGGTAACCCCTCTCCTTAAACAACTGTTGTATAAAATCCAATTCTTCACAGCACATGTCATTATCACTGGTCATCCTTGAGGCCCTGATCATTTGTCCTTTGACAATATTTCTCCTTAGATAAAGGGGATGATCACTTTCGAAATGGACATAGGAATTAGAGAAACACTCTTTCCTAAAAATCTTTGATTCATATTTGTTTTTTAACCTATTTTTTGTGATAGTCACATCCAGGTGCTCGACGCATGTGGTCCCAGTGGATTAAATGATCATTTTTCCATAAAACCAGCTTTAACATTGTTAGCCAACAACCCAAAATTGAATTAATATACTAAAGTAATGTGCAATATGCAATATATTTATTATATTTATTATTTTATACATATATACATACTAAAATTTATTTTATCAATTTGATATGTTGGTTAATTCTGTCATATACATTTCATAAGTTTTGTACATATAAATTACAGTAATTTATACACTAAATTTTTTTTCTTTGGATTTTATGATCCATGTATCATGTACATATATAGATATTTGATATATTTTTTGTATAAGGTGATATATATTTTCTCACAATTTTATATATATATTTTTTATATTCTATGTATCATACTTATTATTGAAGCACTTCATTAACATTTTGTAGGAATACACTTTTAACACTATGTATTTTATGTGTGGGTATTCATACTCGTGCATGTTCATGAGTGGGTATACAATTATTGGGGGGCACCTGCACACATCAGTCTTCATGACAACATTACAAAGTTTTTTAAAAATATGTTTTTTAAAAAAACTGTCTTAAAAAGAATTGATTTTATTTAAAAAGAATTGATTTTATTTGAAACAACAACTAGTTCAGGATTAATTGATTGATTAAATATTTAATTGTTTTACTCAAGTATTTAAGGCATGTAACAGCTAATAAATATGGATTCTGATGAAGTCTGGTATTAACAGATGAATCCCAGTATGCTGTATGTGTCTTTTTCTGCTTATTAAAATTCTTGTTTTTATCTACGAGTGGCTGGACAATTTGTGCTACAATATGAAGTTTTTTGGACATTCTGGCAAGCAGCAATAATTTTTAGCTACAGGATATACCCTTTATGGTAAAGCCGGCAGTGGTTCGTTTCTTTATTGTTTTTGCTTTTTCCATGTGAAGGAGTTGTGGCTGTGATTAAGCAGTATAACCTTTAGTTTGTCTTGAGTGGATTTTGTTATATCGGAAATTTTGTTGTTTTGACATTGTCTAGAAAAGGCATTATGGGGGAGGCAAGAGCCTTTGACAGTATCCAAATGCCTAGAGGAGACAGGTGCAGACCATCTCTGGCAAAGCAGTGTGGTCTGTCAACCAGGTCCTCCCAAGCTAATACTGGATCCCCTTAGACTGACACCAGAAACTAAGCCAATGTATTTTATATTACATTTGTTTACCGGGAAAGTCCGACTGGACATAGGTCCTTTTTCAGCGGAGGCCCGGGGAGAAAAGCTCATAATACAGGTGAAAATGATACATCTGTCAATTTTGTTTACATCAGTAATTTTAAAATACATGGTAACGGTACACAGTAGTTTGATAGTCATTAACAATGCAGTAGCTAGATAGTCATTAACAATGTAACAAATGCAACAGTTAGATACAATTATATAAGGTAAAAAAATTCTGACTTGAAACCATTTATATATGTGTTCTAATTCAGCAGGGCCTCAAAGCTAAGGCTATAATAGAGGTTAATAGTGTGAGTGGTTAATGAGATTAAAGGAGAGACAGAGTGGGTACATTAGTGGGGAGTAGAGTAATGAGTGAGAGGGAGTATATTGTACTGAGAGAAGGCAATGGAAGAGAGCAGTAGGAAGTAATAGATGTAAAAACAGGTGGCAGAAGGTGGATTATAAGGCTAAGAATGTAATACTAGTTGGGAAGAAGGGTGGTATGAGGGGTTAATTAGATTTGGACACAGAATGGATGGGGTACAAAAGTGGAAGTAACAAAGTGCTAAGAGAGAGGGGATTAGTGATTTTTCCATCTCTTTCAACTTTCTGGTTTAAAAGCCCATGTCTGTGCTTGTTTCCCACCTTTCCTGTAAGTAGTCTAGTCCAGATACAGATTTGCTGTATCCAGGACTGTTTGTAAGCTTCTGAGCCCCCCAAACCTTTCTGTGTTAGAGGGAGGCCTTCTAACTTATCAGTGGGAGTGGTAAGCACTAGGTAGCCTATCTACCACAAGAGTGGTTTCTGGCCCAGAAATTGTAGTTTATTGGCTGTTTGGGCAGTTTTTCCATCTCTTTCAACTTTCTGGTTTAAAAGCCCACGTTGGTGCTTGTTTCCCATCTTTCCTGTATCTAGTCTAGTCCAGATACAGATTTGCTGCCTCCAGGACTGTTTGTAAGTTTCTGAGCCCCAAGCCTTTCTGTGTTGGAGGGAAGCCTTCTAGCTTATCAGTGGGAGTGGTAAGCACTAGGTAGCCCATCTACCACAAGAGTAGTTTCTGGCCCAGAAATTATAGTTTATTGGCTGTTTGGGCAGTTTTTCCAACTCTTTCAACCTTCTGGTTTAAAAGCCCACGTTTGCGCTTGTTTCCCACCTTTCCTGTAACTAGCCTGGTCCAGATACAGATTTGCTGTATCCAGGACTGCTTGTAAGCTTCTGAACCTGACCAAGCCTTTCTGTGTGGGAGGGAAGCCTTCTAGCTTATCAGTAGGAGTGGTAAGCACTAGGTAGCCTATCTACCACAAGATCCAGGTACAGATTCTTAGTTTTAGCACTTGAAGTTGCTTATTTGTGCTCAGCACTTGTTCAGAATTTGTTGTTAGCACTAAATAAGCTACAAATTACTACAGCACTAAACCTTCCTCTTTACCTAGAGGAAAACAGTTTTTGTACTTACTTTCCTCACTTGCTTAGAGAAAAACAGCTCTTATACTCACTTTCCTCACTTGTCTAGAGGAAAACAGTTTTTTATTCAGGCATGTCCAATGGTCAGCACCCAGTGTTCTCTCCTGTCAATCTGATGAATCTGGGCATCTTGAGGCAATGTAGCAATTGCCTCATGTACACAGACAACCCTCTCCTCCTACCACCCAACACCACAACCTGTGAGAGATGCACTTATCTAGCCAAACTGGAGGTAAGGCTCTCTCCAACCAAGACTGAACTTGACAGTCAAGAGGAGAAGGTAAACACTTGTATCGCACCACACTCATCACATAGTCCCACTAAACCTACACCACCAAAATCCACACATAGAAACACAAAAACATTTGCAGAGGTTCTCAATAATAATCTGCTCAAGCAACAGAGACCTCCAAAGCAAAAACACAAGCAACCTCCACCCCCAACACAACCCAAATGACACATAGCCCACAGACTCAGTGTGCCAATAAACCACAGCCCATAAGGCAAACCAACATACCCAACCCACTAGTCACAGGTGACTCTATAGTCAGGCACACTGATGTCCCACTCACCAGGCTTAACAAGGAGAAGGTTACTGTCAGCTGCCTGTCGGGTGCCAGGATCCGCCACATAACCTATGCACTCAGGTCACTCCACAAGTACAAATATGACACTGTCAATTCTATGTTGGTGTGAACGACCTGAGATGCACCTCCCTGGACTACATGAAAACAGACATGGAAGAGCTCTCTGATCTTGTAGCCCAGACAGGTATGACCCTAGCCCTGAGTAGCATCCTGCCATCACCCAGAATGATACCGCAGTACAAGGACAAAATCATTGACTTCAACAACTGGCTAAGCATCTGGTGTCATTCTAAGGGGATCCAATATCTGTCTGCCTGGGACAACATGGTCGACAGACCACGATGCTTTGCCAGAGATGGCCTGCACCTGTCACCCCTGGGATTCCGGATACTGGCTAAGGCTCTTGCCACCCCTATAGTGCCTTTTTTAGGCAAGGTTCAAATGACAAATTCACCACCGTAACAGGAACAGGCAAGCAAAAACTGAGGGTAATGCTACTCAATGCTAGAAGTCTAAATCTCAGAATGCACTCACTCGAGGCACTCCTTAAAATGGAGAACATCAATATCTGTGCAGTGACTGAGACCTAGTTCAAGGCTCTAGAGAGCACACCGCATTACCAGGTTATAACTCATACCACACTTTTTGGCTGTCTAACCTGGACCAGAACACCAAAGGTGGAGGTGTGTCCATATTCATTAAGGATATCCACACCTCCAGGCTAGTTGGCAGCATAATGCATCCAAGGTTATCCAAGTGCAACTAACTCTGGGCAAAACTGCAATCCAAATTGTAGCTTGCTACAGATCCCCCACCATGCCCCAGGATTCCCACTCCTCTTTTCTTGATATACTGGAAAATATTAGGGTTCAACCAAACACCCTAATAATGAGTGATTTCAACTACCCCACCATTAACAGGGAAAACTATTCATGTACCAACTCCTTCGCTCTACGCTTTCTGGAATTCATAAATTCCAGTTCCCTGGATCAACTTATCCACACCCCCACCAAGGGCAACAATATCCTAGACTTAGTCATTACCAACACAAGTGACTGGTGTTCCACACCTGAAGTCAGCTCCTCGTTGGTCAGATCCGACCATAAGCTAATCATCCTAGATATCTGCATTTCGCCCCCACCCACCATTAAGGAAACCACAGTAAAAGATTTCTCCAAAGTGAACTTCATGCTTCTCAAGACAGAAGTGGCAAACTTCATGACACCCATGCAGATGGACAATACAGTTATGACTGCTGAATCCTACACATATGCACTCTATAAGCACTTACACGAGTGCATGGATTGTGCTATCCCAAACAGAATCAAGATGCTATCCTCCAAAACAAGGAAGCCAATCTGGTGGTCCCCTACCATAAACAAACTCTACAACAGAAGGAAGAAACTGTTGCAAAAGACAGTAAAATCCCATGAGTGGAGGAGCTCCCTGGTCAGCCTCAGTAAGAAGCTGAAATCCCTTATAAGATCCTCCAAAGCTAGCTACGAAAACAAAATCATCACTGATTCTAAGGGCAACCACAAAGCATTCTATAGCTATGTCAAGAATCTCAATGGCAACACTCAGATCTGCTCTGAGTTACAGCACAACGGCACAAAAATTACAGAGCCAACTGATATTGTCAACATTCTGGCAGATAGGTTCAGTGCTAACTTTACCCACCTCTCACCCCCTGAAGGGCCCATATCTATACAGGAATAATGCAGAGTCCCTGTAATCACATCTATGCAGGTAAAAGCTGCACTCTCTAAAACCAAAAACACAGCCTCCATGGGACCGGACAACATCCCAGGCTGCGTTAGTTATCCCACTCCACAAAGGGGGAGCCACCACTGATCCTGGGAATTATTGCCCTATTAGCTTGATGAGCCTGGTCTGCAAGGCCATGGAACATAACATCATGGAACTCATAAACAAAGACATTGGTAACCATCAAACTCTGGACCTCACCCAGTTCGGGTTTGTGAAAGGCAAATCATGCCTTCTGAACCTGATCAACTTCTTTGAGGCAGTCACTAAAGCCATAGATGAGGGTAAAATGGTTCACACAGCCTATCTTGACCTCGCCAAGGCTTTAAACACCATTCCCCATTCTGGAATTATAGAAAACTCACTAAACTAGGTATAAATCCCTATGTCACAAAATGGGTTGCCAACTGGTTCACCAACAGAACTCACACTGCAAAAGTTGCCAACTCCAAATCTGACTTCAAACCAATGACAAGTGGAGTACCACAGGGTTCAGTCCTGGGACCTCTCCTGTTTGGTATCTACTTCTCTGAAGTACAGGCTAACACAGAAGGCCTCTGGCTAACGAAGTTCGCAGATGACTGCAAACTAGGAGCCATAGTAGAGTCCCCAAATGATGTGGACATCCTACAGAAGGGCCTCACTGAGACAGATGCCTGGTGTCAGAGGCATGGCCTCAAGCTCAATGCCAAAAAGTGTATTGTCATCCCCTTTGGTAAAAACTCTGTACCCATGTACCACATAAACGGCAGTCTACTTAATGCCGAATGTGTGATAAGAGATCTTGGGACCCAGGTGGACAGTAGTCTCTCCTTTGATAATCACATCACCACAGTAGTCAGGAAATCCTTCTATGTGGCACACCTGATCACAAAAGGGTTCTCATCCAGGAAAAATAAGTCATTGTTCCCCTCTACTCGGCACTCATTAGACCCATTATAGAGTACAATGCCCCTTTTGGAATGTACCTCACAAGACATCTGCAGCAGCTGAAAAGGCCACAGAAGTACCTCACAAAGAGGATTACTGGCCTCAAACAGATGCCCTACACTGACCGTCTGAAAAAACTCCAGCTTTACTCTGTAGCATATTGCCTACTCCGAGGAGATCTCTGCCTAACATATAACGCTATGTTAAACCCAGAGCTGTTGGACATGCTACACCTAAAGAAATTCCAATCCCTCTGAGCTACATGCTGTAGGGACCTAAACCTTGTCACCACAATAAACAGGACATGCTGGAGGGATAGATTCCTGTCCCAGAGACTTCCTATACCCTGGAACAAGCTACCCATCTACGTCAAGCAAAGTTCCTCATTAGCACTCTTCAAGAAAAATATAGATGAGTGGATGGGAAATAGGAAATGCACCCCGGGGATCACTTCTGTGGCTCTGCTCGACAGGGGCACAGGAAATTAACTTTCTTGGGTGGCGTAAGCCAGGGCACCTTGTTGGCTAGGCTTACTTAGGCCCTTGGGCCGATAGCCTAGTACCTACCTATGAACCTATGAGCAGTAGGTTGTATAACAGTTGTAGTTGTCACAGTTACAGAACCATGATTGCTGTAGGTGGGATTTTAAGGCTTTTTTGAAGGAGGCGATATAGGTTGTAGCTGAGATGTTGAGGGGAAGGTTGTTCCAATGTTTGGCAATAGTGCTGCTATATAGGGATGTAACTGCAGAATTACTGGCTTTGGTCACATTAGTAAGATCTTTCGATTGAATCGTAGGACTCTAGTTTTGGTGCTTAGGTGTATTATGCTTTGTAGAGCTGTTTTTTTTTCAGGCCAGTGAATTAGTTTGTGGGTAAGAATAAGGTGATTGTAAAGAATGAGTTGGGGAAGTTCTGGCCAATTGAGTGCTTTGAGGGGAGTGCAGTGGTGTGATCTATGAGGGGTGTTGGTTGCAAATTTTGGCAATTTTATTATAACATGCTTGCATTGGATTTTCTAAGGTTGGTGAAGATGGGTGATGCATACAAAAGAGTGGAAATGAGGCGGAGAGTGCAATAATGACTCTGGTGGGGAAGTTAGGAGCACTTTGTTTCTGTAAAAGCAATTTTGATTTTTTAGATTTATACATGCGAGACTCAAACCAAAAATCCACACATAGAAACACAAAAACATTTGCAGAGGTTCTCAATAATAATCTGCTCAAGCAACAGAGACCTCCAAAGCAAAAACACAAGCAACCTCCACCCCCCAACACAACCCAAATGACACATAGCCCACAGACTCAGTGTGCCAATAAACCACAGCCCATAAGGCAAACCAACATACCCAACCCACTAGTCACAGGTGACTCTATAGTCAGGCACACTGATGTCCCACTCAAAAGGCTTAACAAGGAGAAGGTTACTGTCAGCTGCCTGTCGGGTGCCAGGATCCGCCACATAACCTACGCACTCAGGTCACTCCACAAGTACAAATATGACACTGTCAATTCTATGTTGGTGTGAACGACCTGAGATGCACCTCCCTGGACTACATGAAAAGAGACATGGAAGAGCTCTCTGATCTTGTAGCCCAGACAGGTATGACCCTAGCCCTGAGTAGCATCCTGCCATCACCCAGAATGATACCGCAGTACAAGGACAAAATCATTGACTTCAACAACTGGCTAAGCATCTGGTGTCATTCTAAGGGGATCCAATATCTGTCTGCCTGGGACGACATGGTTGACAGACCACGATGCTTTGCCAGAGATGGCCTGCACCTGTCACCCCTGGGATTCCAGATACTGGCTAAGGCTCTTGCCACCCCTATAGTGCCTTTTTTAGGCAAGGTTCAAATGACAAATTCACCACCATAACAGGAACAGGTAAGCAAAAACTGAGGGTAATGCTACTCAATGCTAGAAGTCTAAATCTCAGAATGCACTCACTCAAGGCACTCCTTAAAATGGAGAACATCAATATCTGTGCAGTGACTGAGACCTAGTTCAAGGCTCTAGACAGCACCCCGCATTACCAGGTTATAACTCATACCACACTTTTTAGCCGTCTAACCTGGACCAGAACACCAAAGGTGGAGGTGTGTCCATATTCATTAAGGATATCCACACCTCCAGGCTAGTTGGCAGCATAATGCATCCTAGGTTATCCAAGTGCAACTAACTCTGGGCAAAACTGCAATCCAAATTGTAGCTTGCTACAGATCCCCCACCATGCCCCAGGATTCCCACTCCTCTTTTCTTGATATACTGGAAAATATTAGGGTTCAACCAAACACCCTAATAATGGGTGATTTCAACTACCCCACCATTAACAGGGAAAAATACTCATGTACCAACTCCTTCGCTCTACGCTTTCTGGAATTCATAAATTCCAATGCCCTGGATCAACTTATCCACACCCCCACCAAGGGCAACAATATCCTAGACTTAGTCATTACCAACACAAGTGACTGGTGTTCCACACCTGAAGTCAGCTCCTCGTTGGTCAGATCCGACCATAAGCTAATCATCCTAGATATCTGCATTTCGCCCCCACCCACCATTAAGGAAACCACAGTAAAAGATTTCACCAAAGTGAACTTCATGCTTCTCAAGACAGAAGTGGCAAACTTCATGACACCCATGCAGATGGACAATACAGTTATGACTGCTGAATCCTACACATATGCACTCTATAAGCACTTACACGAGTGCATGGATTGTGCTATCCCAAACAGAATCAAGATGCTATCCTCCAAAACAAGGAAGCCAATCTGGTGGTCCCCTGCCATAAACGAACTCTACAACAGAAGGAAGAAACTGTTGCAAAAGACAGTAAAATCCCATGAGTGGAGGAGCTCCCTGGTCAGCCTCAGTAAGAAGCTGAAATCCCTTATAAGATCCTCCAAAGCTAGATACGAAAACAAAATCATCACTGATTCTAAGGGCAACCACAAAGCATTCTATAGCTATGTCAAGAATCTCAATGGCAACACTCCAATCTGCTCTGAGTTACAGCACAACGGCACAAAAATTACAGAACCAACTGATATTGTCAACATTCTGGCAGATAGGTTCAGTGCTAACTTTAACCCCCTCTCACCCCCTGAAGGGCCCATATCTATACAGGAATAATGCAGAGTCCCTGTAATCACATCTATGCAGGTAAAAGCTGCACTCTCTAAAATCAAAAACACAGCCTCCATGGGACCGGACAACATCCCAGGCTGTGTTAGTTATCCCACTCCACAAAGGGGGAGCCACCACTGATCCTGGGAATTATTGCCCTATTAGCTTGATGAGCCTGGTCTGCAAGGCCATGGAACATAACATCATGGAACTCATAAACAAAGACATTGGTAACCATCAAACTCTGGACCTCACCCAGTTCGGGTTTGTGAAAGGCAGATCATGCCTTCTGAACCTGATCAACTTCTTTGAGGCAGTCACTAAAGCCATAGACGAGGGTAAAATGGTTCACACAGCCTATCTTGACCTCGCCAAGGCTTTAAACACCATTCCCCATTCTGGAATTATAGAAAACTCACTAAACTAGGTATAAATCCCTATGTCACAAAATGGGTTGCCAACTGGTTCACCAACAGAACTCACACTGCAAAAGTTGCCAACTCCAAATCTGACTTCAAACCAATGACAAGTGGAGTACCACAGGGTTCAGTCCTGGGACCTCTCCTGTTTGATATCTACTTCTCTGAAGTACAGGCTAACACAGAAGGCCTCTGGCTAATGAAGTTCGCAGATGACTGCAAACTAGGAGCCATAGTAGAGTCCCCAAATGATGTGGACATCCTACAGAAGGGCCTCACTGAGACAGATGCCTGGTGTCAGAGGCATGGCCTCAAGCTCAATGCCAAAAAGTGTATTGTCATCCCCTTTGGTAAAAACTCTGTACCCATGTACCACATAAACGGCAGTCTACTTAATGCCGAATGTGTGATAAGAGATCTTGGGACCCAGGTGGACAGTAGTCTCTCCTTTGATAATCACATCACCACAGTAGTCAGGAAATCCTTCTATGTGGCACACCTGATCACAAAAGGGTTCTCATCCAGGAAAAATAAGTCATTGTTCCCCTCTACTCGGCACTCATTAGACCCATTATAGAGTACAATGCCCCTTTTGGAATGTACCTCACAAGACATCTGCAGCAGCTGAAAAGGCCACAGAAGTACCTCACAAAGAGGATTACTGGCCTCAAACAGATGCCCTACACTGACCGTCTGAAAAAACTCCAGCTTTACTCTGTAGCATATTGCCTACTCCGAGGAGATCTCTGCCTAACATATAACGCTATGTTAAACCCAGAGCTGTTGGACATGCTACACCTAAAGAAATCCCAATCCCTCTGAGCTACATGCTCTAGGGACCTAAACCTTGTCACCACAATAAACAGGGCATGCTGGAGGGATAGATTCCTGTCCCAGAGACTTCCTATACCCTGGAACAAGCTACCCATCTACATCAAGCAAAGTTCCTCATTAGCACTCTTCAAGAAAAATCTTGATGAGTGGATGGGAAATAGGAAATGCACCCCGGTGATCACTTCTGTGGCTCTGCTCGACAGGGGCACAGAAAATTAACTTCTTGGGTGGCGTAAGCCAGGGCACCTTGTTGGCTAGGCTTACTTAGGCCCTTGGGCCGATAGCCTAGTACCTACCTATGAACCTATGAGCAGTAGGTTGTATAACAGTTGTAGTTGTCACAGTTACAGAACCATGATTGCTGTAGATGACTGCAAACTGGGCGCCATAGTCGAAAACACATCTGACACAGATATCCTTCAGAAGGGTCTCACTGAGACAGATAACTGGTGTCAGAGGCATGGCCTCAAGCTCAATGCCAAGAAATGTATTGTCATACCCTTTGGTAAAAACTCTGTACCCAGCTACCATATAGGTGGCAATCTACTTAATGCACAGAATGTGTTATCAGAGATCTGGGGACCCAGGTGGACAGTAGTCTCTCCTTTGATAATCACATCACCACAGTAGTCAGGAAATCCTTCTATGTGGCACACCTGATCATGAAAGGGTTCACATCTAGGAAAAATAAGTCATTGTTCCCCTGTACTCATCACTCATCAGACCAATTATTGAGTACAATGCCCCATTTGGAATGTATCTGACAAGACATCTGCAGCAGCTGAAAAGGCCACAGAAGTTCCTCACAAAAAGGATAACTGGTCTCAAACAGATGCCTTACACTGACCGACTGAAAGAACTCCAGCTTTACTCAGTAGCATATTGCCTACTCAGAGGAGATCTCTGCCTGACATATAAGGCCATGTTAAACCCAGAGCTGATGGACATGCTTCACCTAAAGAAATCTAGATCCCTCAGAACTACATGCTGTAGACTCAAACCTTGTCACCACAATAAACAGGACATGCTGGAGGGACAGATTCCTGTCCCAGAGACTTCCTATACCCTGGAACAAGCTACCCATCTACGTGAGGCAAAGTTCCTCATTAGCACTGTTCAAGAAAAATATAGACCAATGGATGGGAAATCGCAGATATACCCCAGGGATCACTTCTGTGGCTCTGCTCGACAGAGGCACAGCAAAACAATGTATAGTTTTCTTGGGTGGCGTAAGCCAGGGCACCTTGTTGGCTAGGCTTATAAATGCCCTTGGGCAGATAGCCTAGTACGAACCTATGAACCTATGAACCTATGTAGGTGGGATTTTAAGGCTTTTTTGAAGGAGGCGATATAGGTTGTAGCTGAGATGTTGAGGGGAAGGTTGTTCCAATGTTTGGCAATAGTGCTGCTATATAGGGATGTAACTGCAGAATTACTGGCTTTGGTCACATTTAGTAAGATCTTTCGATTGAATCGTAGGACTCTAGTTTTGGTGCTTAGGTGTATTATGCTTTGTAGAGCTGTTTTTTTTTCAGGCCAGTGAATTAGTTTGTGGGTAAGAATAAGGTGATTGTAAAGAATGAGTTGGGGAAGTTCTGGCCAATTGAGTGTTTTGAGGGGAGTGCAGTGGTGTGATCTATGAGGGGTGTTGGTTGCAAATTTTGGCAATTTTATTATAACATGCTTGCATTGGATTTTCTAAGGTTGGTGAAGACGGGTGATGCATACAAAAGAGTGGAAATGAGATGGGAGAGTGCAATAATGACTCTGGTGGGGGAAGTTAGGAGCACTTTGTTTCTGTAAAGCATGGCAAGTTTTTTTGTGTACTTTCTTTATGGTATTTGATATGTGTATATCAAATTTCATGTTGCTGTCAATTACAACACCTAGCAGATTGGTTTGACAGACGGTGATATGATTGTATTATTACTGGAGGTAATGTTAAATGTAATGTTATGAGTAGAATGTTGTGTGGAAGGAAATATAAGAAGCTGAGTTTTATTGGGATTTAATATAAGTCGTGATTCAGAGAGCCATCTTTCATCAGATAGAAAGGATGACTGTGTTTGTTGTAATAGTGGCTGTGAAGAGGAGGAAGAAAGTACAGTTGTGTACACTTACCATAAATGTAGCTGTTCGAGTGTCTTCACTGTTGCAGTCATGACTGTAGGGTTCTCCCCTGCCGGCAGGCAGTCCTCGGTCGGCCAGAATCCCAAAGTCTGGGTCCGGCGTCGGCTGTTCGGCCATGCTCCCTGGTGTCAGAGCACCAGGAGTACAAAGCCGACAGCCAACACCATGTTCTCCAGTTTTTCTTGCCCCAGATGTCAGGTGCTCCAAAATGAGTAAGATCACATACCCTTTGCAAATACACCTCAAAAGAAGGGTGAAGAAGGGAACCACACAAAAGAAAAAATAAGAGGGGACAGGAGGTAGGGAAACCCAGACTACAACAGTGAAGACACTCGAACATCTACATTTATGGTAAGTGTACACAACTGTACTATGTTCATCGTGTTTCACTGTTGCAGTTATGACTGTAGGGTTGAATCCCAAAGCAGAATAAAAGGGAGGTGGTCATAAAGAAGAGGGGGCGACTAAAAGGCCCTGCAAGACAGCAGAAGCAAAGCCTGCCCTAGACTTAGAGTAAAGAGGTAGATTGTAGTGCTTGGAAAAAGTATGCACTGAACTCCAAGTTGCAGCTTCCAAAATGTCTTTGGTAGGAACTCCCCTGAGGAAGGCAGCTGAAGTGGCAGCAGCTCTGGTAGAGTGAGTCCTTATACTCCCTGGGATTTGCTTTCCATGGTGTGAATAACAAAATCTGATTCCATGGGCAATCCATTTAGAAATGGTCTGTTTTGAAATGGCTTTACCTTGGGAACTTGAAGCATAAGAAACAAACAATTGCTCTGATTTCCTGATGTCCTTGGTTCTGTCCAGGTAAAAACGTAGTTGTCTGTGCACATCCAAGGAATGCAAGATCCTTTCCCCCTTATTTTGAGGACTGGGGAAAAAAGTTGGCAAGTGAATAGTTTGATTTAAAGCCACTTTGGAAACCACCTTAGGCATGAAGGCAGGATTAGTCCTTAAAGACACCCTGTCTTGATGAAAAATAATATAAGGTTCCACAGCCATGAGAGCTTGCAACTCAGAAACTCTCCTGGCAGAGGTCAGAGCTAACAGAATGGCTGTCTTCCAAGATAAAAACTTGATGTCAGAAGTGGCAGCAGGCTCAAAAGGAGGTAAGGTGAGTTTTTCCAAAACATAGTTGAGATCCCAAGCAGGAATGGGAGGAGATCTAGGGGGCCTTAAGTTCTTAGCTCCTCTGAGGAACTGTCTCATGAGCTGATGGGAAAAGATAGGAGGGTCTGTATTACAATGAGCAGAAATAGCAGAAGCATGGATCTTTATGGAAGAGAAAGAGAGACCCTTATGTAAGAGGTCTGTCAGGTAAAGTAAAATCAGAGGAATGTTAGGAATAAGAGGATCTGAATCCTGAGCCTGCATCCAGGAGCAAAATCTTTTCCATTTCCCTGCGTAAGATTTTCTAGTGCTAGGACGTCTGGCTTCTAAAATGACATCTATAACCTGCTTGGGTAGGAGAGAATGAATCAAAGACCCTGGATTAACCAGGCTGCCAGGCTGAGAGTTTTGACATGGGAGTGCAGAACTTGACCCTGGTGCTGGGACAGAAGGTTCGGTGTCTGTGGTAATACCCAAGGGGGCTCCAGACAAAGGTTTTTCAGAGTTGGGTACCAAAATTGTCGAGGCCAATTTGGGGCCAGCAAAATTATCATCTTGGGCTTGTCTTGTTTGATCTTTAATAACACCGTGGAAGAAGAGGTAGAGGCGGGAAGGCATTCCCCGAGAGGTTTCTCCAACTGAATGATAGAGCATCCACTTTCCAAGCTAGTTTGTGGAAAGTCCTGGTGCAAAAAATCTGTAGTTGATGATTGAGGTGGGATGCAAAGAGGTCTATGTGAGGACATCCCCAGACTGCTGTAATCATCCTGAATATTTCGGTGTCCAGCATCCATTCGTGTGGATCCGACAAGTTTCTGCTCAGACTGTCTGCCAGGAAGTTTTGCTTCCCTGGTAAAACCTGAGCTTGAAGGTCCAGTTTTCAAGCTGGAGCTGTGTTCCATAGATTCATGGCTAGTCTGCAAAGGGGATAGGAATGAGATCCCCCTTGCTTGTTTATGTACCACATAACTGTGGTGTTGTCTGTCCGTATCAGTAGCTGTCCTGGTTGTAGAAGATTCCTGAAAGCCAATAGAGCATTCTGTACGGCTAACATTTCCTTTAAATTGATATGCAGGAGCTTCTGATCCCTTGTCCAAAGGCCCTGCAGACAGATGCCCTGAAAATGGGCTCCCCATGCATAATCTGAAGCGTCCGTGGTTAGAATCTGAGTGGCTGGAGGCAGACTGAAGGGTTTTCCTATGTTTAGAGTACATGCCTTGGACCACCAAAGGAATTCCTTTTGGAGACAAGGCAGGATGGTGATCTGTATGTCTAAACTGTGGCAATGCTCAGATTCCAAGATGGTCGTCGTCTAGAGTACATCTAGTTCACAGAGCTCCTCACAACTTTGGTATTACCGGCAATTATAAACGCGGTGAGCCTGTCTATTTCGCAAGATTTACATCAAGTTACTTTTAAGGATTCAGATTAAATATTTGTGGATTATTTTTTGACTAAAAATCACTTCAAATTTTAATTAGTTTGTGTGACAAGTCTTTTGGGGCCTTTGAATCAGGAGCCACGTGCACATTAGAAGCACTTGAAGTCATTCTTTTTCCCACTTCCAGAGTCACATCAAAGCCATGGCCGGTAATTCAGACAATATGGAAACTCAGATTACTAAGGTTAAATATTCATCATTGATTTCTCCTGAGAAGGACTGTAGTTCTAAAAGGTTAAGAACTACTAAACAGTTAACAGACACAAATAAAACAAATTCCAAAGAAAAAACGAATCTAACTTTCATCTTGAAGAGTTAAAAGTGGCACTTCAACCCATACAAAATGCTATCCAGGATTTCTCAGAACAACTGTCAGGTTTTGGTAAATCATTGTCTTTGATAACTAAAAGAATAGATTTACTCGAAAATACTCAACAAGCAAATGAAATAGCCACAGAATCAATTAATAAAGAGTTGCACGCCAAAGATGTGGTAAATACGGACATGCAAGCCAAACTACTGGATCTAGAGGCGAGAAGCCGCCGGAATGACATAATTATAAGAGGTCTACCAGAAGTTTATGAGCATCAAACTCTTTTGTCTACTACAAAACAAATATTCCTGGCTTTATTGCAAAATTATAGTAATCCAGATAGTCTTATAGTGGAGAGAGCGCATAGAGCACTTAGAGCCCGTCAAGAAACTACACTGCCTCGAATAATTTACACAAAGTTACTGAATTTTCAAGATGCCCAAAAGATTTTAGAAGCAGCAAAAAGTCGAAAATTCCTTATATGGAATAAACATAAACTCACTTTTTCACAGGACTTACCTCCTCAAATAAAACTAAACAGACAAAAGCTTTCCCCATTCTGCGCAGATTTGATTAAGAAAGGCATAAAGTTCCGTATGCGATACCCCAACACGTTGTCATTCACATACAATGATAAGAGATACTCAACAAGTAATGCTCAGGAAGCGAAAGATATATTTTTAAGTATATTCAAGACTTCTCCGGAAACAGTTTTGTCTACCAAATAAGACTGTGATCAATATCTGGTTAAGATATTTGAAAAGAAATAACTCATAATGTAAAATTCAGCAACATGGAAATATCTGTTATAAGTCAAAATATACTTAGTGTCAAATTAAATAAGGAAAATCACACATATTCTGATAAGTGTTTTTTTTTTTTCTTCTTCTCTCTTCACCTGAGGTTTATTTAAGTATTCATTTGTTCAAATACTAAAGTTGGGTCACCAGAGTTCTTGACGTGTGGGAACTGTCGATTCGGATAGCTGCAGCTGTGGGGTCCATTTTGAGTGAACACCAGATGTCTTCTTTCATCAGTAATGCTGTGATGTACTAGTGAAATCATCCGACATGGAGATGAAGCAATGTCCTTTGTTTTCCTGGAGTCCAAGTGTGGAAGGCATCAGCGGAAACCATATCAGTCCATACAATACTTGAACAAAGTGCTCTTAAGTGATTGCGAAGGTAAGATCCTAAACTATTCATTCGTATGGTTTTGGAGCTAAGACTGTCCAGCCTCCTCTTGCCTTCCGACACTAGTTTGTTCAACCAGTCTTGACTTACGCAAGTAGGTTGTCGTATCCTAGACCTGATGTGATGCGTATACTCTGTTATTGCAAGCATGGTCAGTCTTCCTGACACAAACAAGTTTTGATGCCAGTCAGATAAAAATCTTCTGGGTGATGGAGAGTAAGTTAAGCAAATAGTTACGCTATGCAGTTGCATATATGCAGAACTGCAGTATATTACTTAATCTTCGGAAATGTGTATAATTTTTTAAAAGGAAAATAAAAAAGAAAGAAAACCAATATAAAGTTTCTGGGCTAACCAAATATCTCAACCGAATCACTATGAAGGTTCGAAAAGCTGAAACGGACTTAAGGTTGTCTAACATGACATTTTGTGTAGTTTTATAATTTAGAGAATTTGCATGTAAATAGGATTCGGGTTGTGATGTAATAAATATTGCAATACTGATCAGATGAAAAATGATAACTTATTGCAAAGGTATAATACTATAATATAGTGTAATACAGATTTCTGCAAACAAAATGTTCAATATATAATACATTCTAAATGTTCTAAGTCTTAGTGGGGTTGCAAATGGTTAATAAAATCTTAATAGTTGGAATAGTGTTTATAGCTTTAATAGGGTTGTTTACAGGCTAAGATAAATAGTTATAGTTAAAGTGTGATGGCAAACATTTAAATTTGTATACAAACATTAGTATTTATACACAAAATGATTGGAAAAGTTATATGTTGTGCTACATAATAACATAATACTGTTATATATATCTTTTCTTTTACAGATTTGTTTTATTGACTTTGACCTGCAGCTTATAAATATAGATTCCAGTAATTAATAGGTAATATAACATTTAATTATTGCTAACAGAACATTATATACTGTCTTGTCTAAATACTAGCAAGCTATTAGGTCCTGCCAATTGTTACTTAGAAATCTAATACTGCATTATATAATGTTTTTGTTGCTATTACTATGATTTCACTAATTACATTTTCAGTTTATAAAGCACTAAATACTGGAATTATACGTTATTTAGTTTAAAAAACAATATGACAGTGATAAATAAGCTTATATGCATATTAACAGGCTTTAAAATTGACGTATGTATATATACGTATATAGCGAGTTCATCAAAATTTTTTCTTTTTATCTATTACTTTGCAAAAATTTTTTTTTTGGAGTAAGTGAATGGGATGTTACGGAATTTCTAGTATGTTCGACATCTTGTTCTTTAATGATGTGTATATATGTATATTTGTATTTAATATAGTAATAGTCCTTTTTAGGACGATATGCAAGGTAACTCCAGCTATCCCAAACATTAAGTTAACTGAAAACACTTACTCTTTACTTGGAGATTTACATACTCCCTTTGTAGGTAGGGAAAGGTGGGTAGGCACCGGGTTGGATATGAGGGAGTGGTACAGTTCATTAAGTAAAGTTTTCTTGGAAATTCTCACTTTGCAAAACACTAGATACACAGAAAATAATATATTAAACTTTCACTATATCATTAATACATTCAGTCTTTATCTCCCTTTACAAAGATTTTTAATAACATATGGTAAAGCCCTTGAATATTGATTCATGGAATGTCAGGGGGCTAAAAAACAAAGCCAAGAAAGCATTATTATTTCATTTGTTATATAAATCTCAAGCTAATGTATGTTTTATACAAGAAACACATTTAATTAGAGAAGAATGGTACAAAGATACAAAAAAGAAATGGATTAACAAAATAATTGCGGCAGGCAACAGTTCCAACTCGAAGGGTGTGGCAATTTTAATTAAGCAGAATTTTCAAGGCACTATTATTGATGAGAAATATGATACTGAGGGGAGATGGTGTTACTTTACTGCCAACATTCACAACATGGATAAACCTTTTCTAATTCTTAATTTATACAGTCCTTGTAATAATCAACATCTATTCATTTTACAGATATATAACATTCTTTCTGCTTTTAAAGATTATTACATTATTGTGGGAGGAGACTGGAATTCTGTCATTAACCCCGATATAGATCGAACTAGCAAATCACTTTCTTATAATCACCAAGCTTCAGTAGCCCTGAAGGACTTGATGCTGGATCTGGGTCTTATAGATCCTTTGTCACTTACTGGTTATTCAAATAGCAAAGATATTTACACATATTATTCGAAGTGCTACAATGCATGGTCAAGGTTAGACTTTTTCCTTATATCGAACTGAAATAATACTTGAAATGTACAATAATCTTGATTCAACAAATATTCCCTATGACGTCCAATGGGCTGCTTGTAAGGCAAATTTGAGAGGTATGTTAATAAACAAAGCTTCATATCTTAAGAAACAATATAATAAGAAAGAGTTGTTTTTAAGGGGAAAGATTCAGTCCCTTGAAAACTTGCATAAAACGAACCCAAGTTCTTCACATTATGAGCAAATTAGGGAATTCCAAAAAGAACTATTACTGCTACATCAAAATAATCTTTTTATACTAGAGCAAAGAATGTTGGCTACTTACTCTGAATGGGCCCAAGTACCTTCCAAAACTTTAGCGAGAATAATCAAAAACAATCATACCATACCTAGAGCAATGCCTATACAATATAAGAAGAGGATATACAGTACTGATGAGGAGATTATTCAACTTTTTACCTCTATATATTCAGATGTGTACTCCAAAATAACGGTCTCAATTAATAGTCAGTGCATAGAAAGTTATTTGTCTACTATTAAATTTCCTAGATTAAATGAAGAACAACAAAATATACTTATAACGCCAATAAATATTCAAGAAATCATAGACACTATAGATAGGCTTAAAAATGGAAAATCCCCTGGCCCAGATGGCTTCACAGCTGAATTTTTTAAAACTTTCAAACAGGCGATAGCATCTTTTCTTCTCAAAGTGTATAAACACATAAAGAATAATGGTATAACAGATTTATACTGGAATACCTCAAAAACAATACTAATTCTAAAAAATAATAAAGAAAAATCAGATCCACATAACTATAGGCCAATCTCCCTAATTAACATAGATATAAAAATTTTAGCTTCACTCTTGGTTAACAGATTAAAAAAAATCCTATCATTGATAATATCACCTGACCAAGCTGGATTCATATCTCACAGACATACTTGGGATAACACTTTGACTTTAGATACACTAATTCATCTTACCAAGACAGACAACAATCCTTTATATGCACTGATTCTTGACGCATCGAGGGCTTTTGATAGAGTCAACTGGGAATTTCTTTTTAGTACCATGGATCACTTTAGCATTCCTACTACATATATAGAATTTATCAAAACTTTATATAAGGATTCTTCTACTCTTTTATATATTAATGGGAAGACTTCTAACCCTATCAAAATCACCAATGGCACAAGGCAAGGATGCCCTCTATCTCCCTTCCTTTTTAACATATACATAGAACCACTCTTATTAAGTATAGCACAAAACTCTTTTCATAGAATCCCCAGAATTATGAATACCAAACTTCTATTATCAGCCTTTGTGGACGATCTAGTGCTATACTTTCAAACACCTACTACGGATCTTACTAAGCTAGTTGACTCTATTAATAAATTTTCACAAGTCTCGGATTATCAGATTAACTTAAAAAAAACTCACATTTTTCCCATTAATCCTCACGCTCACAAGGTGCATTTATTCCCTGAATCCCCTTTTCAAATAACTAATGGTGTTAAATATTTAGGGATTCATTTTGTTCATAATGGTCTCTCAACATTTCAAAACAACTTAACAAAAACATGGTCATCAATTACACTTGATTTACGCAAATGGGAACTACTAAATTTTACTCTCTTATCCAAGACTGCGATAATTAAAATGAATATTCTTCCTAAACTCCTTTTTCAATTTAACTCTACAGATCAAATAATTCCCAAAACTTTTTTCTCTAAGATACACAAGGAATTAGCTAAATTTATCTGGTTTCCTAAATCAGTCAGGATTTCATATTCTAAGCTACTGCTCCCTAAAAATAAAGGTGGTTTAAGTTTACCAAACTTTCATCTTTACTATTTAATTATTTCAGCTAACAAACTACTATCTATCACTAATGTGAATCTTAGTAATTTTAAGAATCTTCCTAATTGGATTAAGTTCTGGCACCAGCATATTTTCACAAAAAAAATTAACCCAATGACTCTTCCATTTCTATCTATGGATATTATGGACACTTTTAAAATTTCTAAATTCTTAAAACAGAAGGTTAAATGTTTTCAAGAGGTACTAAAACATGTCAACTTAGATGGTACTTTCCAATTAATACAGCCACTTCATCTAAATCCAAATATTAAACTGAATAATTACATGATCAATCTCTCAGATTTCCCTTTAATAAAAAAACTTAACATATGGGATATTTTGAAACAAAAAGATGAAACATTAACTAATTTATGTAATATTCTTGAGGTCAGAGGTAAATATATCACCATTCTTCGTCAACTAAGAGATCTTATCACTCCTAAATTTGCTCACATTAAAATAGAGAATCAGGATTTTATCAACTTAGACATGTTAATTCAAACTTTGTTGCTTCCAGAGAAAATGCTGTCCAAATCGTATAGTCTATTAATGGATATAATTCATAATAAGGATTGTCTTTTTTCCAAATACTGGGATAAATATAACTCACAATTAAATATAAAGCAGAAAATTTCTGCTATCAAAGCGACTCTAGAATTCTCACCCTTTAAGAAACTTTACTATACCCAGCTAATGATAAATAATAATGCATACCACACTCCTAACAAACTTAATAAATTTAATCCCAGCAAATCTTCCTCCTGCTCATGTTGTTCGTTTCCAAATGCTGATCTTATGCATATTATATGGTCTTGCCACTACTCACATAAAATGTGGACCTCGTTGAAAGTACGTTTGCAAAAAATGGGGTATCATAAATCTACTTTATCCTGGGAACTAGCAATTCTTCATATTCACAAAATACCTCTTTCTAGGTTAGATACACATGTTAATATACATGTTTACTTATAAAGTTCTACATTACCAAAAACTGGCTTGACCGCACCAAACTAAATTGGGAAAATTTTCAATCCTTGGCTTACTCATATATTGCTGCACAGAAAACATTAGTGAAAAGTCCCAAAAAATTGGCTCTTACCAACAAAGTGTTAGAAAAAGTTGTGCTCATCATCAACTGTACGTAACTGCTCTGCATCTCTCTTCTTATAGAGTCACAACATAATTTGGGCTAGATTCAATTGTTTTTGACAATAGCACCTAAGATAGATAGTGTTTTGCATTTCAGTTAACTTTGTAATACTGTAAATATTGTATATAGTTAAACTAGGTATTATTTACACGAAATGAACTACACGCTTTTATAATCAATGTGTATTCATAATAACTTCTAATCTTGTACAATTATATTGTAATGTTTATTTTTCTTGTTGTGTTTGTTATGTCACATTATTTAATAATCAATAAAAAGTTTTTTGAAAAAAAATAAATAAACTGTGGCAATGCTGAGACCATACACTTTTTAGGTACCACTGAATTTTCCTCAAATGTAGTCTTGCATATGGTACGAGAAGGATGCAGGAGGCCATGTAACCCAAAGCCTGCAGGAATTTCCTTGCAGAAAGCTGAGTTAAAGTTGCCAAGGTTTTGAAAGTTGAAGCCAGCTGTAATTGTTTTTCAGATGTCAGAAATGCCATCTGGGTTGTGGTGTTTAGAAGAGCACCCAGAAAAGTTATCTGTTGTGAGGGTATCAAATTTGACTTTTTTATGTTAACAGAGAATCCCAGGAACTTGAGAAGGTTCTGAACAAATTCTAGATGCTGGAGTAAGACATCCTTGCTGTCTGCCTGAATTAGACAATCATCCAGATAAGGGTAAATATGAATTCCCTTGAGTCTGCAATAAGCTACTACTGGAGCCAGGCATTTGGTGAAGACCCTGGGCGCAGTAGACAATCCAAAGGGCAGTGCAGAGACTTGAAAGTGCCTCAATCCGGCCTTGAACCTGAGGTATTTTCTGCATTCCTGCCTGATGGGAATGTGTAAATATGCCTCCTTTAAATCCAAAGTTACCATCCATGCATTTTTGGTCAGCATTGGAAGTAGCTGCTGAAGAGTAAGCATCTTGAATTTTGGTATCTCGAGAAAGGTGTTTAAGACTGACAGATCCAGAATGGGTCTCCATGAATTTAGTTTTCTGGGGTCTAGAAAAAGCCTTGAGTAAAAACCTTTTCCCATCTCTGAAAGTGGAACCAGTTCTATGGCTTTCATAGCCAAGAGAGCTTCCACCTGGTTTAAGGCCTCTAACCATTGATGTTTTGGAAGATCCGGCCATCCGCTTGGTCTTGGTAGGGTATGAAAATGGAATATGCAACCTCTTGAAACTACATCCAGAACCCACTTGTCTTGGGTTATATGAGTCCAATTTAGATGAAAAAGAGAGAGTTTTCCTCCGAGTGGGGCTTCCGGGCAAGAAGTTCCTGCAGCCCAACAGAGGGAGTTATTGAGCCTGTTTTCTATGAGCTTGCGACCTGTCCTCTCCTCCCCTAGGGGTGGAAGCAGTCCACTGTCTTGGTCTATAAGAGGCTTACGTTTGAGGCCTTCCTCGGGAGCGTCTGTATCTACCCCTCTGAGGCCTGTCTGAATTGGGAAAGGACCAATTTTTTGTAGGCCAATTCCTACTAAATCTGGGTGGCTGTACTTGTAATAAATCTTTAACCGTTTGCATGGATTTTGCCTTGTCCTCCATCTTCTTTATCACCTCTTCAGCCTTAGGTCCAAACAAAACATTATGCTCAACAGGAGCATCCAATAACTTAGCTTTTACTTGATCTGGCAAGTTTTGTTCCTTTAACCAAGCATGCCTTCTAATGACTGTACCAGAGGCAGCAGCCCTACAAGAAGCCTCCAAGGCATCAAATCCACAGTGTAAACCATGCTTTCCAACTTGTTCAGTGGCATACATTAAGCCATGTAATTCCTTATCATCTGCACAGGCAGAAATGGAAGTTAGCTTTTGTTTCAAAACAGATAGAAGAAATTGCTGGTATTTCAGCATATGAAATTGACAGTTTAAAGCCCTAACAGATAAAGTAGCAGAAGTGTACACTTTTTGCCCCATCTTTCTAAAGATCTGGAATCCTTCTCAGTGGGAATGGGGTTTTTAGCAGTAGCGGCCTTAACCCCCTTAGGACCCTGAGAAATGGTTTCAGGATCAGCAGTAGAATTCTTGTATAAAAACTGGTGGGAATCAGGAACCCTATAATATCTGTCTGGCTTAACAGGAGCTGGAGGAAAAGAGTCCGGAGTTAAGTTAGCCTCCGAAAAAGCATCATCCACAATATCCAAAATAGGAGGGATAGCCAGGGGTCTATGTTGGGGAAGAAGAAGAAAATCCATAAGTCTTTTCTTAGATTCCGAATACTCCTGTCCTTCCCAGTGAAAATGTTCCCTCATTTCATGTAAAGTTTCCCCAAAAGAGAAATCCTCAGGGGGAGAAGCTGAATGAATGGATTCCTCAGCATCAGAATCCTCGTAAGGGGGAAAAGAATATTCCTGGTCAGAAGAAGAAACTGAAGAAACAGAAGCCTGATCAGAGGAGTCATAATACACTTCCTGCCTTGGCATTTTATCTGGAGGGGGATGTGAACCCCTAATCATAGTAAGCAAGTCCTCCGCCATCTTAAGTAACTGTTTCTGAGACTTGGGTGCCGGGTCAGAAGAGGTCTGAGCTGAAGTCTTTGATTTGGAAGGAGTCTTTGCCTTTGTCTTTGGCTTTGCCTTTATTAGAAGCTGAGTAGGCCTGAAAACCCCTTCGGAAGCCGGTACCTGCACAGCGGCTCCGGACCCATCTGAAGGAGCATTGTTCGAAGGTCCTGCAAAAGAAACATTCAAAGGCCTAGTCGGCTCCTCGTGGGAGTCCGTTTCGACTATCGGCTCCAAAATGGCCGATGACAGGCGCTGCAAAAGCGCCTCACTGACGATGGTCGAACCTGAAGCAGGCTCTGCTTGTGCAATATCATCTGATTTGGACCTCGGAGGCCCTTCTTTATCCTTGCGTCGTTTGTGAACTCCGGTAGTCGGAACCGAATCCGACGACATTTTGTAATTAAAACGCCTACCAAAGTAATGAAATGCAAAATCATACCTTCATTTAATCGTACGTTGATTGAATCTAGCACAAAACCGACAACTAGCTACGTCGTGGTCAGGGCCTAAGCAAGGAATACAGTAAGAATGAAAATCCTTATGAGGTATTTGCTTCCCACATGAAATACAATTATTAACTTTTTCTGACATCGGACTGGAGCAAGAAAAAGTTTCTAACGGGGTACTTAGCTTTGAGTAGGAGAAGAAAGTCTTCGGACTGAAGTACGTTTAGAAAAAATTGTCAGGAGTCAGCCGACCGGCAAATGCGAACTGCTATCACCGCACGGCAAGAAAGACTGGAGAACATGACGTTGGCTGTCGGCTTTGTACTCCTAGCTCTCTGACGTCAGGGAGCATGGCCAAACAGCTGACGCTGGACCCAGACTTTGGGATTCTGGCCAACCCAGGACTGCCTGCCGGCAGGGGAGAACCCCACAGTCATGACTGCAACAGTGAAACACGATGAACATCAAATTAGTGTGGCATCATCTGCATATTGGATGATAGCAGAATGAAGTTTGGCAGTATGTAGGTTATTAGTGAAAATGGAAAAGAGCAGTGGTCCAAGAAAGGAACCCTGTGGGACGCCCACTGAGACTGAAAGTAATGAAGAGAGTTCTTGGTGCCATCTGACTGCTTGTTGTCTATTTGTTAGGCAATTTCTAAACCAGGAAACGGTGGGTGAGCTTAGGTTTAATTCTGACAGAATTCACTTTCATGAAACCGGACTAGCAAAACTGAGTTTTGCTGAAGTGTTATATCGACATGTCAAAGTAGACCCCTCTCTTTATATAGTCCAGAGAGGTACTTATCAAGTCATTCACCCCAACATGGACTATGACAGAGTCATAATGGTACTTATTGTTGAGTGACTTGAGTACATGTGTGATTTGATGGATACTGGCACCTGACAGGCAGCTGACCGTGATCTTCTCCTTGTCCAGCTTGGTGAGGGGGGGACATCTCTGTGTCTCACTATAGAGTTGCCCATCACTAAGATATTTGGTTTTGAGGTGTTTTGCCTTAGTGGCTTATTTGCTGAGACACTGGTACATGTGTTATTATGTGTAGCCATTTGTATTCACATTGCACAGTGTGCATGTGGTTTGCACTTGGGAGGTCTATGATATTTTGGTAGGCTTCTAGTGAGTACCTCTGTGCATGTGGGTTTATATGTTGTGACCTTATCGCGTGTGAAAGGTGAAGTGTTTTTACTGAAAACCTGTTGGCAGTCTTGTTTGTTGTTACATGAGAGGACTGATTACAATCTCATAGTGTAATTATGTCTCTCACATATGGTATTTGTTTTAGGAGTAAGTGGTTGTCAGTATACATGAGGCAATTACTATATTGCCTCTGGATGCCCATGTCAATCAGATGGCCGGTGAAATGTTGGAGAACTGACCATCCATTATAGCAGGTTTATACTGTAAGTACTATTAGGGAGTGGGCAAATCAGACCGGTTTATGCTCTAGGATTAGCAAGGGAACTTATTATTTGGAAGATTAGGGAAGAAAAACTGGCAGCTCTGTTCAGTGCGGAGCTGAGTTGTCCACAATGCAATAGGGAAGCTTGGGAGGGTCCCACTGACAGACATCTAACGAAAAATTGTGTTTCCAGGTATTTGCGTCTATACAGGGTACCACTAAACCCCATTGTGTGGTGCACAGCAGCGAACAAACATGAGGCTTAAAATACAGGTGAAATTAAACGCGTTTAAGCTAATCTACCAAAAACATACAATGAATCTTCTTCCAGAAATCCCCAACTCAGACGAGGCTGTATCTACACTCTTCAGCCACAAGGGTGCAGGGGAGCCCCTCTTAATGTAAGATGGCTGGTTTAGTGCTCAAGTGTAAGAAAAACAGGGTAAATTCAGCAGATCTGAATCTAGACTATGTTATCTATGTTATCTAAGCTAATAGTACAGTTGAAAACAAGTGCAGAAAATAATGCAGTCACAAGAGTGAAAAAGCAGAAATAATGCAGTAATCCGACACAATGCAGTTTAAAAAGTGCAACAGAAACAAAAAGTATACTTATTTTCTTGATTTTTGTCTTTGATGCTTTGGATTAAACCAGAATCAGTCTGGGCATCTGGGAAAAGATGCCAAACGGAGAGCAGCTCCATCCTCACCTATTTTGACCTCCTGGGTTCTATCAGTGAGCCATTTGGCTATCCATGTGGATGATAAAGGTATTGTATCAAAATCTATGGCCAGGTCAAGGTAAGCCGTATGCACAATCTTGCTTTCATCCAGTGCTTTGGTGATCCTCTGAAAAAAAGCCACCAGATTTAATAGGCATAACCTTCCTTTAACAAAGCCAAAGTGTGATGTGTCCAGCGTTTGCAGGTTACCTATGCCCTCATTTATTATGGCCATGATGATTCTTTCCATGGCCTTATATATGAGGCTGGTCAGCTTTATGGGTCTGTAGTTACTTGGATCAGTGGTTGGACCTCCTTTGTGCAGAGGAATGACTGTAGTCATCTTCCATTTCTTGAACATAAAACCTGACTGGAGGCTCCAGCTGAAAAGTGATTCATCTGCACCAGACAGGTCATGTTTCATGCTTACACACCAAAGGAAGACTGCATTAAGGGAAAAAGTAGGTAATAAAACACATTTGCAGAAGAATCAGAATGCCATTATGGTCACAATAAAGGTTATCAGGATGGCATTCTAGCTTATCCTGGTCTACTTTATTTAGTATTTATTTATTATTTGGTCATCTGGTAAGTGGACTGGTCTATTGACCCTTTTCAGATATGACCCAAGCTCAAAGAGCAGAAAATGCATAACGGTCTTTCAATCAACAATATTATATACAAAATGAGTATATAGCAAAATTCAGAGCACATTAAGATTGAATGCAGATAGGGGAACACTAAAAGATCCAGTCAGAGTGCATTGAAAAAAAGATATATATAAAATGCAAGCTAAGATGTGCATAAAATACAGTGCAATCCTACATACAATATATAAACTTCTATATACATGTGAAATATTTGTGTATAAGACGCCACATTAAGAGGCTGAGAAGCATTTATTAAATGCATTCTAGTATTCATGATATGGGATGGTAAGTTACGTAACTGTTGTCATGGTAGTAGTTGCAGGTATGGTTTCTAGATTTTTGATGTCTGTAGGCAAGTAGTTCCAGGTGGCTTGTCCCACAGCAATTTTAAATGGAGGGCATACTAGACTGAAACTGTTGTCCTGTGTACTTATGAGTACATAAATATTGCTTTGCAAAGGTAGTTTCACTCTTAAAAGGGGGCAGTGAGTGTGCTTTAGCAACTCATAATTTATAGTACATAGAAGAAAATTGGCCCTATGAGGCAATGGAAGCTATTTGGAATTTATTTTAGCAAATTGCAGTGGTGTATCAGGTGATCTGCTAATAGAATAAATCTGTAGATTTTATTCTCAGCAGTCTGTATTCTCTGAGTATTGTGGGTTGAATGCATAACAAGAAAAGGAAAGGTATATTCAAGTTTGAGTATTAAAATATTTTAACAATAGCCCTGCAAGCAGCAGGTGAAAGAAGGTAACTGATCTTGCAACACAGCTCTAACTGAGCAAGGACTTCATTAGTTAGGTGTCTGTGTGTGTGTGTGTGTGTGTGTGTGTGTGTGTGTGTGTGTGTGTGTGTGTGTGTGTGTGTGTGTGTGTGTGGTAAAGGAAAGGGTAGGTTCATGTATTAGGACTAGGCATCTCTGTTCAGTTACATTAGAGATTCTGTTCCCATTAAGATCTGTTAAGAAAATAGGAAGCCTACCTCTCAAGTGTATCTCATTAGAAGGAACGTACCTCATTTGGGGTCTTAAAAAGTTCATGTTCCTCAAAGTTCCACATTGAAAGAGTCTGTCACACATTCAGTGTTAGGAATTTTTTAAGTGAAATTCATGGTAAATAGAAATTAATCATATTAATTCATTAAAGGATCTTCTTTATAAGTAAAACCAGCATATTTTAACCATCCTATGACCTTCCTAGTTGAAGTTGTTAGTAATCCGTTAGTACATGTTCCACATTTTGCCCATTTGTTCCACATTATGAAGGCGAGTGTTCCTCATTTTGGAGATGGAAGGTTGAGACCTATGATAGGAAGCATAGTGTGTGACTCCTTGGCCAAAGCAAAGACTGTGACATTGGTTTTCTTTGGGTTAATTAGTAGTTTGTTAGTAGTGGACCAAGTGCATAACTGAGAGAAACTATCCTGTTACTTGGTCTGCAGGTCAGAGTGGATAATACTGGGTTGCAGGAGCAGTATATAATCTGCATACATTTAACATTTATGATCTGGTAATTTTAGGTGGAGATAATTAACAAAGAGGGAAGAGAAGAGGACCTAGCACAGACCCTTGCAGTACATATGTATTATGTTTACTAGCAGTAGAGAATGAGACCTTGCTATGGACTGGGAAGGTTCTGCCTTTTAGATACTGTGAAACCAGCAGATAGTGTTATCGCCAAAGTTGAGTCTTTTGAGTTTGGTGAGAAGAAGGATATGGCTGACCATTTCAAAAATCCTTGTCATGTCAACAGAGACCTGCAGTAATAAGTCCCTCATTCAAGTTGCAATAATAGTATTGGACATTACAACAGCAGTAGTAAAGGTACTGAAGGCATTATGAAAGCCATGTTGTGCTTTCAATACTGGAATCAGTTTAGTGTAGTGCAGTTAAACAGCAGCACGTTCAAGCCTTTAAAACATCTGTTCTCATTGTGAAAGTTGTTACTGTAATAATGGAAAACTTTATAATGTTATTCATTCACATCTTAAGAAGTCTGTGATATTTCTGATAGACTGCTTGTGGGCAAAACACTAACTGAATGTAAGCATTACTTAATGCCATTACATATTCATGCACTCCTGAATGTGGATGGACAGCAAAATAAGTAACTTGACATTAGTTTTTGAAATAAAGATAGAACACGTTTTTTATAATGTCATAACTAGAAAAGAAGTTAAGGAATTATGGCAAGATTTTGTGCTTTGTCTGATCCATGACAATTGCACAAAGGTTGTGACTATTTTGTTCAAAACAGGAGGCTATCTTAATAGGAGGCATTTTCAATAAATAATTATAATGTCCTGATAGGAGATATAAAAATCTGGTTGTATTTATTTTATTTTATTCTATCTCATTTTAATTTTATTTTGCTAAATCGGTGTGCTCTGCTTGGTTGCCTCACAGCAACAGGTTCTCTGGTTCGATCCTCAGCTGGGGTGCCTTCTGTGCGGAGTCTGTATGTCCTCCCTGTGGTCACGTGGGTTTCCTCTGGGTGATCCGGTGTCCTCCCACATCCCAAAGACATGCTGTAGGTGGATTGGACACTCTAAATTGGCCCTAGGCATGTGTGTGCGTGTGTGTGCCTTCTGTGAAAGGTTGGGTGCCGGGCTGGCAACTCGACATGGTAAAACTCCACTGCCAATCATGAGCAGACAGGTGATCTGCTGTGGCGACTCCTAACCAGGAAAAGCCGAAAAAAGAAGGTGTGCTCTGCTTGGTCCAAGCCCATTTTCAGAAAGGGCCTGTGTTAGTAAACAGACAAGCCATATATACATTCAAAAGGAATAACAAATACACATATGAGTGCTAATAAACACACTACATAAGGTAAAACATATTTATTCAGTCATATGACAGATGTGAGACCACAGTAAGACATTTAACAAAAAAACATAAAGACTTTAGTAGTCTATATACTAACTTCACAACTCGACTTCCTTCTCCCTACATTTGGTTAAAGGTACTAGAAAATACGTAATGAGTACAGTTTGCTCACTGCTACACAGAAGACTTACAGCAGTTAGGGAGGATTATTAAATCATGGAAATATGGGTTAGTGAAAGGTAGGAAGTATTTGTAGAGTTAGTAGCAATTAGTAAGTTCATTAGGTAGCATTAAATTGCTTTAGGATCACAAGAAATACAAGGCATCTGAGTCTTATAACCATTTATGCCTTGCCAGTATCCATCCGAGACAGTACTTCCTTTTTCGGGGAGGGTTAGGCCAGCCAAGCCAAGGGTGAATTTATGAATACCATTCCAGTCATCCAGCTCCTGTTTAAAGGAAGGCAATGCATCACACTGCTTACTTTCTGGAGGGAGTTTACTCCAGTGTGGGGAAGGTGCTGTGCAGTGAACCTCACTACCTCACTCTCCACTGCATTTTCGTTATCTGCTCTTGAAGATTTAGATCAGACTGGTTCTGGTATTTGTGGGACTGTTTGATCTGTGGAGATACAGAAAATCCATAACAACTGGGCCCATAACAGCTTAGAAGGCAAGGGGCTGATCTTCCCTCAGGAGTCTAGAAGGTGCTGAATAAAGAGACAGTGCTTTCAGTCTTCCCTGACTGCTTAGTGTTTTAAAGCAGTGATCTTTTTAGTTAGGAAACTGGGGGTTTTCTACTTGTTTGATTTGTCTAATAAGGTACACCCTAAAGGGGCAATAACTGGCTTTATCAATGCTGAATATAAGGGTACAATGACTTCTTCAGATCTGGATGATATTCCCCTGGCTACAGCTGTACTAATTAGACAGACTTTCTGACTACTGTCATTACATGATGATGATAGGAGAGGGAATTATGAAACCAGGTTCCAAGGTCTTTGACAACATTTTCTCTTTGGAGTGGGGTACTGTCTATGCTGTATGCTGGGTGTAGGTGGGGGGCTACCTCGTGACAATTTTATACTTTTTGGCACTTGATTGAAGCCAATGTCTTGTACACCAGTTAGTTAAAAAGTGCAAGTTCTTTCTGAAGAGCCTGAGCATCAGAGGGTGACTTGATGATGACTTCCAGTTCACAGTTGTCTACAAACTTGGCTAGCCAGAAGTATTGATTCATGGCCTAGAGATCAGAAAAGTATATGCCGAACAAAACAGGTCTCAGCACGGAGTCCTACAGAACACCACCAGTTGCTTCACAATCTCTGATGAGGTACCATCTACTTGCACTATGTCGGTTCTGTCCTTTAGTCAATTTACAGTCCATCTTATCATATACAGATCCATTAATTTAGGCTTACTAACTATGCTGACATGGGGATGGTGTCAAACACTTTGCCCAGGTCAAGATACACTGTGTGGACAGCATGATCACTACCTACGGCCTGTGTTACTTTTACAAAGAAGTTGACCAGATTCATTAGACAATATCTGTCTTTGACAAAGCCAAACTGCTGCACGTCTAGCCTGTTGAAATTTTTAATGTTGTAGTTTATCAGATCAATTATAATATGTTCCATGGCTTTGTGGTTGAGACTCATCAGGCTAATGTGACTATCATTCCCAGGCTCAGTGGTGGGGCAGTCTTTGTGGAGGAGCATCACCACTATTATGCACTAAACCTCAGAAACAAAACTAACTAAATAGGTTCATAGGTTAGTACTAGGCTAACTGCCCTTGTGAGCCATTGTAAGCCTAGCCAATTATCCCTTGTGAGACTCAAACCCTGCAACTTGTGTTTGTAAGGCAAGCACCTTAGCCATTAGGCCACCAGCTTAAGGAGTGGTTATTTAACAGCCAGGTATATCATCAGGTCCCCTGGATGAAGCATTCTTAGCCTTGGAAAGCAACTTCAGGACCTGTTTTTCAGTAATGAATGGGGGTCTGACATAACTAGGGATACTTGGGCTTTGGATCATCATATTGGGGGTAAATTGTACACTGAATTTGTTTCTAGTATGTTGGCAATGACATCTAGATCAGAGTAGATGGTGCCATTATGAATAAGTTCAGAGCAGTGTTGAGTGTTATTTTTTGGTTTCCTAACATAGCTAAAGAAGGATTTGTAATTGTGTTTAACTTTGATGGACTACCAGGGTGTCTTGTTTTTAAATTTCCCATTATATTTAGACTGCTTGGGACTGCCAGTTCTATACATTTGTCTATATGGAAATAGAACTCCAATGTAAAGCTACCTGCTGTAGCAGCATCTGAAGTAATGTTACTGTAACTGAATCTTGAGATTTCATTATAGAATTTAATAAGTCTAGTATGTTTGCAATCCTTGAATCCTGAGATATTGGTGTCAGCAGGTTTATAGAGTTTGAAGGTGAAGGTCATTGGTTTAAAGTCTGGGTTAAAGGGAGAAAAGGAGATAAAAAATGTAAAGTACATGAAGAAACTATACTTGTAAGGATCAGATAAAAAATACTGTGCCCTCTAGTAGGTTTGTTAATAGTCTGGTCCGGGGTATTCTTGTTCATTAAATCTAAGAATTTTTGGGCTTATCCTACAGTTGAACACAGGTGCTCCAGTTTATTCATGGGTGGTTGATGTCTCCTAAGATAATAAAGTTCTGGTAAGGTTGCCACCCATCCCATTGTCAGTGGGACACTCACAGGTTCAGCTGCCTCATTCCGTTGTCCGCTGTGCAAAGTAGTGGGACTTGAAAAGTCCCGCTTTTCAATTGCACTGAATTGCAGTGGAAAAACTGCAATTACTTCTGGCTTTTCCACTCCAATTCAGTTACGTCATCAACTCAGACCTGCAGGCAAAGCTGCTGCCTGTTAGGTCCGGGTGCTTTAATTCGTGCAGCAACTGGCTGCAATTCATGAAAGGGGTGGAGATTGGGGCAGGAAGTGCCCTGCAAAGATTGCAACTGTAGGTGCACTTTGTTTTAAGTGCTTCTACAGCCTCTAAAAACAAAACAGAGATTTTTTTTTTCTAACGAGCCATCCATCCATCCATCCATCCATCCATCCATCCATCCATCCATCCATCCATCCGGCATACCCATAACAGCATCTCCTTCACCGCTCCTGTGGTGATGCCATGGTAGAGGGTATGGCCAGTGTCATATTGGCCACATCCCCATGTCCCACTTTGACCCACTTAAAAGGTGGCAACCCTAAGTTATTGTTTATAGGGAGTTCATCAAGCACATTTAGGAACTTTACATAACAGTCAGGAGACAGAGTGTGTCCTGTAACAGGCCATAAATGTATGGTTGGTTCCATTTAGTGCAGTTTGGAGCTCAATGATCTCCATTTGTAGGTTTATGGAAATCTGACTTGATTTGATATGATCTGGTCCCTAACAAATATGGAGACATTAATCATGCTTTTTATCAGGTCTGAAGGCATGGTAGGCACAAAACAGAGGTATGAAGGGAGTGCTTTCTGAACATCTGAACCAGATTTCAGTAATTTCACAGTCATGAATGCAGTCTAAATGCAGGAGAGCCTCAAGGTCAGATATTTTGTTATTGAAAATTTGGACATTGAGCAGATCCACCTTAATGTAATAAAGTTTGGGATTTGATTTATGCTGGGATGTCCATTAACAGGACTCTGGCAGCAAAGGCATTAATCAGTATGCAAAATCTTTGGAACGAGAACAGCAGGCTATTCTTAACAAAGCAAGCAGGACTGTACCCATGTTATACATACCATATCTTCAAGAAATGACACCAAAGGTTTAGCCAATTATCTTTTTCTTGTACCTAACTTGTCCAAAAGAAGAAAAAAGTTCTGGTACCACAAAATAAAATAAAAAGTCCACTTTATTGTTTTAACCACAGGAACAACCAGAATAAGCGCTTTCATCTTTGCCACAAGACTTCATCAGATACCCCTTCCACGTGTTACAAACCTTTTATATTCACCTAATTAACCACCAATTAAAATTTAAAAAGACAATGCAAAATACACTTTACTTTCATCCTATATAAAACTATAAGCCAAAACCCATTCAAGCTGTTATATTATTGCTTCAAAAAAATAAAGCAATTACATAATATTGTTCAAATATTAAACATGCATATTGTAAAAGTTATACCATTAACTGCAAAAAATATTATAATAAAATATTAAATGAAGTGGACGAATTTAAATATTTTGTTTGTGGTATTCTAGCTGTTAAGGCTACATATACGTTTATGTTACCTGGCAATTTAAACTAAAGATTTATTTTGTGGTACCAGCACTTTTTTCTTCTTTTGGACAAGTTTGGTCATTTATAATTTTTTTATTACTTTTTTGTTGGATTTGGTTTTCAATTTCGACTGGTCCGGGTACCAGTATACGCTACAATCGTTATAAGGTGGTACAAGTTACACTTCTTTCATCCTTTCATCCTTTTTTGTGGATTATTTATTTGGTGGTGTTCGATGGCATTTGAGATTCGGTCCAGTAACTCTACACTCATTGAGGATGACCTCGGTGGACTGGACAACACCCAACATACTCAAATGGAGCTATGTGCAGTTAGGAAAGAAATTACAGTTTTGAAGGGTGATTTGACTAAGCTTATTGATTTGCTTGGTCAGAAGGCGCCAAATGGCAGTGTTGTGCAAACAAGCTTGGTTTCCCCTGCATCTGGGAGGTTGAATTTAGGGCTGGTCACGTTATCTCCGCAATTATTTCCTGTGGGCCCTAATGTGGACATGAACACGCACTCTGTATGGGCTACGAGGGAAGGAAATAAGCATAAATCCAAGGAAATGGCCTCTGCGATGGTCGTTATCACCTCTACAGATGGCAATAAAGAACAGGCACCGTCTAGGTGTACAAAAGGTACTGTAGCAAAAGATTTTGTTTTTTGCGATAATCCCGCTAGGGCGGTGGGTACCAGGAATACAGCTCCTGATACTATGCGGTTTGGGGGACATTATTTCAAAAAACTTTGATTTTGTCCCTACGAAAGACTCTAATATTAATGTTCATGATACGGACAATTATGGACAGTCTCTTACAATAACAGATATGATTTTTAGTTTTGAGAAAAGACTTTTTAAGTTGAAATGTGTTCAAATGGATAATGGATATCTGCAATGTTGTTGTAATTTAAATATTGTTCCGCAAGAATTTTTAAATACCCTTTTGGTATTAATTATACCCAGGATATTATTAGTGAATTTCATACTTTCTTCGATGATTGTGGTATTAAATTGCTTAAAAAGCTGATTAAACATAATGAAGCCACAATAGAAGTATTAAAGAATGAAGTGAAACAGCTGAACAATAACATACTTAAGGATCTTTTGTATATGGAATATGAAAATTTATACAAAAAAGTGTTATATAGAATGAATACAAGAGTTGATAATATTTTTTTGAAAAAAACAGAAAAAGTTGATGAGAGATAAATAACAGTATGCAGTCAAAAAAGAATATCCAGGGCCTAGAACAAACGGAAACAATATTTAGAACAAAGTGGGAACAGTCCATATGGTGAGGGAAGGGGGGGGCCTTCAGCATGTTAGAGAGGATAGGACTAGGAATGAGGTACATAGAGGCTTGGATGAATTAGATTCTTTTTCAGACTTGCAAAAAAACTTTTATGCACCAAGAAGGTCAGAGAGATTGGCCAACAAGAACAGGAACAACATGGATTCGAGACAAAACTATCCACAAACACCACACCCAGGCAACAGGGGGTGGACAAGGGTTTAAATGAAAGTGCAGTACTTTATGAGACTGACACGGATGGTATAGTGGCTGAATATAATGGTTTTAAAATATACAATTACACTGGTACAATTTTGAGAAAAGAACATTTTTTGTTATTGTCTAAGGGGTTCAAATTTGTGTCTACTAGTGATGGAGACATTGCCAATGCTTTAGCTGACTTGAAATTATATTTAAGGAAACTTAATTTAGCTATGGTATGTAAAAACAGTGAAACAACAGATTTTGAAAGTAATACAGGTCTTTCAAGGGGAAGCACCATAAATCCCCCCCTTCATCCAGTACTCATGATTTTTGAAAAACAAGTGACTGACGAGTTATATGAAGCATATGGTATGAATAAAAATAACAGGGGATGGACTCATTTAAGTAAAGAATAAAGAACTTTGCTTAATGAATTAAAGAATGACAGTACTTTACATATTATGAAACCTGATAAGGGAGGGGGTGTTGTATTGTACAATACGGAGGAATATAACAATGTCATCATAAATATTTTGATGGATACTAAAACATATTCTCCAGTTTCCAAAAATGAGAGTAACATAGCGTATGGAAGGATAGATTCACTGCTGGAGAGGTATGTTTTGGAAAATAGGATTAGTGGCAAGACCCTATATTTTTTAAAACAACGGAACCCAAAAATCCCTATCATTTTTGGAGAACCAAAAGTACATAAATCTATTAAGGAACCTCCTTTTAGGCCAATAGTATCGGCTAAGGGCTCAAAAACACATCCTATTGCTGTATTTATAGACTACTGGATGAAAGAGATAGTAACTAACACCAATCATTTAATTAAAGATTCTTGGGAATTTCTGAGCAAATTAACCCATGAGATCTGGAAAGAAAATTTGAGCTTTCTCACCATTGATGTTAGTGATTTATTTACCAGCATACCTAGATTCGAGGGATATAAATATTTCAGTGATAGTGTTTACAAGTTATCCACCTTGCCCTATGATAAAATTCCACTTATTTTGGAATTAATGGAGGCAGTACTTGACAACAACTATATTAATTTTCAGGGTGAATATTTTCAGCAGATAAGTGGTATATCAATGGGTGCAGCGTGTGCACCAGTATATGCAAATTTAGTCATGCTGGAATGGGAGAATAGGTTTGTATTCAAAAGCACCTACATGAAAAATATTCGTCTATATGTAAGATTTTTGGATGATATATTTATATTATAGGAAGGAGGAGAAGGCAATGTGAAAACCTTTGTAAAATACATTAATGAAAGCACCCCCTTCCTTAGATTCACTTATACATGGGACAAGGCAGCTATTAATTATTTGGATACCACCATATTACAAACCAAAGATGGTTTTAAGTCCAAAATATACAGAAAAACAACTTGGTGTAATAGTTATTTACATTTTTCTAGTAATCACCCCATGTTTATGAAAAGGAGCTTAATTAAAGGGCAAGTAGTACGCTTTGCCCATATGACGTCAGATCACGACGATCTTGAACATGAGTTCACGAAATTGAAATTTATGTTTATTGAGAGGGGATATCCGGATACATTTATTGAGGGGGTACTGGATGAAGTCTACAGGGGCTGGGGTAACAAATACCGACCACTTCTAGGGAAGCCATTGGTAGTTGGGGCAAATATCAACAAAGATAACAAACATTGTATTTACAATTCAAAGACAGTTACTGCAAATAAGTATCAAACAGCATGTGTCATAGAATACAATGGTTTCTCTGGACCTTTTATGCAGATAATACAAGCTAATTGGAGTATGCTGAAGGCGAATAAAGAACTATTTGAAATGATTGGTAAAACACCTTCTTTTTCTTTTAGGACAGGTATTAATTTTAAAAGAACATTCGAGTTACCATTATCTCAAAATAAGTATGCTGAAAAAGCAACAGTCCCTTGTGGTAGTTGTAAACAATGTTCCAACATCCTGAAGGAGAATAACATACAGCTGCAAAATGGGCTTGGCAGCTGGGTCAGATTTTGCAAAGGTAATTGTAATACAAAGATGCTAGTGATTTGGCAAGGTGTAATGGATGCCCCACGTTTTATGTGGGCAAAATGGAGAGGGCATTCAAAGACAGGCTATACGAACATGGCTATGATGTAAAAACCAAGAAGGAGACTAGTGTTTTATACAAACATTCCATCAATTATAGGTCCTTTAGTGGATATAAATTTGGCATCATAGATATAGTTAAAAACAATTCAGGGGGTGGTGATATAAAAAACATGCTGCTAAACAAAGAACTAAAATGGCAACTTAGGTTAAAATCGAACATACCCCCCTGGATTGAATGAGTATATTTCTGTCAAACCGGTATTAATTCAGAAGGCATCTTTAGTTTAAATTTCCAGGTAGCATAAACGCATATGTAGCCTTAACAGCTAGAATACCACAAACAAAATATTTAAATTTGCCCACTTCATTTAATATTTTATTTTATTATAATTTTTTTTGCAGTTAATGGTATAACTTTTACAATATTCATGTTTAATATTTGAACAATATTATGTAATTGCTTCATTTTTTTGAAACAATAATATAACAGCTTGAATGGGTTTTGGCTTACAGTTTTATATAGGATGAAAGTAAAGTGTATTTTGCATTGTCTTTTTAAATTTTAATTGGTGGTTAATTACGTGAATATAAAAGGTTTGTAACATTTATTTATTTATTTATTTATTTATTTTATTAGGGAAGGTCCACTGGCCTGAAAAGCTGCTTTCAGTGGGAGGCCCGGGAGAAAAGCCCATATTAATAAATAATTTATTAACTTATTTGCACTTAACACACTGATATATACCTTTTAAAACAATTAAACAAATATAATACTTATAGGTATATGGAAGAAAATACATTGCACATTGCACACACAACATATAGCAGGATATAACCTTTAACAATTTTTAAAAAATATAAAGTATATGGCAGTATACTGTATTGTTATAGCAGAAGAGAGAGACAAGAATAGATTTTACACACAGATCTGGAGTGCAAGAGAAATAACCAGGGGAAGAGAGAAGAGAAAGCAAGGATTGAGAGTAGAGAAAAATAGTTTGAGTTTAAAAAGCACATCTTATGAAAGAGGCAAAAAGATACAATGGTAGTTCCATTTATCTTTGCTAGTAAGGAAGAAAGAGGAAGTGGTCAGGAAGTCGCTGGGTTTGTATATAGAAATAAGGTTTTGGTGACTAAGGATCTTAGGGAGGGGAAGAGAGGAAGGAATTTTGGCAATGCAGGGCAATGCAGGCAAATAAGTTTAAGTTTGTGTTGTGTGCAGTAGTAAGTTGGAGTAATCCAGGGTGATTAGGGAGTTCCAGCCATTGGAGCTCAGCAGGCAGATGCAATGGTGTGTAGAATGGTGTGAGTAGTTAGCTAATTTTTTTATTTTGTAGTAGCAACTTTCAAGTTTATGGTAACTAATTTTTAATTTTGCATTAACAACATTTGGGATTGGGAGAGGCTGGAGATTTTGAAAGATGGCTTATCAAGAGGCAGAGCTTTTTGAAGGGGAGAAGAGAATGGATGGGGGGATTTATTATTTAAGGGAAAAAGTTTTTGAAAGCATCCAATTTTCTTGGTTGTGAAGGCCCAATTGGGTTTTGGCTTGGAGAGGGAAGGCTAGGGCTGAGACATGTGGAAGGGGTATCTGATGAAGTCTTGTGGCAAAGACGAAAGCGCTTATTCTGGCTGCTCCTGTGATTAAAACAATAAAGTGGACTATTTATTTTATTTTGTAGTACCAGGACTTTTTTCTTCTTTTGGACAAGTTTGGTCATTTATTATTTTTTTATTACTTTTTTTGTTGGATTTGGTTTTTCTTGTACCTAGACATCACTTTTAGATAAGGAAGGATTCCATTCGGGACCAGAGTCTTGCCTGCATTTGTGACAAGCATGGAGAGTTCTCACAGGTCTCTCTCTATATATTCATAGAGTTTTGCACATCAAGTCATTCACCCACATGGACTACCATCACATTGCAGTCATATTTGTTAAGTGAAAGGGTCTCAACCGCTCTTGATATTGATTTATTTATTTATTTTACATTTGTTTGCCAGGAGAGTCCACTGGGACAAAATGAGCCCATTTTCAGTGGAAGCCTGGGGAGAAAAGCTCCAAGTAGACATAAGAACAATATGCAGTATACTGACATAAGTAACATACAGTAAATTGACATGAGTACTATATACAGTTTAAATTAAAAGATTGAGTAAAGCAAAACTATTAGTTACAGCAAGCCAAAAATGTTTACATGTGCAATGAAATATTTTAACAGCCATAACTATATAATAACATTACATAAAATACAAATACAAAAGAAGAGAGAGAGATTACTATGTATATTGTAGAGGGCGGTGTACAGTAAAATAGTGATGACAAACTACAGAATACAGTGGATGAGACATAAGTTATAAGAGATAGAATAAAGTATGTTGATGGTATGAAATATGGATAAGTGTATGAGTGAGAGTGGAACAGATAGGTGTCAGGTTATAAGGGGTGTGGAGCAGGAGCATTGCTAGTGGGCAGACAGATGAAGATGAAGGGCGTCTTTAAAGGACCTAGCATCGCTAGTGGCTCTGAGTGATGATGGGAGTGAGTTCCAGAGCTTGGCGATGGAGAAAGAGTAGAGTGCTTGGCCAGCAGGAGCATGGGATTTTGGACAAGTAGCAGGGTTTCATTTGTTGATCTAAGGGGTCTGTTTGGATGGTACTGAGTTGGAATGGAGGAAAGGGCTGGACAGTCAAGAGGTTTGTAGATAATTTTGTGAGCAATAGTGAATTGTTGGTGAACAAGGTATTGTGGTAGTTCAAGCCACTTGAGTGAATGAAGTGAGGAGCAGTGGTGGGAGGAGTAGGTGGCACTAGTTGCAAATCTGGCGATTTTGTTATAACAGGTTTCCATTTTGTTTTTTAGGGATGTGCGAATGCTGGTGAAAACGGGGGCACCATATAGTAGGGATGGTAATAGGAAGGTAGAGGCCAAGGTTTGTTTGGTAGTGGGGGTAAGGAAGTGTTTATGTCTATAGAGGCATCCTAGCTTTTGGTGTTTTTTTTTAAATGTTATTATAGATGCGCTGGTCAAAGGTTAAACTTTCGTCAATGGTGACACCTAACAGTTTAGTATGTGACACGACTTCTAAGACGGTTTTGTTTAGAGAGTGGATTTTAAAGTTTGATTTGTTTATAATGGTGGTTTTCTTAGGTGTGAAGATAATAAGTTTAGTTTTTTTTTGGATTGAGTGCAAGATGGTTGCTGGTCATCCTGTTTTCAATGGAGGAGAATGCTTACTGAGTGTGTGGAAGTAGTTCAGGTATGGACATGTAGGTGCAAACTATTGTTGAATCGTCTGCATATTGAATAACAGAGTTGTGGGGAACACAAGAGTGAAAGTCGTTGATGAAAATACTGAAAAGTAGAGGGCCTAAAATAGATCCTTGAGGGACTCCAGTGGGAGTTTCTAGGAATGGTGAGGTGGAGTTAAGCCGTCTAGTGGATTGTTTTCTATTGGAGTTAGTGGGGACATGCCCAGAGTGGAAAGCTTGGACAGGAGAAGGGAGTGAGAGATGGTGTTGAATGCCTTAGATAGATCAAGGAAGAGGGAGGATACACATTTTCCTTCATTATGAGCTTCATTAACAGTATTTGTGAATGACAGGAGAGCAGTGTTAGTACTATGAGCGGGGCGGAAACCATGTTAACAGGGAGCTAGAAGATTATTGTTCAGAATGTATAGTTGGAGCTGGGAGTGTATGCATTTTTCTAAGATTTTAGAAATGGGGGATAATATAGCGATGGGATGGAAGTTAGAGGTAGCAGAGCTATTACCACCTTTATGTAGGGTAGGAATATATGCTTTTTTTCAGATAGTGGGTATATATGATTCCTGAATTGATCTATTTAATAGTATAGCGATGGGGTGGGATATGGCCATAGCTGACAATTTAAGGTATTCTGGGGATAAGTTGTCAGGGGTGTTGCTAGGGGGGTTGCTGGGTGATCATGGGTGGGGGAGTGATAAATATGAGATGGTGGGGGTGGCAAGGAGGCAGTTAGTTTGGCTATGGTTTCTACGAAGTAAGAGTTGAAGATAGAGGCGATTTCTAAAGGTGTTTTTTTCAGGATGTGGACAGGGATTGCTTTTTGTACCAGGATTTAATAATGTGGAAATTGACCTCCAGAATTGTTTTGGATTTTGCTTAAAATTCTGCTGTAGCTTAATGTAATGATTTTTTTTTGTCATTGAAAACTAGACGTTTTACTTTATTTCAAAGCTATCTGTACTGCTGGAGATCGATGAGATTCGTAGTTCTCTGCCATTTTTTCCAAGTTTTGTCTCTAGTGACCATGGCCTGCTTGGTAATTTTAGACAGCTAGATGGCATGTTTTGATTCTACTCTTTTGCGACGGAGAGGAGCATGGCAATTTAGAATTTCTAGGAAGGTTGAATTAAAAAAAAAATTCAACTGCTTCATCTAGTGGAAGGGTTTTTAGAATATTCCAGTTAATATATTTTAGATGGTCATTAAAGGTATTTTGGTTAAAATTAGCAAGGGTTGTCTGTAATATGTAGTGATGTTGGTTGGGTAGTTGGGAAGTTTTACGTATGGCATAGGCTGGCTGATGTTCGCTGATATTGCTGGGACGGGTGCCTGTTTCGGAGAACTTGTTGGGGTCCGAAACTAGGATCCAGTCTATGATTGAGCCACCAATATTGTTTTTTTGCTGGTCTGGTTATATCTGTGATTAGTTGGGTAAAGTTGTAGAGGTTGATACTTGGGGGTATTAAGCTATCTGGTTGACTGAGCCTGTTTAAATTTACATTGCCAAGTATGATTGTTTCATAGTTAATTTTTGTGGAGATCCAAGCTAATATTTCCTCAAGAAGGGGAGTATTGTTTCATGGGAGTAAGTATATTGTTGTTATGAATATGCTTTTGCAATCATTAAGTTTTAGAAAGGCGGTTAGTATTTTGGCATTTGAGAATTGAGGAATAGGGGAAGAGAAGGGAATAATGGAGAGGCTGTGTGAAAAGAGCAGGGTGATGCCTCCTCCTTTTTTGTGGGGTCTGTCTGCTCTAAGGCATGAGTACCCTTACCCTGGAAGAAGGAATTCAGGGTCCTTGATATATGGTTTTAGCTAGGTTTCAGTAGTGGCAAGTATATCTGGTTTAGTTTGGGATATCCAAGCATGGAATTCAGGAATTTTGTTCCTGATACTTTGGAGGTTGATAGCGGTAAAGTTTAGTGATCTGTGGGAATAGGTGGGATTCTGGGTGGAAGAATTGGATCCGGGGTTAGGGTGAATATCTCCACAGAGAGAGAAAAAGTCTAAAGATAGGGGGTATAACTACAGATTGTTTGTGTGTCACGTTAGACTGGTTCCTGTTTGCTAACGGGAAGGGGGTGGGGTGATCATAAGAGAAGAATTTGGGGTTTGAAAATAAGAGTGGGTTGGTTTGGAAAAAGCTAGAGCATATGTCAGAATAGGAGGTTAGGGTAGGGGAGTGTATGTCAATGACTGTTGAGGACTTAGGGGCTAGATAAGGTGTTTCAAGAGATGTTAGATGTATAAGTATTTTTAGTATTATAGACAGTATAAGGTGATATAGAGAGGAGTGGAAGAGAGGCATAGTGATGACATGGCTATGTGATTATATGGATGTGGTGTAAGGGTGGATACTGGAATGTGAGGGAAAATGATATGTATTGGAAAGGGAGTGGATTGGGTTTGGCTTAGGGAAAAGGAAGTGAGGTCAGATTGGGAAGAAAGGGGTATGGTTTATATAGGTATAAATGTAATTGATTTAGGGGTGGGTGGGAATGGAGGGAGGGGAGTGAACGGAGCGGGCTACACCCACAAAGAAAAAGCCTCAGAAAACAATCAGAGATGCAGGTAGGTTTATCAGGAACGTGAGCAGAAAGGGCAGGGGGTGAGTAAAAGCACTCGAGACAGACAAAGTTGAGTTTGTAGAAATTGGAAGCAAGGGTAAAGAAATATAGTAACTGGAAGCAAGGATAAAGAAATATAGTAACTGGAGATAGCCAGGAAAGAAAAGAATTGGTAAGAGAAGTAGAGAATATACCAGACCAAACAAGAGTGTTTGCCAGAGAGCAAAACATAGTTAGAGGAGGATAGGAAGAGTGGGATATCAGGAAAAGATAGGGGAAAACAACAGGGAGCAGTCTGTAGATGTACAACTGGGTAGCCACCACAGAAGCAACCATATAGTACAGGTAGCAGCTAAGGCCTTATACAGATTGAGCAGGACATACTTAAATAATCACAAGTTTGAAGGGAAAAACTCCCACGGTGGGGCTTGAAGTGAAGGAATTCCCAGGCAAGGTGGGTCAGTAGGTTTGGTAGCTGAAGGAGTATGTTTCTAGCCTTAAAAAAAAGGAAGAAGAAGACAAAAGTGAAATGAAGGAGATGGGGGGGTAATTCTTGTAAAGGAGAAAGATGGAGGATGACAGCGTAGTAGTGCAGCAGTAGTGTTGTCACCTCACAGCAAGAGGTTCTCTAGTTCGATTCTTGGCTGGGGTGCCTTTTGTGTGGAGTCTGCATGTCCTCCCCTGTGTTCATGTGGGTTTCCTCTGGGTGCTCCAGTTTCCTCCAACATTACAAAGACATGCATCTGGAGGGATTCTCCCCAGGCCTCAACTGAAAATTTGCTCATTCCAAGTCAGACTTTCCAGGTTAACAAATGTTAAATAAATAAAATAAATAAATAACATATTACACAGTAATAGGCAAGGATGGTAAGGTTATTGAATTATTTTGTGAAGTTTAGTGTATGTGAGAGATAAAATTGCATGAGAGGAAGAGACAGTGAAGTGTAAGAGGGGACCTCTGGGTGGTTTGAGTGAGGGGGAGAGAGAGTAGGTTTGAGTGAGAGGGTGGAAAAGGTGTGTAGAGTATGATCAGAGTGATATGGAAGAAATGGTGTTCTGGGTGTATGACAGGGAAAAAAACAATGCAATACTCAGTTCAATAAATCACAATAGTTGTGTAGAAAAAAAACAGTGCAAGTTGTTTAGTACAGATCCAACAGTAATTTTAAGCTAAAGCAGCAGGTTAAGTCAGCAAATACTAGGCAGACTTCAATGGACCACAGTAATTGAACAGATTTGGTCAATTATTCAGTACGAATGCAGCAGTTGTTTTATGCAAGAGCAGCAGGTTAAGTCAGCAAAATAGAAAGCGGATCTTCAAACAGACCAACAGTAATTAAGCAGAGTTGTTCACAGGCTGGCACCAGGCCAATTATCACAGTCAGATCAAATGCATAAATGCAGTTACATTTAGGGCAAAAATCAGGTCCTACAATCCTAATTTTACTATCTTGGCTTCCTAGTACAACAATGAGAGGAATGGAAAGACAACATCAATGCTAGAAAACAGGGAAGAAAAAAAGGCTAAAAAACTAGTTCTGGTTATCGCTAGCTAGGACAAGTCTAAAATACTAGTTCTGGTGGTCGCTTGTTGTGACAGGAAAATAAGACAACACCAGCAGCAGTGAAATACTGTAGCTAGGGGATAAATGAATACCAAGAGCACAGACAAACACAAACGCTAGAAAAATAGGGAGTAAAAAGAAAAAACAAGGCTAAAGTACTAGTTCTAGTGGTCGCTAGGTAGGGCAGGATTATAAGACAACAACAGCAGCAGTAAAATACTGTAAATAGGGGATAAATGAATACCAAGAACACAGACAAACACAAACACTAGAAAATAGGGAGAAAAAAAGAAGAAACAAAGCTAAAAGTACTAGATCTGGTGGTTGCTAGCTAGGACAGGATAATATGACAACACCAACAGCAGTAAAATACCATAAATAGGGGAATAAAATGAATACCAAGAACACAGACAAACACATGGAACAGGGCACCACTATGGCATTTTCAACAGCCAAACATATACACAGACAGCCGCAGCTGAGATTCATACAGTGGTAGCAAAGAACACATTGATTGCAGAGAGTACAAAATACTAACAGCTAAACATAGAGAAGAGGAAGGATATTGTGGTTTCCAAAAAAAACGCACAGCATACATGTGCTAAGACAATGTAGTCGATAAGTATTTCCAGTGACATATACAGGCATCTAACAGACGAAAAAATCAAACTCAAAAGCAGTACACAGCAAAACAAGAAATACAGGCAACTAAACCTGGAAATAGGAAAAAATATTGCAATATAGTCACTAAGAATTACCATTGAACTGAGCAGGCATCCAACAGTCAAACACCTAACATAAGAGCAGTAAGCAGAGAAATAAGACACAATTTTGATGTGACTAAGGCAAAAAAACAAAGATTAAAGGCTGCAGATCTTACAATGATATTGTTTCTGTCATTATGTTCTGAAGAGGTTAAAATAATCAAAATTACCAGCAATTTGAACATAAATAAAGAGGCTCGCCTGTAGGTAACCACAGCACACCTCAGGACTGCTTGCTGAAAGGGGGAGAGAGAGTAAAGATGGTGCTAAGGATAATGCACCAAAGTTAAAAAGGGGGCAAAGGAGTATGGGTAGATTACATCATATCCATAAAAGGGAGGGGAAGAAGAAAAAACGAGGAGGGAGTTCAGGGTAGATACCAAAACATCAACAGCAGTAACAGCAGGACAATGAAGCAAAAGGAGAGAAACAGGATGGGAGGTAGTGGAAAAAAAGCGGGTAGATAGGAGAGTACAGGCAAAGAAAGCTTAAGGAAGCAATAGGACAACCAGGGAAATCACCAGGGGGCAGGACCTCATGAAGAGAAAGCCTCAGAAAACAATCAGAGATGCAGGTAGGTTTGTCAGGAATGTGAGCAGGAGGAGTGGGGGGGGGGTCAGTAAAAGCACTCGAGACAGATAGACTGAAGCTGGGTCTGTAGAAATTGGAAGCAAGGGTAAAGAAATATAGTAACTGGAAGCAAGGGTAAAGAAATATAGTAACTGGAGATAGCCAGGAAAGGATTGGTAAGAGAAGTAGAGAATATCCCAGAGCAAACAAGAGTGCTTGCCAGAGAGCAAAAAATAGTTAGAGCAGGGTAGTAAGAGTGGGAGAGCAGGAATAGATATGGGAAAACAGCAGGGAGCAGTCTGAAGATGTACAAATGGGTTGCCACCACAGGAACAACCATGCAGTACAGGTAACAGCTAAGGCCTTATACAGATTAAGCAGGGCATACTTAAATATTCACAAGTTTGAAGGGAAAAAACTCCCATGGAGGGACTTGAACTGCAGGAATTCCCAGGCAATGTGGTTCAGTAGATTTGGTAGTTGAAGGAGTATGTTTCTAGCCTAAATATTCACAAGTTTGATGGGAAAAACTCCCACGAAGGGACCTGAACTGCAGGAATTCCCAGGCAAGGTGGGTCAGTAGGTTTGGTATCTAAAGGAGTATGTTTCTAGCCTGTAGGTAACCACAGCACACATCAGGACTGCTTGCTGAGAGGGGGAGAGAGAGAGAGAGTAAAGATATGTCAGAAATCTTGGCATCTGAAAGACAGATGTGGAAGGTTAGTGTGATGTCCCCACTCTGGGCCAGTAGTCAAGGAGCCTAAATCCTCACCACTGACACTGGAGAGGGACATTCACTTGGAACAAAAATGGACCCACCCAGTATTTCCAGATGCAGCTCTCTGCCTCACGCACAATTCCCCTTAAGAACACACACAGTCTGGGGGCTGGTTTTCCCTCTTTCTCCAGATTCCTAATAAGACTCCCCACTGGCACAGCTAGAGAGTTGAGTCCGCATCCAAGTGTCCAAGCCAAGCCCTCCACAACTCTCTCTGTGGAACCAGTGCTTTGTATTTCTTCTCAAAGCAGCTGACACACACACACACACACACACACACACACACACACACACACACACACACACACACACACACACACACACACACACACACACACACACACACACACACACACACACACTCTCTGAGATTTGATTTGCATACACACACACCCACACACACACACACACACACACACACACACACACACACACACACACACACTCACACACCTGGGAAAGGCTGCCACAGATTTACTATGTCCTCTTCTGCCCAAACTATAAGGTAGTTACTGCCACCAGACATTCCAAAGCCAGCTACTCTAAGGCTCTTACAACAGTACTAATTATACTGAGTGAAATTAATATTAATACAAATGATACTGTCTGGCCAATGCAGTAAGGCTTTCAAGAGTGGTCACAAAGTCACCAAATAGACATGAATACTCTTGAAAGTTAATGTATTCTCTAAAGGACCAGCCTCAATGAAAAGTTTAAATATATTAATAATAAGTAACAAAAGAACATGAAAATACAGACTATGTATTTACAATAAACACCAGAGTTTCAATCACAGGAAATATTAAAATAATACAGATGAGTAGATTCACACAGATACAGAAAAACAGTACTTAACTAATCTCACTATATTTTCCTGACTGATCGAAGATGGTATTTAAAGTGTGATGTGATTTCCATTATTTACTCTGAAGAAGTTATGTACTATTTTTGGAATGAAAGTGTTTAGTTTAAAGTATTTAAATTTGTATCTGTTCTTTGCATGTGAACCTCCCTTTGGCATTTACTAACATTTTTGTTTTCTGGTGTTCATAGTTTTTTACTGTTGGTGTTTTTTGATTACAGGTTGTTTCATTTTAGCACACTGAAGGTATGCCACAGGAGCTATATGATGACAATGAATACCCTGTATATAGTTCCAATTTGGATTTGACAATTTTGATAAGTTTACTGATTCAAGTGTCAGTAAAAACTGATAAATTAGACCTGAAACACACAAAGGTAATACAGTTCAAATCGATGGGAGGACTCAAACAAGGAAACTAACCCGGTAAGAGAGTCAAATGGTGGCTTTCGTAATGTTGAAAGAAGAGAGCAGTGGAATGTTATCTATACCAATCTCAATACCTGGTTTCAGCAGACTTTTACTTTTAATTCAGTGATTGAGGTGAATGATGGTAGATTTAAAGACAGAGGTACTAAAACCCTCCAGGAGCAAAACTTTAAATTGGAAAAATCCCAGAAAAATTACAGATGGCATTTAAAGTGTGATTTAATTTCCACTATTTACTCTGAAGAAGTTATGTACTATTTGGGAACAAAAGCACTTAGATTTAAGAAGTAACGTTTTTATCAGTTCTTTGTCTGTGGACCTTCCTTCAGCATTTTGTTGACATTTTCTTCTGATGGATAAATGTTAAAATGAATATGAAATCTGTCACTTTCCAATTTAATGGTTGAGGGGTTTACAGGAGCATTGTTTGATAATGGGCAACCAAAAAGCTGTTTCACTTGTGATACTGAACATATGAAGACTACTGTACTGAAATTAAATGCTGCCTGCAGAAAGAAAGCAGCCATTAAAGGGAAAAGTGTTTAAAAAGTTTAATAAATTAAATTGCATTTTTATTGAGATTAAATAAAAATGCTTTGTGTAAAAGCAAGAGAGGCAGGTGACTGAGGTGGTGTCCTTCATAAGTACAATTATAAAGAAAGAAAAGGTTAACTTAAGGGTGCATATGTTTCTGTACCTGAGAGACGTCTATGAAAACTGAACATCATGCTGTTGCAGAAGAAGAGTAGGGAGGTGCAGAATTATCTTACCATTTCAAGATTTATTTATTCAGAATAAATGTTGCATTTTATAAGTTCTAGAAGAAGGTAAAGAAAAACAAGAAAATGAATTCATATAAGTGCCTTCAGAGAAAAAGTAAGTTGGAAGAAAGCTATTATGACGGTTACAGAATACAGATGAAATTTGTTTTTTAGTGTAAAATCTGTTGACTACATTGCTGTTGCATGGGTTTATTACACTACTATAATCCAGGCTTTTTTAATTTAAGATATAATATTATCCTTTGTGGGTATTCAAAATTCTGAAATAGACTGTAAAAAAACTAAAAGTTTTTACGGTAATACAGGACTTGAAATGTTCAAGCATTTTAAATGGGTTTAAGCAGAGTAGGTGGCAGTGTAGGAGAGTTTGGCATGTGACTAATAAAAGCGTTATGTTTTTTTTCACATCCCTATGGCTGCTGACCTTCAGGTCATACCACTTTAACTGCAAACATTCACACAGGATGCTATTCTTTTGGGAAAACTTGGCTAGCTTAGAAAGTCACTCTGGGTTATTAGCCTATCAACACTCTATGAATTTATTAATTTCCCACTGCTAGGGCAAAAATTAAACAAACAGAGCCATAGCTACATCAGTTGGCATCCTGGACAGTTTCCATAGTGATATCCTCTCTACCCAGTGTTACTGTACACAGTTTATACTTGCTATTCCCAACAGTTACAAATGTACTCACACTACAAACAACTTAAAACATTCATTTAAACAATGATGACATCAGCCGCAGATGCTTAACTGAATGCCACTACTGGACTCACTTCCAATCAGCAGCTCTTCTGAGGTACCAATCATGCCCTCAAACAGCTTGCACCTGGGGCAGCTACCTCCTTGCCTTAATATAGCAATCATACAGTAGTCATAACACAGCTATCAACCAGCCAGTCATCAAGGGGATTTCCTGTTAAATCTACTCAAGCAGCAGTCATGTGCACCTGCAGACATGACAGCTTACTATGTATTCTTCTAAGCGTGTTCATATACATGATGAAGGTTACTGTGCAAGTGTGGCATTGCAAAGCCAAACACACATCCCTGGCACCACTGCATACCACACACCTTTTTCTCAGGCAAGTTCCATCACTGCAGCAGGCCAGATTAATTCCTTTCTACCAGAACTGATGAATTGATGATGATTGCTCATTTCTACCTCCTTTCACTAGTTCCTTCAATGCTCTGGTGTTTGCAAGTTTTTAAAGATATTTGGCTTGTTACAGTCTGTCATCCACAATAATGCTCAGAGAACAGTTACTTCATTACAGTGAGTCCTTGTAAACAATAAAAACACTATTTTATTTATTTATTGCTCAGGTAAGTGGACTCTTTCTCGAACCTTTTTTAGCCATGACCTGGGTGCAACAGCACACGTTTTTACAAAGTTTCAATAAATGAGTATACAAGAATGAACAGTGTTACAATGGCCTACGTCTTTACAAGACAACAATAGAATGAGTGAATAAGAATAAAGAGTATTACAGCAACACAAGTTTTTGCAAGAGTACAATATAATCAATGTACATGAAAGATTTGGGAGATTTAAAGTATTCAATATTTTTGCCAGAGGGAAAGAAGTTACAGATGTTAAAAATAAATTAAATTAGTTAAGACTGAACAGTCAGTGTTTGTCAGTTGTACTAAAGCTATGTATGAGTAGGGAATAAAGGGCACTTGACAGAAACAAAACTGAAGTGTGAGGATTTTCATTTCATATACTGACTGCAAAGTTGCCATGGGGAAGAGTATAGGGAGGTAGAGAAGGTCATAAAAGGTAGAGAAGGTCATAAAAATGTATTGTTTATCAGCTAAAAACTCACTGTTTAAAAACCTTGATAGTTAATAATAGAAAGTCCATGCAAGAAATTTATCAAAACAAGTTAAATATTGTGGAAGTTTTTTTAATCAGCTAGATTTGTGTATGTTGTGATAAAGATTGAATAAAATAATGAAGTATATCAAGCTTAATGTATTTGGAAAATATAAGGAACAAATGCAAGAGTAACGTGCAAATAAAATTAAGGGCATATTAGTGGTCGAAGAGGAGAAAGTAAAGAGAATGAAAGTGGTGCTCACTGAAGTTATCTGGTTGTCTGCAGAAGTTCTTGACAGCAAAGGCAAGACCTTTATATTGTGTGGAAGGTAAAATAAATTATATTATACCCCTTTGAAGTGTTGTAGCAAGAAGGGAGAGGCAGCTGATGTGCAGGCAGGAAAGTACAGTGATATTGCGGGCTGCTAGGGCTTATGTGGCATATACCTCTGGCTAAACGGAGGATCTGTCCAATGACAAGGTTCAAGGCACACCTCATCACAAAAGGGTTCTCCTCTACAAAAAAGAAGGTAATTGTTCCTCTCTACTCATCCCTCATCAGACCGATTATAGAGTACAATGCCCCGTTTGGCATGTATCTCAAAAGACACCTACAACAATTGGAAAGGCCACAGAAATACCTCACTACGAGGATTACTGGCCTCAAACAGATGACATACGCACACCATCTCAAAAAAACTCCAGGTCTACTCCATTGCATATCACCTACTCAGAGGCAATCTCTGCTTAACATACAAAGCTGTGTCAAACAAACCCAGAGCTGTTGGACATGCTACACTTAAAGAAATCCCAATCTTTCCGAACCACACGCTCCAGGGACCTAAACCATGTCACCACAATAAACAGAACATGCTGGAGGGATAGATTCCTGTCCCAGAGACTTCCCATACTCTGGAACAAACTACCCATTCATGTCAAGCAAAGCTCCTCATTGGCCCTCTTTAAGAAAAATCTTGACGACTGGATGGGAAATAGAAAATTCACCCCGGGGATCACTTCTGTGGCACTGCTTGACAGGGGCACAGGAAAATAATTTTCTTGGGTGGTGAAAGCCAGGGAACCTTTTTGGCTAGGCTTATATAGGCCCCAGGGTTGAAAGCCTAGTACCTACCTATGATAAAGGAATATGGTAATTTGAGACTGAATGTGTAAAAGTCAAATAAGAAAGGGATGTGCAAGGGTTTAGTAGTTTACAATACAAAAGACTGTCAAGGGAAAATCAAGATAGTAATTATGGAAGCTGAGAGGGACAGGGTACCAGAATGGGATGACCCTGTGTATATAAAACATGTTTTTACAGCCATTACTTTACAGAGAGTTGGGTGAAGCATTTCAGCATATATCAGATATGGGTAACTGATGACTCTACAGCAGACATTTTCATTTTTTAAGCAGAAAACAGATTTGTATCTGTTTAGGAACTGGAGGTCAGTTTGCCTTTTAAATGTAAATCTGAATTTGTAGAGCAACTTTTACAGAACAGAATGGTTACTTGGTTACCAGAGATAATTCATGAGGAGTAATCATGAGGAATGAGGTGGAACAATATTATACATTCACTGCAAGTGCTGAGAGGTGTTTCTGAACAGAGCAGGGTGGGGGCTGAAAGGCTGTAGACTTTGGTCAGGTAAGACAGAAGAAAGTCTTGTTTTTGGCAAAACTCAGACAGGATGTGGATGCAGTAGGATTTTAGTAAATGGACAAAGGGTTTATATGTAGGTATATGTGGTACAATTTTTTTGAATGAGTGGGTGGTCCCCTTTTGAGGTAATGTGTATGTGGAACATTTAGATGTACTTATTTGGATGGTGGTGGATGATACTAGCATTCATTCAAAAGTGGAAAGGTGTAGTGCCAAAAGTGGTGGTAAAGGCAGATAATTTAAATGTCATGTTGAAGGTTACTGAGGATGGAAGTTTTTTTCCCCTTGAAGTCTGCAGACAATGAAGAACACAGAGAGATTAGGATTAACAGACAGAAAAGAAAAGAAAAGGTGTGTCAGTGGATTAATACTAATCAGCATGTGGTAGAAGGGATTGTTTTGGGGCATGGTGATAAAAACATTTTGGGTTTTCCTTTTGGATTTTTAGGAAGAAATATCTCTATTGAATTATCGCTTACGACATTGGTGATCAAACATTTATATAAATGAAAACAAACCATATTGATATATTTTTAGTTGCAAACATTATACATCACATATAATATTCTACAGTCATTTTCAATCGAGCATTATGTAGCTTATTCAATTCCTGCCTTCCCTTAAACTTCATGCCTCCTCCAAAACATTATTCTGCATGTATTATTCCCACAATTTCCATTTTTTCTATGTAATTTCCTCCTACCCTTTTCTAAAGCTCAAACTTCCAGTTCCTTTATCTCTTTTACTATATTCACTCCTTTTACTATGGCTGGTTTAGACTTTGATTTCTATGTTCTAGTAATCGCTTTTTGACAGCCACCAGAATTAAACTTAACAAAGCCTTACAATGTCTAGGCAATTCTGATTCTTCATCACAGCTCAAAAAATCATTTCCTTAGTTACACCCATTTGTTCACCTAGTATTTATGACAGAGTAGACTGCATGGAATTTTAAAGTCTGCCAACTCATTACACTACCAAAATGTATGTTCCCAATTACTACTTTCTTCCCCATCACACCTCCAACATTTGCAATCTACCTGAGGAAAAATTCTTTGATGTAGCTATGCAAGCACTTCTAAGAAAAAAAAAAAAAAAAAAAAAAAAAAAAAACCTAAATCTTCTAAACATTGTTACATATTTGGAAGCCATAGTCATATCCTCCCATTCTTTCCTTGTGGATGGCTTATCCAATCTCTCTTCCTAATCCTTTCTAATCTCCTCTGATTCCTATAGCTATCATGCAATATTTTATATGTCCTAATTATCCCTTTTTTTAACAGATCTTTTCCAAAGCTGGTCTTTCAGTTAGGATCCCCTAGCTCTTTCTCTTTGCCTATAATCTCACAGCAGTCTTTGATACAGAAGGCAGTCTCTAGCCTGAAGTCCAAAGGTATTATCAGTCTCTTCCAATTCTATTACCTTTCCCTCTTTAATTATTTGCTCCCAATGCCTTGGTTCCTTTGCCAGTTTCTTCAGTAAATTCCAACCAACTCTTTCCTATTGTCTGTACCCTTAATCACAACCATCTTTATTGGCAGAATCTCCTTTCTCCATTCCCATGCTGGCTTAACTCTTAAAATACTTTCTGCAACTTTATGAATATAATATTCTGTATGGTTATTGTTATTCTCGTTAAGGATCTGCATCCAAAATCCCAGTCTCTCCTTATTTCTTGAGCTTTTCCCATTTCATCATTATCCCTTTCCATTTTGAATTATAGCTTGCTGCTTATGTATAGGAGCCTTAACTATGTAGCTCTGAAATACCCCTTCAAATCAGGTAATCCCAAACCACCTTGTTCTATTGGAAGGATCAGCTTATCCCACTTGCCTCTAGCCCTCTTCCCCTCCCAGATAAACCCCTTCAACACTTTATTAATTGCTATCCAAACTTCTCCACTGGTTGATAAAAATATACCTGACCTACGTATAAAACTAAAGGGACTAAAACATTTTTACTGCTTGTATCTTGCTATCCATATCTATAAAAAAGATCTTCTAATTTCTCAGTTTTTGTATTAACTTTTGTGTGGTCTCTTCCAATATATCCTTAGCTGCCATAACAATCCTTTTTAACCCACACTCCTAACTACTTAATTTTATAATTTCTCCATAAATATGGGTATTGCTGAACCCGTTTGTGTATAGGTACATAGTTTACAGCTATTGTCTTTGTTTTATCTTCATTAATTGAAACTGAAATTATCTTGGAATATTCCAAAAACACTGAAATGTCCTTTCTGGTTTTATCAGGTACAAAATAATATCATCTGAAAATAAGGCCAACTTTTTTGATTACCATACCAATCATATCCTTGAATTTCCGAGGCCCTTATTTTCTTTGCCACTGGTTCTAAATAGAGAGCAAATAAAGGGGAAAGACGGCACCATTCAGTTTTTACTGACATGTGATCTGAAATAGTTATTGGATGTGTATCAAAACTTTCAATCAAATGCGCATGTTCCTGTGAAATATACTTTCTATCTAGACTAACCCAGTTTTTATACCTTGGGAAATAATATGCAAATTATCTCTGAACTCCCACTGCTGAATTCACATCTCCCATACCAAATATTTTCAAATCTACCCTCTTTTAGGCCCCTCAGATCCATCCTCAGTGTTGCAAATCAAATTCCATTCCCCACCTATAAGCAATATTATTTGCTGAAAGCTGACTATTACTCCCAGAATTTTCTTAAACTTTACTACAGCAGTTTTAGGTAGAAAATAAATGCATGCCAACATAATCCTCTTCCTTACCAGTAGCCACTTACTATTACAAATATATGATTATTATATCCCCCCCCCCAGCACTACTGGAGGTCTTCTAGCAATTAATATATGTACTTCCCTTTTCCTTTGTCCCAGATATTCTGCTGAATAACCATTCTGAAATTCTTTCTGTATCAAATTCACATGCTCAGTTCTTTCCAAATATGTTTCCTGTAGCATAGCTATTTGCACTCTGCATTTCTTAATATAGTTCACTACTCTTTCTTTTTAGTATATATCTATGAAACTATTCATGTCCAAAGATAATATGGAAAGTGTTGTCCATAACCTATTAGTTATACAAGCACACACAAAACTAAGTTCATCTTCAAATAATGAAATTTCACCCTCCTAATAGGAACAGGTGCCCCAGACTGACAGCTACATTCACAGGCTTTAACTGACCTATAATGAAGGGGGTCTATATTACAACATTGAACACTTAGGTTGTCGAAAGCCAAAACGTCAGTTAAATGTCGAACTCTGAAAACCACGACCGGCCAATTATGTGAATTTTTCCCAGTGAAAAAATCTGCTTGGCCAACAAAAAAAAAATTAAACTTTAAAACCTTAACCAAGTGGGGGGCTACACCCCCCTAATTAAATACACCAACTCTGAGATTGTTCTATATCAGGGAAAAGGGCAAATCCCGATGACGGACAAGCAATTTTTTTCTCTGGTTTATTTACACTAAGTGCTGTTGGTTTTTGTCTTACCTTTATTCCTTTCCCAGATGTAGAAAACAACTTGAATGCTTTCATAAAACATCATCTTTTAGCCACTGAAAGAAAAAAAGTATTCTGTTTTATTGCCCTCTTATTAGCTTGTCTCTACAGAAATATGAGAACTTGATACACAGCTGCCTTCAGCTACAAGCTTCTCATGTTGCACTGTGGACATTTATTTGCTAAAAGAAATGTTTTCATTACATTCAATGTTGTTTTATTTACTTACTTCCAGTTAAAACGTATTGTTAGATCAAGACACTGGCCTGAATCCAGTCATTATCCTATGCAAAAGAAAAAGCATAGCAATTTTACTTAGATCATCCTCTGTATACTTTACAACCCAGCCCTTACTTCAGCAACCTAAGATTACAGCATATTATCATAAACATGCATTTTGTCCAGCTTTCCTCTCTTTGTATACTACAGTACCTACACTTTTTAAAACTAAACAAGAAAAAAGAGAGAAGCAAAAAAGGGCACCTGTTTATTTTAGTATCCCTATAACACAAAAAATACAACTGAAAGTGTTTTACTATGTAACACACAATGTATACCATGTTTTATAATGATACTATTAAGAACAAAAAATGTTTTACTTTCAGTTATCTCTTTCCTTCCTCTTCCCCTCTCCTTAATGTTCTTCTAAACATTAATGACACGAACTAGGGCATGTAGTTTGGAGTCCCCTACAAGTTTAACAAAGTCCAATATTTCCAGGTTTTCTTGTTTCACCATATTTCACAAATATTACTGATGGTCTGCAATTCCACATTTATTCATTAATTTCCAAGTTGCTGGTTTTCTTCCTGTTGATCTCCATTTCCCAACTCCAATCTCTCATGCTTTTCCATTCCTCTAGTCAACTTCTGTGCTTTTCTCTGTCTCTCAAACCTCTTCCTTTGGAACACTGGAAATGGTTTTACTGTCATAGCCTTTACGTGAGGTTTATTATCAGAAAAATAAAAAACAGAGCCCCCTTCTGTTTGAAAGCACACTTTTTCTTGGACAAACTTTTGTATTTCCTCCTTAGCTTGTTCTGCATCAAAAAAATTACTTTGACCCACCAGGAATAAGTATTCTAAAGATAGCAGGATACAGCAGATTGAATCCCACACCTGCTTCTTGACATTCTCTGATTGCTAGAATACATGTATTCCTCTTCTGCCTGGTGTACAGTGAGTAATCATTCCCACACATGCTCTACTGTCTCCAACTTTTAATACTTTGTCCATCTGCCACAGTTTTATCAGAATCAACTCTTTCCACTGGAGAATAGCATATTTACTATTAGAGGTGCTGGCTACTCTCTCATGGCCAGGTCTGGAGCATGCACACAATGTGCCCTTTTAATTAACAGATTCTGCTCTCTGCTGTAGAATACCAGTCCCGTTGCTTATTTGTGCTTTCATAAAATTAATACAGTTTACTCCTTCCTGTTTCTCTGGTACAACAGAAAATCTCAGGTTTTCCCTACATGATATGTCCTTTAATTCTACTGTTTCTGAAACATCTCTTCTTCAGCAGTTTCATACTCAGCCAGCCTTATCTTCATTTCAACCACTGTTTTTTGGAATTTTATCAGCTCATCTGAATATCTGTTTAAAGCTTCTTGCATTTTTCCAGCCTTTTGTTATTTGAGTCAATATACTCCTTCAGTGTTTCATTTATTTTAATAACCTCAGAGCATATTTGACTTATTTCTCCTCTAGATTACTGGAAGTCATGTCTTGCACCAAAACTGAAACTTGAACTGCTTCTTTGCTGAACAGCTGCGGGATTCTTCCCAGCCAATATTTTCTCCTCACCTTTTGGGGTTGATTTTCTTTCAGGTTCTCTAAATGTCTTCTTTGCTGGCATCCAGGCTGGCAACCAGTAACTAAAATTTATCCAAAAAGACAAATTCACTGGCTCTCTTTTCTGAGTTTCTGTTTTCACACTGGGAGAGTGAACATTAAGCTGTTACTCAGTGTGTAAACATCTTGGAAGTCCTGATCTCTGTTTTGGATTAAGAGAAAGTAATGTGACTAATTAGATTATGGTTGCCATCCTTCCCTTGTCAGCGGGACACTTACGGGTTGAGCTTTCTCATCCCGCTTCCCACATTCACCAACAGTGGGACTTTAAACGTCCCGTTTTCCCCTTTTCGGGCTCGCGAATTGCCGTTGCCGTGGAAAAGCCAAAAATACTTCCGGTTTTTCCATGGCAATGCGGCTACGTCACCAACCCGGACCTGCAGTTAGAGAGATTCCCTGCTAGGTCCAGGTGGTATAATTTAAACAGTAATTGGCTGCAGGGATTGGAGGGGGTGGGGATTTACTTAGAAGAGCCCAATAAAGGTCGCAGCTGTAGGGCAGTTTGTTTTAGTTCTCTACAACTGTGAAGGAAAAAAGATCTGAAAATTCAGCCAGCAAAGAAGCCAGCCAGCCAGCAAAATAAGCCAGCCAGCCAGCAAAGAAGCCAGCCAGCCAGCCTGCAAGGGAGCCAGCAAGGGAGCATGCCAGCCAGCCCAGCCACTTGAGCAGACAGAGCCAGTCATCCAGCTAGCCATTCCAGCCGGAAGGAAGCAAGCTAGCCCAGCAAAAACTGTGATAGTGGTAAGTACATAACATAGTATTTTGTGGCTTTAGTTATTTAAAATGGGAATATTGTGCTTTATTTAAGTTTTTAATGTTTAGAGGTAGATGGGGATGTAGTATGCAGTATTTAAATCTATGCAGTGGTTATTTTGAGATTTTTTGAGTAGTAGTTTAAAATCGGAATATATTGTGGTTTAATTTTTTAATGTTTAGAGGTAGATGGGGGTGCAGTACGCAGTATTTAAATCTGTGCAGTGGTTATTTTGAGATTTTTGAGTAGTAGTTTTTAAAGGTATAAAACCTGTATGTATATGTAATTGTTATTGTTCTTGGGGGTATGATTTGGAAGCATTACTTTTAAAAGGCTGTGTGTATAGAAGTTGTTTATTTCTGGTGGGGGGCAGTGAAATATAAATTTAGTGTGATGTATTTCTATTGTCGTAGCTTTTTCTGGGTATTTTCTGTTTGCAGATAGAAAATGTTCGAGCATAGTTTGCACTTTTTTGTATGGAAATGTGTGCAATTTAATGCTGTTTTCAGGAAGTTAGGATATACTGTTTGGGTAATTTTTTCTGTTAGTTCTTGCAAGTCAATGTGTATGTGGTACAAGACTACCTTTTGAGGGGTAATGTTCATAGGTTCATACTAGGCTATCTGCCCTAGGGCATTTATAAGCCTAGCCAGAGTGTGTTTGGCTTTCGCCACATATTTTAAATTAATTTTGCTATGTAACAGTTAATGTAGTGTATTTATTATTCTAGTAGGTACATGTTGCCAACTAGCTGAAGTTGTTTCAAGATTGTTTTCATTTATACTTGTAAATGTGTGCATTTAATTTTTTATGCATTTTTAATAAGGTTAAAATGCCCTGCTTTGCTTGTAATGTGAATATGGGTGTGATACTTTTACTTGGGCCTGTTTATTGCATCGCTGTGCTGGGTAAATTACTCTTAATTGCTATGTTTTGAGGTAAAAGGAGCCCATGGAGTCTGCTGTACATTGTAGTTTATTTTATTCTCTTGCAAAAAGTATTTTTAAAAGTTAAAATGTTTACAGACTTTTTTCTTGTTTATTTTTTTTTGCGGATGCATGCTCAGAAGTTAATGCAATGTATTTGAGATTGTGCTAAACCATGTCATTGTTACAGGGTAGTTTGCTTTTATAAGTAGCAAAGTTTGTATTTTGTGTTTTAGTGATGTCTTCAATAAACTTGCAATGTACTGTTTTCATTATAACCTAATTAAGACTAGTGCTGCTGTTGGGCATGTTCATTAACAGATCATTACGCTGTGTAAATTAGTGTCATACATTTCTTTTAACTGCTGTGGTCAAAAGCTAAATCAGGTCTATGGTATCCACTGTGCATTCTCATTCATTTTAGTGTTTTTTTGGTTCAGTGAATGTGGTTAACTTTTTTTTCTTGAGGGGTGGGATAAGGTAGGCATGTTCGGTGGTAAAAATAATGCATTTCATTTTCTACAAGCTGTGTTAATGTTAGTTTTCAATGGCAAAATGCCCCTACATTACCTCATTTACTATTTGACCTTTTTCAGACTGTTTGCAATAACTCTTTTCTGCTCCATTCCTCAGTTCTTTCGCATGCCAATGTTTTTCAAGACAGTTTTTTCAAGGGACACTGTTTTTCAAGCCATTTTGAGTGCTACTGTTAAGCCATTTTTTTCGCATGCCAATGTTTTTCAAGCCAGTTCTTTCAAGTGCCAATGTTTTTCAAGCCAGTTCTTTTGCATGCCAATGTTTTTCAAGCCAGTTCTTTCAAGTGCCAATGTTTTTCAAGCCAGTTCTTTCAAGTGCCAATGTTTTTTAAGCCAGTTCTTTCACATGCCAATGTTTTTCGAGCCAGTTCTTTTGCATACCAATGTTTTTCGAGCCAGTTCTTTTGTGTGCCAATGTTTTTCGAGCCAGTTCTTTTGCGTGCCAATGTTTTTCGAGCCAGTTCTTTCATGTGCCAATGTTTTTCGAGCCAGTTCATTTGTGCTGTGCAGCAGTATGTTACTGCACCCTACTAACACAGTTTAGGTAAATATGTTGCATATCAGGTAAGTTCAGATTCAAGCACGAAGAGAGCAGCAACTTCATCAAACCAACAGCAACAGAATGTGCAAGTGGCAGGATGTTTGGAAAACAGAATTCGACTGGATTGAGAGATGCAGTGATGTCAAAGCGTTCTGCAGGTACTGCAAGAGAGAATTTCTAGTGACCCACGGTGGAAGAAATGATGTCGCACAACATGAGGCAACTGAACAACATAAGACTGCTATTCTTCAAGCTAAATCCACTCACCTGATGACAAAGTGGGCAAGGAATGCAAACCTTGAGGGACCAGAATTTAGGATCATTGCAGCAGAAGCCTCTGAGTTGTTCCATGCTGTTAAGCACAATATTTCCTATAACAGCTTGGACTGTTCAGGAAAGTTGGCCAGCCAGTTATACAGTGACTCGGACACTGCAAAGAAACTATCTTGTGGAAGAACCAAGGCTGAAGCCATAGTTGAAAATGTTTTGTGACCACACTCATTGGAATGCCTCCTGCATGACCTTCATAAACCAGGTACTTCATTTGCAATTTCATCAGATGCTTCCAACAAGGGGAACATAAAATTATTTCCACTTGTGAGGTATTTTTCTAAAGAAGAAGGGGTGGTGAATGACCTTTTGGACTTCTATGAAGACCCTGATGAATCTGCACAGGCTATTTCACAGCAAATTTCCAACATTATGGAAAGGCACTCCTTGCCCTGGAACAGCATTTCAGCTTATGGGGCTGATAATGCCAGTGTGAACTATGGGAAGAAATCTGGTGTGTATACCAGATTAAAAGAAAAGTGCCCATCACTCCAGAAGGCTAACTATGTTGCCTACATCATTCGCAATGCAGCCAAAAAAGCTACAGCACAACTACTGTACGACGTGGAAGTATTTGTAATGAAACTTTTCAGCCACTTCTCAGGTTCTGCCACAAGGACCAGAGACTTGAAAGACTTCTTTGAGTTTTGTGGCATGGAATTTGACAGTCTGTTAAGACATGTGCCAACAAGGTGGCTGTCACTACTCCCAGCCATTGAAAGAGTAGTGAAAAATCTCCCAGTGCTCCAGTCCAATTTCCTCTCCCAGGGAGAAGAGGAGACCCCCCGGCAGATATGGCAGCACTTTTCAGCTAATGAACATGGTGAGAATGAATTGCCTATGCTGCCACAGTACTATTTGCACTTTCTCTGTGCTGTTCTTGTTGATTTTAATGAACATATAAGATTAGAAAAATCAGCACTTACTGCCATGGAAACTTTTTGTGTAATGGTCTCTCTGAAGCAAAAACTGCAGGCAAGAGCTGAAGGTGCTTTCTTTGGAGGGAAACTTAGGGCACTTATGAGCACATTAGATAGCACTTCTGCTAACAAACTGAAAAGAGACTTCATTGTGTTCTTGGACATAGCAGTGAAATACCTGGAACAGTGGTTTGATTATACTGAAATCAACTACTTGTTTACACTATCTAAATTATCTCTAAATGAGCCCTTTGCTTTCAGTGACTTACTTAATGTGACCACTGCCCTGAGTCTGCAGGATGTAGATGAAGATTATCTTTTTAGGGACTACTTGGCAATTAGGCCCTTTCTGGAACAGTTATGCAACACAAGCTTGACTCCAGGAGAGAAGTGGCTGAAGCTTTTCAAAGAAGGGCCTGAACTGACTACACTATATCCAGTAATTGCTAGGGTTTTATCTATACCGACCTCAAACGCATTTGCAGAAAGAGTTTTTTCTTTGGTGAAAGGTAAATGGACAGATGTGCGAAACCGATGTAATGTGGACTTGTTAAAAGCCGAACTAATGATGACTGTAAATTACCGTATGAAATGTGACTTTTACTCAAATATTATTTCAAATCGGGCCCTTCTTCAAGCCATAAAATCAAATTCAAAATACACTTTAAAAAAAAAGTGATTTAGTGTACTAGTGTGCAGTATAAAGTACTAAGGTGCAGTTTGTAATTTTGTGTTCTTTGTTTAGCGTTAGTTTGCTAGTGTGCAGTATGTAGTACTAGGGTACAGTATGTAGTTTTGTGTTTTTTCTTTGCTTTAGCTTTAATTGATAATAACAAGTCTTAATTTTATACTTGGCTTGTATGTCGTATGTAGATTTTTTTATGTTTTCTTTCTGAATAGTCATGGTTGGTTTATGAATTTTTTTAACTTTTTAAATAAACAAGTGTCTGTTTAATAAGTAGTGTGTTTTTTATTCCTTTAAAGTTTATTTACTGTTACAACTGAGTAATGTGTGTTTTTGCAGTAATAGTTCACTTCATTTAAATGGTTTGAGTTTTCAGTATGCTGTAATGTCACAATGTTGTATCCATAACTGTAATACTGCATCTCCTTTAACATCTCTGGTGATGTCGTGGTGGAGGTGTGGCCAGTGTCATATTGACCACACACCCTATCGTATTAGCCACACCCTCATGTCCCACTTTGGCCTTGTTAAAAGGTGGCAATCCTAAATTAGATAGCAAAGCTAAAGATTGTGAAGCTCCAGTCAGGAAAATGAAAAACAAAACAAAGCAAAACACTTGTGATTGCAACCTTTTTATTTCCTTTTTTTACACGTAGTTGCTATTTTTTCATTATTGGCACAGTTAAATGGAGGGCAAGCAAGGGCGCCCGCAGGCAGGTGCAAGGGGGTGCACTTGCACCCCCCTGGAATCGGCTAGATAATTACAAAAAAAGTTTTTTTTTTTTTTTTTTTTTTTACGTACGTTCTCCTTTAAGAAGAAAGAAGTCCGAATAGTCCAGTCGCAGGCGTGCTGACATCATCGCTGTCAGTTAGAGGTTTGTGAGCGGGAACTCACACAGGCGGGACCTGAAACAAACAGAAGATGGGACACTTAGCAAGCGGGAGCGGGACCTGACGACTGGAAGATGGGACACTTAGCAAGCGGCAGCGGGACCTGAAACGAACGGAAGGAAGATGGGACACTTTCAGGTAGAGAGGTGTGTGTGTGTGTGTGTGTGTGTGTGTAAAATGCCCCAGGTGTACATGGTGGTGGGTAGTGAATAAGGCTTGAACCCTGTACCTTGGGCCCAAGTGGCAAGAGCCTGAATTCCCTACCCACCACCATTTGTAAAAATGTTGCAGGATTTTCCCTCATACTTTTTCTGTTCCTCATAAAATCTGTGGTTTCTGCATTTGTGTCCTTGTTGCCTGACAGCTACATGTTCTCTGGTTTTATTCTTGGCTGTCTGGAGTGTTTCTCCCTGGGCCTCTGCTAAAACTTAGCTTTTTTTTTTTTTCAAAGTCAGACTTTCCTGGTTAACAAAAGTTAAAAAAAATGGACACACTTGTCAGACTTCATATTCTTCAGAAAGTGCATGGTAACAAAAGCTTTTATTCTAGCAATTTTCTAAGTGTACAAGATGGATATTTGAAATGTATCCCTGTGTTTGAGACTGTATCCCCCCCCCCCCATTATTGGCTTCGTCCAGGTTTTGTGCTAGGGTTGAGAGTTATGATAAGAACTGAATTCACTGAATATGTTTGGGGGCTGTATTCACCCAGTATTGGCTTTGTTTAGGTAGTGTTTGGGACTGTATTCCCCCCATTATTGGCTTCATCCAGGTTTTGTGCTAGGGTTGAGAGTTATGGTAAGAACTGAATTCACTGAATATGTCTGAGGGCTGTATTCACCCAGTATTGGCTTTGTTCAGGTATTTATTGGCTTCATCCAGGTTTTTTGCTAATGTTGAGAGCTATGGTAAGAACTGATTTCACTGAATATGTTTGGGGGCTATATTCTCCCATTACTGGCTTTGTCCGGGTGTTATTTGCTAAGAGGTTGAGAGCTATGGTGAGAACTGAATTCACTGAATGTTTGGTGGTTGTAGTAGTCACCCATTATTGGCTTTGTTCAGGTCTTTTGTGCTAAGAGGTTGACAGCTGTGCTATGGTGAGAACTGAATTCACTAAATGGTAGCTATTTAAGTTTCAGTCTTCCTCTTTCACAAAACAGTTGATTTAGCGTAGTGGTATGTTGCTCTGACTGTTTTGCATGGGGTCCCCTGGGTTCAAGACGTGGCAGTGAAATGTATGGTGGTAACGCAGCATTTTATTCTAGCAACTTTCAAACATTATACAAGCAATGTTTAAAATGTGTCCCTGTTTTTTGGCCTTTTGTCCCCCCCCCAATAAATTTTGGCATTTTCCAGATTTCTTGTGCTGAAAAGTTCAGAGATACAGCTGAGTGTCGAGTAGATTTTACAAGGAGCTGAGAGCTGCAGGGGAGCAAAAGTTTAGTGCTGCTTGTATTTAGTCTGCTTGCATTGTTAATAGCACAACAGATAGTGTACTTGCTTTAGATGCTGAAGGCTGTGGGTTCTACTCCCACAGTAGATAAATGCATTGCTGATGCTGTATTGTGTTGTAAAGGGGGTGGATGCTGCAGTCTTTTTGGCAAAGATACCTAGTAACTATGAACCTGTTAACAGTTTGCTATCCATTCCCTATTGCGGTATTACTAGCTTTTCATTTTTTTATTGCATGCAACAAAAGCAATTTATTCTTCAAGGGTAACAGGCACTTTATTTGTAGATTAAACAATGACATATAAAGTGTTTGTTAGCAGCAACCTCTTTATTAGTTACACATTTTTTCAATGTGGAGTTTACTACTTCAGAGATTGTGTATATTTTTTACTGATATTGGTGGACTTGAGTAGACTTTTTATGATGGAAATGTTCTGAATTGGGCAGTTTTGTCATTGGTGGATGCTTTTTGTTTCATTGTTTACTGGAAAAATGTTCAAAACAATAAATTTAAAATGCCCTCTAACAACTGTACTGTATTGTACAAGGAATATAATGTAATACAGTCAGGAAGGTGTATCAAAGAGCACGTGTATGTTATGTTCGAGGGGCCTATGATTTTGTAGACAGCCCAGAGTTAATATTTGCCATTGGCAAAATGTATTTTCTCTGAAAGTGGGTTTCAGTGCTGTTTCAATGCATGCGAGTTTCAAGAGCAGAGCAGTTTTAATGTTGGTCTATTTTCATTGTGAGACTGCATTGCTTTAACAGATATGTATTAGGGTTTGTGCTGTAAAATGCAAAATAAAACTTTCAAATGAAATCCTAAATCATCAGAAGTAAAGCAGTATGCACATTAGTGTTTATGATAAATGGGGCAAAATAACCAAGGAATGGGACACTGGAATGGCTGCAGGGGGGAGGCTCCATTTGACCATGATTTTGTGAGGGGGGGTAGCAAGCTCAGACAGACCCGGTTGAACTATACCTCTCAGTTGTCCATATCTTTGCAGAATGAATAGATATTTGCTGCTTATTTTTGGTTTGTTCCTCAAATTTGTGATTTTCTAGCAAATCATTTAGGAATGAAGCCATTAAATGACAGACATTGAGTTTCAGATGTCATAACCTTCAGAAAAATGCATGCTAATGCAAGACTGTCTTTACGTTTATACAAGAGCATTTTTTAGTAGTGCTTGTATGTTCCCCAATATATTTGGCCTTGTTCAGATTTCCTGCATTAAGAGGTTGAGAGGTACGTGCAAATCACTTTGTAGATTAGGAATATCCAAACATCTCAATTGTCCCCAATTCTGGCTCAAAATGTTGCTCTCCCCTAATAATCCCTTCTCCAAAATGGCAATTTTGGAAGAAAATGTGGAGGGTTTACAATTATATATAACTGTAATGATCACTTATAGATTACCTTTATTTCAGAAATGCATGTGGATGCTCTTATTTTGTTAGCTGCTTCAAGTTAACTGTTAATATTAAAAAGGTGTCCCTTTTTGACAGGTATTTTGCATCACATTTTGGTCCGTTTTCATAAAATTGTGGTTTTCTGGCAAATTAGTGGCAAGTCATTAAAGAATGAAGTTAGAAAATAATGGCAGACATTTGAGTTTCAGATTTCATACCCTTCAGAAAATTTGTACTAATGCAAGATCTACCTGTTCTATTTAAGTTATAAGAGCAATATTTAAAAATTGGCCTTATTTTTGGGCTTGTGTCACACTTCTAGTTCTATGTATGGCTTTGTCCAGATTACTTGCTCTGAAGTTGAGAGGTATGAGTGTCAGATCCATCACTGTCAGCCAGAGACATTTCAAATTGTGACATACTTATTGCACCCCACTCCCCATTGTAGTGGCTCTGGATGTGTCCATGGAAGGCAAGGAGCAGTTATGCAGTGTAAGTGTGCAGAGTATTCCCCCATCCAAAGTAGATCACAAATACGACCGTGGCTTTTCATCTGTCCTTGATTTTGCAAAATGTTCTGGTTTTCTATCAGATTTTTGTACTGTTGATTTATGCTTCTTATTCTGGAACTGTATGCTGTCACAGTGCCCTGTTGCTCTGTTTAAGTAGCCATGGTTTAATGAACATCAGGTAAGCTTGTCGGAGATTGTAAGATGCAAGTAAGCTTTAGTAAGCTTGTCGGATATTGTAAGATGCAAGTAAGCTTTAGTAAGTATATTGTTAAAGAATTACCAGCATCGAAAGCCTTTTCGTTGTTGCCATGCAGAAAATATTTACATGACTAGATAATGTATAAGCCTTGGGTATTGAAATGCATATGACAGTTTTATTTATTTTATTTGCAGTTGGTTTGCCAGGATAGTCCATTGGGCCAAATGAACCCATTTTCAATGGAGTCCTGGGGAGAAAAGCTCCAAAACTAAGTAGGTTATTAATAGATATACAAATTATACAATTACACAGAAGTTAATCATACAAGAAATAACAATTTGCAAATAATACAACTAGAGCGAGTACAATCTAGTGATGAAATTAATAGGTAATACAGACTAAAGGGAAATTTAGCACAAAAGCACTGAGAAATAACAACATATTTGGAAGCATTTCATGATAATATTGAGGAATAATAACATATTAGGAAGCAATGCACAAAAGTACTGAGAAGCAATAACGTATTAGGGAAGCAATACTTGGGAAGTGTGGCCTAGTATATTCTTTCTGATTATTGTAGGAATAATAATATGTATGAGTTAGGGTGGGTAATTAGGAAAGTTGCAGGAGGAAACAGAGGAAGAAAGAAGATGGAGTTTGCAAGTGTTAGTTATGTGGGTGGGAGCAAGAGCATTCCCACTGGGATACTAGATGTGAGTGAAGAGATCTTTTAAATATAAAATGGTTGGGGGTGGTGCGAATGGAAGGTGGTAGGGAGTTCCAAAGGCATGCAAGGCCATAAGACAGAAGATTTTTGCCTGGGGGACTAGTTGGTTTATATACTTCTAATAGATTTTGATTGTTGGACCTTAATACTCTAGCAGGAAAGTGCATTTTAAAGGCTGATGAAAGGGAGGGACAAAGGGAGGGGTTGAAAATGAGCTTATGTGCAAGATTTAGTTGAGTATATGTGAGATAACTGGGTAGCTCTAGCCATTTTTAGTTTTTGGAGAGAGTAACAGTGGTGGGTGGAGGACTTGTGGTTGGTAGCGAACGTGGCAATTTTGTTGTAGCAAGAGGAAAGTTGTGTTTTTAGAGAGGTCTGTAGATTAGTTAGGAGTGGAGCTCCATAGAGAAGGGAGGGGATAAGAAATGAGGTAGAGGGTGATTTTGGTAGCAGGTGTAAGGTAATGATTTTGTCGGTAAAGCATACCTAGTTTTTGATGGGTTTTCTTGATATTTAACTGTAGGTGGGAGTTGAATTTGAGCTGGTTATCAATTTGGACCCCAAGTAACTTGGTCTCGGACACCAGTTCCAGGGGTAGATTATTTTGTCTAGAGATGTGGAATGTGTTTATATTGAAAGAAGTTGCCTTAGAGGGTGAATAACATTAATTTGGTTTTAGAGGCATTGAGTGCTAGGTGATTCCTTTTCATCCATTGCTCAGTTGTTGTAAAAGCATCTTGAGTCAGTTTTAGGAGTGAGGGATAGAGGTGGCAGCGAGATAATAGCAGAATCATCGGCATATTGGATGATGTCTGAGAATGGGATAGAGTTGGAAATCATTTATAAATATATTGAAGAGAAGGGGGCTCAGTATAGAGCCCTGGGGTACCCCAGTAGGAGTATTTAGAAATGAGGAGGTGGCCTTTTTCCATTTGACTGCTTGAGATCTGTTAGATAAGTAGCTGGAGAACCAGTTCAAGGAGGAGGGAGATAGGTTAAGTTTAGAAAGTTTAGTTAGTAGCAGGCTGTGAGAGAGTGTCAAAGGCCTTAGAGAGGTCGAGTAGTAGGGTAGAAACAATTTGGCCAGAGTTGCGGGCTTTATTTACAGTTTCAAGGAAGGAGAGGAGGGCAGTCATAGTGCTATGATGTGGTCTGAATCCATGTGTGGGAGTTAGTAGGTGATTATCTAAGAGATGTGGAAGGAGTTGTAGTTGGATACACTTTTCTAGGAGTTTAGAGATGGGGACAGAATAGCGATGGGGTGGAAATTAGTAACATTGTTGTTGTTGCCACCTTTTATGTAGAGGTATGATAAAGGCCCTTTTCCAGACTTGGGGTACTATACATTCTTGGATAGAGCAGTTGATTAAAATGCTAATGGGGTAAGCGATTGCTTCAGCAGCTTTGCTAAGAAAGTAAGAAGGGATGTTATCAGGAGCATTGGTGCATGGCTTCAGTTTCATAAGGAAGTTCTTTATAGTAGAAGTGGGTATAGGTTTAAATGAGAAAAAAGGAGTGTGAAGAGGGAGAATTAGGGGCAGATGAAGCTGATGAAGTAGTAGGAGTAGGAGGAGTGGAGGGATGGGAGTTAGTAGATGGGAATGAGGAAGTAGTAGCAGAGTGGGGTAGAGATGGTTGGGGATGATAAGGAGTTTTGGAGAATGTAGAGGTGTTAGAGAAAGATGGCGTTAATTTGGAAATGGATTCAATGAAAAGAGTTAAATTGGGTAGCCAAGTCTTGGTCAGGAGCGTTTGGGTCTGGGGTAGGGGTATCTGGTTTGCTGGGGTTAAGTAGAGTAGAGATACCTTTCCAAAATTTCTGAGGGTTTGATTTTATTATTTTGAAGTGTGGAAAAGTAGTTTTGTCGGTCGAAGATTATGAGCTTTTTTACCTTATTTCGAAGTATTTTATATTCATTGTAATAAAAGGACAGGATTACAGTATTTTCAGAAGCTCATTACATTTTATTGCAGACCAGTGTCTTATAGCAGTGTCTGTGTGTTAGTACACTTGTAGTTGGGTCAGGGTGGCTTTAATGGTATATGGTAAATAAGCATTGCTACCTTACTTAAAAGCCAAGCCCTGCAACAACTAGCTCCACACTGAAGTGGTAAATGTACTCTGTAGTAATCAAAAAAGGCAAATGTTTAAAATAACTACAGCTTATGTGCAAACACAATAGGTAGTGATGAAACAATGCTCTGCTAAAAATGCTTTAATGCTCCACATTGCTGAGCTGCAGATCAGTTATCACTGGCTATCAGGATTTCACCCACTTCAGCTCAAGCACGGTGCCGTTCAGTGCAACCTTCCCAGAACTAATTTGTCTGACCAGAATTATTTGGTGTGTGTATAAGAGGGAGGTAGCATACCCCTCAGCTGTCCAGATTTTTGCCCCATATTCCTCCTAAAAAGGATTGAAGTTGCTAAATGAGACATTTCAGTTTTAAATGTCATGTCATTTAGAAAAATGCATACTAACACAAATCCTGTTACTCTTGCAATTTTCTAAGTTTCTGAGAGCCATATTTATAATCTGTCCCTATTTATTTTAGGCTTTGTCCAGATTTCTTGCACTAAGGTTGAGGCCTTGAGGGTGTGGTATGTTTGTGAGAAAGTGAAATGCCCAAGTTAGAGTTAACAGGTGGAATTTTCAAGTGCATTTTCAAGGAACTGTGAGTTTTAAGGGAAGCTAAGTTCACTGCTGCTCATGCCAAGTCTATTTACAATGTGCAACTGTTTTGTTTAGCAAATGGTATCTCTATTGTGGTATAAAGTTTTAAAGCTATGTTAGTAGCACCACAAGTAGAATACTTGCATCTTAATGTAAAGGCTTGAGGTTCTATTCCTACAGCATATACATTTGTATGCTGCAGTCCTCAGGATGTCCTCCTTTGGATGAGATGCCTAATAACTATGAACCTGTTTTTCAGCTTGTCATCCATTTTCTATTGCAATATACCAGCTTACCATTTTTAATTTAACATAGGCAATTTATTCTTTGACGCAACAGGCACTGAATTTGTAGATGAAACACTGAAATATACAGTTGTTTTCTAGCAACAACATCTTCATTAGTTTCAGATATCTTTAATGTGGAATTCTTCAGATTACTTTTACTTCAGCAGAGTCACTCAAACAAGTGCTGCTGTATAATACAAGGGATATAATTCAATTATATATTATAATTAATACAATCAGGTAAAAAAAAATAACTTTTGCATGGCCCTAACGGTGTGCAAGGAGCCTATTGCTTGAAAACAGTTCAAAGGTAAATAACCTGCCACTGGCCAGATGCATTTTCTTTGAATGTGGGTTTCAATGCTGTTTCATTGAATGTGAGTTTCAAAAGTAGAGAAGCTTTAATGCCAAGTCTGTTTTCATTGTAAGACCTTTGTTTAGGTTTAGTAAATGTCTCAGTGTTTGGGCTATAATGTTTGAAATAAAAGTTGTAAATGCCTATTGCTTGAAAACAGTTCAAAGGTAAATAACCTGCCACTGGCCAGATGCATTTTCTTTGAATGTGGGTTTCAATGCTGTTTCATTGAATGTGAGTTTCAAAAGTAGAGAAGCTTTAATGCCAAGTCTGTTTTCATTGTAAGACTATTGCTTTGTTTAGGTTTAGTAAATGTCTCAGTGTTTGGGCTATAATGTTTGAAATAAAAGTTGTAAATTAAATCCAACTGCCTGTAATCATTGTAGAACTAAAGCATAAAACAGTATGCACACCAATTTGAACAGTGTCTACAGTAAATGGTAGGGTTGCCACCTTCGTTCACGGCTAAAACCGGAGCCACGCCACGTCCCTCGCGTCACCAGTAACCCCGCCCGCCCCACCCCCTCTCCCGCCAACATACCGCCCATTTTGTGATGTCACGACAGCATCACTCAACGGAACGCCTCTTTTTCGTTCCCCGCCTGCGTTTGGCTGATTTGCTATGCTTTTCTGAAAGAAAAGCATAGTAAATCAGCCGATCAACGGGAACGCCCTCTTTTTTTGCTCCCACCGCCTGCTTTTGGCTGATTTGCTATGCTTTTCTGTAAGAAAAGCATAGTAAATCAACCGATTAAACTCCGATAGTCTGTTTCCTTTTTGAAACAGAATACCGGAGTTTGTACAGTGTTTTCCGGACTACCGGAGAATCAGTTTGATTTCCTGATAGTCCGGAAAAAAACCGAAGGGGTGGCAAGCCTAGTAAATGGGGAGAAATAGCCAAGTAATGGGACACTGGAATGGCTGTGTGGGCGGGGCTTGGGTGGGTGGACTTGGGCGGGGCTGTGTTGGCAGGGGGCGGGGTGAGCTATGTGGGTGGGGCTCTGGGTTTGCACCTCCCTGCAAAAAATCCTGTGGGCTCCCTTGAGGGCAAGGTAGACTTTTTTTTGGAGAGGGAGGAGCAGCATAGAGTCCAAAGTTAAATCATATAAAACACCGTGCTTTGTATAAGAAAGTAAAGGAAAGTCAATTGGGTACCATCAGTCCTGGGTTTTGATTCCTTAGTATTACTTTCTAAATCAGTAAAAAAAAAAAAACAATTTATAGGGATTCAGAACAATTAAAACCAGGTTACTGTTCAGTAAGCAAAAGTAGAAGCATAGAAAGCAGGTAGGTTTATGTGTAGAAAACCCAGGGCTGTGTAAGATTAATGTGGGAGAAGTTTGTTATGAAGGAAGGAAAATGCATGGTAAGGTAGTAAATGAATGCTGCAAGACTTTTTCAGGGGTGGTTAGGTATAGTACATATGGGGCACTGAATGAGTCAAACACATTGGGGATAAGAACTACTTTTTTCTGTAAGAACATATGCCTGTTGTGTGTTTTTTGAAACATAAAGCATACAGGGGAACATTTCAGTAGTAGGTAGGTCTGTATTCAGAAAAAAAGAATAGAAAAATGCAAACTATTTGCTATCTGAGTGTTCCTTTATTAAAGGATTCTGGTTATGCAGAAAATGAAATGATTTTGTATTTTACCTGATACGGTGTTGTGCTTGGTAGGTCGAAAAACACAGCATGCTGTGGCTCTTGATAGGCAGTGGCTTTTTGTACTTCAAAAGCAGCAAGTTTAAATTTAAAGATAGAATTTCACTGTGAAGGATTTGGTTAAAACATGTTTCCATTTCCCAATCCCTGTGCTGACCATCGAGCTAGCTATACCCTCCCAGCTACAGCACTTTCTTATTTATTCCCAGGAGACCTATGGCCCATTTATTCCCTGTGGTCGGAGCCAAGTGAACCAAGAGTTACTTGCTTGTCAAGGACTGGGTGACCTGCCACCTAATCCTTCCTCATGGTAGCTTGCAACCTTTCAGATGGCATGTGTTTACTACCACACAGGTTAAGTGGTGCACCAATGCAGTGTGGGCCACCTAATCCTTCCTCATGGTAGCTTGCAACCTTTCAGATGGCATGTGTTTACTACCACACAGGTTAAGTGGTGCACCAATGCAGTGTGGGCTACCTAATCCTTCCTCATGGTAGCTTGCAACCTTTCAGATGGCATGTGTTTACTACCACACAGGTTAAGTGGTGCACCAATGCAGTGTGGGCTACCTAATCCTTCCTCATGGTAGCTTGCAACCTTTCAGATGGCATGTGTTTACTACCACACAGGTTGCTAAGTGCTGCACCAATGCAGTGTGGGCTACTTAATCCTTCCTCATGGTAGCTTGCAACCTTTCAGATGGCATGTGTTTACTACCACACAGGTTGCTAAGTGGTGCAACAATGCAGCGTGGGCTAGTAAAGCTCACTGCTGCAGGCAATACACCTGTCCTCCTGCAGGTATCACCAATGCAGCAAGCTCAGCTGTCTCCTTTCTCCAAGATGTGTGAGACGACATTAGCCTCTCACTCTCATCCTCTCCCATCCAGTCCCTACAGCACCCACGCTGCTAGCCAAACATGGGTCAAGGGGAGGCAGCATTCCATCCCTCTTTGTGTCAGAATTAGACGATTAAAAATGTTTTTGTTGTAATAAAATTAATTAGAGAAATCCGGGTGGAAACTGAATGGGTAAAAGAAAAAGACTATTTTGTGATGTCTGAAACTTCATTGCATTCCTGAGAGTTATGACACATAGTTTATAAGTTTATGGTGCTGAAAAATATAACTTATTTTAAATCAATTTTTAAATTGTTACTATTTTAGTTGACAGTTCCATTGTATAAGAATACTTTAAACACACATTTCTCTTTCCAGACTCCATGCATGGGACTGTATCATCCTGCCGTGCTATGAGTAACCCTTACTTGCTCTTCTATATTCTGTGTCTGTTTTCTCTTACTTTAAGGCCTGAACACCCATGCCCCTTTTCTGCTTTTCTGACATGCTACCGCTTCCATTTTACTTTAAAGGTTTGATCATGGTCATAGGGATGCAATTTAAGTTCTAAGCAGCACTGTACCTTCTGGGGCAAAGATGAAAGCATGGATTGAAGCACATGTCTCTACAACTTGAGTCCAAATGGTCAGAAAATTTGCAGCGTATCACAGGACAAAGCAGTAAATGTTGTTGATCCACCATGCTTGGTTGTGGTGCTTTCTGTATGAAGTCTACCTGTACTCTCTGTGCATTAGATGGTTTCCGTCAGGTATTCTGGTTTCTTCCTAAAATAAAAAAATATATATATACATGAATTGGCAACCATCCAAACTGACCATAGTTGTCCATACTGTGTATGAGTAAGAAAATGAGTCTGTGTGTGTGTGTGTGTTTATATACCTTTATTTAATTATCACTTAAGAAATAGGCACCCATACATTAATAGAAAACAAATCATATTAACATTTTTTTCCATTTACACACATTACAATTACATCTCCTTTCTTTATAAAAGCCATCTTTCAGTCCAACAATACATTAATCCTCAATTTCAGCCTTCACTTAAAGTCTTAAACCTTACTCCTCTTCCTCCTGAATGTTTTTCTGCATGTATTGTTCCCACAAATTCCACTTATTTCTATGTAATTTGCTCACTCCCTTTTCTAAAGATTCACCTTTCAGTTCTTTTATCTCTTTTACAATATTCAATAGTTCAAATACAGTTGGATTAGATTTTGATATCCTTTTTCTAGTAATTGCTTACTTGGCACCAAAAGAATTAAACTTACTATGGCCTTATTGTGTCTAGGCAATTCAGATCCTGTGTCACTGCACATAAGAATTGTTTCCTTAGCTATAGTCATTTGCTACTGCAATTTCTGACACGGTGCTCTTTAGGGAATTTTTAAAATTGTCCATACATTGTACTCAGAAAAAAAAAAAAACATTTGGTTTATTACAAAAAATCCTGTATAAGGTAGGAATGAAACAAGAGACTGCACCATGGATGGTAGGAAAATGGATGCGTTATTTTTTTAATTTTGGATTGCAGTATAAAAATAAATTTAATATACATTTCAGAACTGATGACACAGGCAATGTTGAAATGAGGTCTCTTTTCTTATCTGCAAAGCAGTGCATGATATAAAAAAGTATTTGATTAAAAGAAATGTATGAACTTGGAAGGGTCTGAAGTATGAATGACATCAAATGTGATGGAAAAATGCAGCATGTTCAAAATGTAATAAATGTTAATGTAAAAAGAGGGACTGTGAGATACTGAAACCAGGCAAAGGCTTTTTGTTATTGTGGAGATGAAAGGCCTTTAGTGCAGACTGTGAAAAAAAGAAGATGCAGGCAATGTGGAGAGGACATACAATAAAAAATTGTGAATCAAATTATAGCAAGTGTAGTGTCCAAGGGCATTTTTGGTTTGATTGTCTTAATATTACAAGACTTATGAATAGCTGAAGAAAATAATGGAAATAATAGCAAAAGATATGAGATGGATAATTTTGTAGAATAAATTGTAGAAGAACAGAATATAATAAAAAACTGGAATTAAATATTAGGAAAATGCTATTCAAGAATAGAAATGGTACGAACTACTGGGAAGCGAAGAAGGAGAGGAGGATTTTGTCAAAGAAGAAGAGCAAGCAATGAAAAGTCAGTAGAAGGTAGGGTACGAAGAAGGAAAAAAAATTAAAAAAAGCAAAGAAAGGAAAGGGATGGTGTAAAGATGCTAAGTGTTAATGAAAAATACACTAGAAATTATATCAGGGGCTAATGGTAATTGAATGGTTTAAGAAGGTGAAAGCATAAATTATATGTTTATTTGATACAAGGTGTGTTAAAAAGAAAAAGGGAATAGAACTAAGGCATTTTGGGTAAACAAGATTATATGGTCTATAAGAAATGAAGAATGTTCAGTTATAGGGATTTTGATATGAAATGAAGAAATTAAAATATTACATGTTATAATACCAATACCAGGTAGAATGGTGATATGTGATATAAGAAACAGAGAATGATGTGCAAGATTATGTGCAATTCATGCATACACAAATATGACAGACAGGAAAATATTTGAAGTCTTAAGAAACAATATATTGGTTAATATGTTTATTACTCCTCAAAATGGAGAACATAGACATTTGTGCTGTAAAGGAGGCCTGGTTTAAAGCAGCAAAAAGCACCTCTGCGCTACCAGGCTACAACTCATCCCACACCTTTCAACCCCAGAACATGGACCAAAGATCCAAAGGCGGTGGTGTCTCCATATTCATAAAGTATATGCACACCTCTGGACTAGTAGCTCAGCATAATACATCTGAGATTCTTCAGGTACAACTAACATTGGGTAAGATGGTGATTCTCGGTCGGTGTTTACTCGACAGAGGCACTGGGAACTAAAGCTGGGTGGCATGATGTCAGGGTAATCCTATGGGCTAGGCTTGTAAAGGCCCCAGGGCCATTAGCCTAGCACACACCTATGAATCTGTGATTCAGGTTGTAGCCTGCTATAGGTCCCCAACCATGTCCCAAACTCTCACTGCACATTTCTAAGCACCCTGGAAACTATTGGGGTCCAATCCAACACTCTTATACTAGGTGACTTCAACTACCCCTCCATAAATTGGGAAAACTACTCATGCACCAATACACTGGCCCAATGCTTTCTGGAATTCATCAGTTCCAATGCCCAGGACCACCTCATTCTTACTCCCATTGGAGGAAGCAATATTCTTGACCTGGTTATTACTAACATGGGCAACCATTGCTCTACACCAATAGTTAATTTTTCCCTGGTTAGATCTGACCACAAACTAATCACCATGGAAAGCCACATCTTACCCACACCCCTGGCAAAGGTAACCACCATGAAAAACTTCTCCAAAGCTGACTTTGGGCTCCTAAAAACAGAGGTGGCTAACTTCACGGCACCCATGTCAATGGAAAATAGATGCATTACTGTCGAATCATACACAGATGCACTGTACGAACACATGCATAAATGCATGGAACTAGCCATACCCAACAGAATCAAGACGCTCTCCTCCAAAAAAAGGAAGCCAATCTAGTGGTCCCCCGCCATTAATAAACTCTACAACAGAAGGAAGAAACTGTTGCAGAAAAAAGTGAAATCCCACGATTGAAAAAACTCCCTTATTAGCCTCAACAAAAAGTTGAGATCCCTCATCAAAACATCTAAAGCCAGCTATGAAGGCAGAATTGCAGCAGACACTAAAAACAACCACAAAGTCTTATATAGTTAAATCAGGAATCTCCACAGCAATACCCAGGTTTGCTCTGAGTTACTGCAAAATAGTACCTCCTATACTGAGCCAAAAGATATTCCCAACATACTGGCTGACAGATTCAGTGCCAACTTTACTCCTCCCCCACAAAGGACCAATCACAATACCGGAGGAATGCACAGCACCCAGCATTACTGTAGCACAGGTTAAAGCTGCATTGTCCAAGGCCAAGAATACAGCTTCCATGGGACCTGACAATATCCCTGGATGTGTTCTACATGAACTACAGAGTGAACTGGCACCACATTGGTGTGCCCTCTTCAATCACAGCCTCACTTCAGGTTTTGTCCCTACCAAATGGTGCACTGCTACAGTCATCCCTCTCCATAAAGGGGGAGCAACTACAGCCCCTGGGAATTATCGCCCCTTAGCCTGTCGAGTCTGATATGTAAGGCTATGGTGCGCATCATCATGGACCTAATTAACAAGGATATAGGGAATCTTCAAACTCTAGATCCCATGCAATTTGGTTTTCTGAAAGGTAGATGATGCCTGCTCAACCTGGTTGACTTCTTTGAGTCAGTCACCAGAGCTATAGATGAGGGCAAGGCAGTTCATACAGCCTACCTTGATCTGGCCAAGGCTTTTAATACCATTCCCCTCTCAAACTAGGCATCAACCACTATATCACTAGGTGAGTTGCAAATTGGCTTACAGATAGAACCCACAGTGTGAAAGTAGCAGACTTCAAGTCAGACTGCTGACCAGTCATGAGTGGGGTCCCACAGGGATCAGTCCTGGGTCCTCTCCTGTTTGACATCTACTTCTCAAAAGTCCAGGCCAACACGGAGGGACTCTGGCTGACCAAGTTCACAAATGACTGCAAGCTGTGAGCCATTATTAACTCCCCAAGTGATGCAGACATCCTACTGAAAGGCCTCACTGAGACCAATGACTGGTGTTGAAACCATGGCCTTAAGCTTAATGCCAAAAAATGCGCCATCATCCCCTTTGGGAAAAACTCAGTTTCCACTAATTACCTCATTGATGGGAGCCCACTGAACACTGAAGGAGTTATTAGAGATCTGGGGACGCAGGTTGACAGCAACCGCTCCTACGACCACCACATTGCCAATGTGGTCAGAAAGTCCTTCTATGTAGTACATCTCATTACGAAGGGTTTTGCACCCAGGAAGAAAGAGGTCATCATCTTTCTCTACTCTTCCCTCATTAGGCCAATCATTCAGTATAATGCCCCATTTGGCATGTACCACACTAGACATATGCAACAGCTAGAAAGGCCACAAAAGTACCTCATAAAGAGGATCCTAGGCCTTAAACACATGTCCCACACTGACAAGACTACAAAAACTCCAGCTATTCTCTGTCTCATATCGTCTACCAAGAGACAGTCTCTGCTTGACTTACAAAGCCATGTCTGATCCAGCTCTGTTAGAAATGCTACATCTAAAGAAATCTCAATCCCACCACACCATACACTCCAGAGACCTCAACCTCATTACCACAATCAACAGAACATGCTGGAGGGACAGGTTCATATCCAAGAGACTGGCCATGCTCTGGAATAGACTTCCCATACATGTCAAGCACAGCACCTCACTGGCCCTCCAAGAGAAATCTTGATGAGTGGATGGGAAATAGAAAGTTCACCCCAGGGTCATTCCAGTGGCTCTACTTGATAGAGGCACTGGGAACTAATGTCTGATGGCACAATGCCAGGGCACTTCTATGGGCTAGACTTGTAAAGGCTCCAGGGTCATTAGCCTAGTACACACCTATGAACCTCTTTCTTCCCTAGCACACCTCCAAACATTTGCTGTCTACCTCAGGAAAAATTCTTTGAAGTCTGTGATATAAAAATGCATATACTAACACTTCCAAGCAAAAACACTACACCTTCTAGACTTTGCTGCAATCTTGGCAGTCATGCATATGTACCCCAGTTCCCTTGTAAATTGTTTTTCCAGTATATTTTCCCAGTCTCTTCTAACCTCTTCATATTGATTTTTACAGTTATTATGCAATATCTTATGTGTCCTACTAATTATCCCCCTTTTAACAGCAACTTCTATTCTAGATATAACTAAAATCTATAACAGAGCAGGTCATCCACTTAGGACTCCCTTATCATTTTCTTTTTTGCCTGTACTCTGATATCAATCCCTGCTAGGAAAGGCAGTCTCTAACCTGCAATCCAATCTTCTTCTTGGTTGCATCCCACCTTATTATCTTTCCCTCTCTAGTTATGTGCTCCCATTGGTTCCTTTGCCAGTCTTCTCCAGTAAATCCCAGTCCCCTCTTGCCTATTTTCTGTACCTCTACTTGCAGTCATCCCTACTCTTAAAATCTCCTTTCTCTATTCCCATGTTGGCTTAGTTCTTAAAATACTTTTTGCATCTTTATGAATATAATATTCTATATTAAGGGTTACGATTTATCTGCATCCAGTATCTTGACCCCCTCCCCAGCTTCATCATCATACCTTTCCATTTAGAATTATAACCTTCTGCTTGTGCTATGTATATGAGCTTTAGCTGTGTAGCTCTAAAATATCGCTTCAAATCAGGAGATCTTAACCCACTATGTTTTGGAGGTTGGCGGATCAAGTTATCCCACTTAACTCTTGTTCTCTTACCCTCCCAGATAAATTCCTTTGATTCTTTATTAATTATTGTCCAAAGTTTCACCTTTGGTTGATAAAAATATACCTGACCTGTATATAAAACCAAAGGGGCTAAAACATTTTCTCTGTATTTTACTATCCATATTCATAAACAAGAGCTTCCAGTTTATCAGGTTTTGTAATATCTTTTGTTTAATCCCTTCCCAAATATCCTTGCCTGCCATAAAAGAAGCCCTTTTAATCCATACACCTAAATATTTCATCTTGTCATATCTCCATAATTATGGTTATTGCTGAACCAAGTCATGAGTGGCTACACAATTTACAGCTATAGACTTTGTTTTATCTTCATTAATTCTACACCCTAAAAAGACTTGAAATTGTTTCAAGATGTTCCACAACACTGAGATGTCTTTTTATGGATTTATGAAGTCCAAATTAACATCATCTGTAAATAAAGCTAACATTTCTTGATTACTATATGAATTATATCCTTGAATTCCTGAATCCTTTATTTTCTTCCCCAATGGGTCTAAATAAAAAAACAAAGGGGAAAGAGTATACTCCTGCCTGGTTACTCCATTCAAAGACAGCTTATCAGACAGGAACCCTCCCCCTTTAATTCTTGCATCTGATCTTTCATATATTCTCCTAATCAACCTTATTATTGTATCAGGAATGCAAATGCGTCCATCACCTACTCATAAATTCCTAGCGTACTTGTTGAATGCTTACTCTGCATAACGATTCACAAACAGTAGCAGACGTTTCTTACATCTGTTTTCCTCTGGATCATCAATGTTTTATTAATGTTGTCAAATGTTTGCTTCCCCGCCACAAAACCACATTTATCCATATCTTGTTTATATTTAAAGTCAAGGACATTAAGTTAGATCCACCCTTGTAAAAACCAGGAAAATTGTCATCTTAATTCTACACATAAAACAGTCTATACACTTTTATACCCCACCAGCCCAAAATCACAGTATTATATTAACTTAAACCCTGTTCTGTCCAGCATTTCGTCTTGTTATACTGTAAAGCCTAAATTTCTTGCAACTGAAAAAGGTACTTGTTTATTTTAATATTCTTAACACACACAACAGTCACTGAAAATACCCCCCATATTTAAAACATCTCTGATTGCACACTATGTAAAACTGCTTTACAATATAAGATGCAGTTTATATCATGACATGTTTTATACAAATACTAGTAAGAGTAAAATATAGTTACAGTTACGTCTTTTTCCCCCTTTAGTGTCCTTCTAAACATTCATGGCATAGCGTGGGGTATATGCTTTACAGTACACCCAAAAGTTTAACTAAGTGATCATAAGTCCAGCCTTTCTCAGCCACTTTTTCTTGCAAAGCCATATTTCACAAATGTGAGTGATGCTTTATGGTTCGCCATTTATTCTATAATTTCAGTGTTCCTGGTCTTCTAGATGATATGCATCTCCCAACACCAGACTCTGTTTTGGGTCCAATGTACTCCTGATTCTTTCATTGAACATGTTTTTTTTCCTCTCTCTCAAGCATTTTTCCTTTAGAAGACTGGAAAAGATTTCACTGGGTAAAGTCTGTCTGTGAGCTTTACTGTCAGAAAAATGAGAAGCAGAGTGCCCTTTTGTTTGCAGTCTCACTTTTTGTTGGATAACCTTTTTTTATTTCCTTTTTACCCTGTTCTGCATTGAAAATGTCTAAGATTCTCCATGAAAATATTCTGAAGACAGACGGATATAGCAGCTTAAATCTCATACGTTCCTCTCAACATTCTTTGATTGCTCCGATAAATTTGCATCTCTTCTACCTGTTGTACAGTAAATAATCATTTTCCACAAACGTTCTGCTGTCTCCAATTTTAATATTTTCCCCTTCTGCCACAATTTTGACAGCAACAACTTTTTCTGTTGGTATAACTACATATTTCTTATATAGGCCTTGTTCGCCTTCTCTTGGACTGGCTTGGAGCATAAACTCAATGTGCCCTTTCAATTAATAAATCCTGCTGTGGCTCACCAGTCCAGTTACTTATTTGTGCTTTCATAAAATTAATACAGTTTGTTCCTTCCAGTTTCTCTAGTACAGCAGAAAGTCTCAGGTTTTCTCTGTGCACTCTGTCATCTAACTCTACCATTTTTTGAAACATCTATTCTTGAGAAGCCTCATGTTCATCCAGCCTTTTCTTCATTTCAGTCACTATTTTTTCAGTTTTATCAGTTGATCTGAATATCTAGTTAAAGCTTCTTCTATTTGTTCTTACTTTTTGTTATTTGAGCTGAAATATTCCTTCAATGTTTCATTTATTTTAATCACCTCTGAGTACATTTGATTTATTGTATCCTCTAAATTACTCGAGACAATTTCTTACACCAAAGCTGATGCTTGACCTGCTTTTTGCCAAACAGCTGCATTATTCTTCCTTGCCAGTGTTTTCTCTTCATCTTTTCTGTATGATTTTCAATCAGGTTTTTCAAATTTCTTTTTTGCAAGCATCCAGGTAGTGTACTTTCTAGCCAGTAATTGATTTTTACCCACTCTAATAATTTTCACTGGCCTTTTTTTTCTGTTTCTCTTTTCACATTGGCAGAGCTGAAATTAAGCTGTGAATCAGTGTGCAGCCATCTTGCAGGTTCAAATGTGTGCATCCTGTGATGGACTGGAATGCCATCCACAATTCATTTTTCAGACTTGCACCCAATGAGTGCTACGAAGGACCCCAGTTTCATGTGAAACCTGAAGTGAATAAAGTAAATGTAAGAGAATGAATACTGGGATTACTGAATGAATATAGGATACGTATGAAGACAGAATAGTTAAGTAAAGCAAACAGTTCATCAGGGGGCAGGAAATTGATAATGTGGAGGTCATTTGACTTAACATTTTATGGTAGAAAGCACACATGCACAGCTGGGAGAAAAGTTCCAGAATAACATGAACATTGAGGTGAATAACATATAATGTGAATAAATGTCAAGTGTGTATACAACAAAAAGTAACATAGTTAATAATTAATTGAATTAATGGTAAAATACAAATTGACAACAAATAAAGAGATTAATACTACATAAGTGTATCAGGCATTAGAACAGTGAAACTTTCACCAACAGCAATACTGGTATTAAGCAAAGCCAGGTAGGTTTTGAAAGGTGGACACTTGGTGCAAGTGCAATGCCACATAGTAGATAGGCTACTTATAAGTAATGCATAGCATCCAGGTAAGAGGAAGTCATACTGCCACTTTATTCAGCCCTTATCAGATCCATCGAGTATAATGCTCCTTTTGGCATGTACCTGACTACACATATGGAAGAGATGGAATACCCACACAAGTTCCTTTCCTGGAGAATCCACGGTAGAAACACATGGTTCTATACAGATTGATTTTAAGTCCTATCTCTATACTCTGTCTCCTACAGGTTACTGAGAGACGATCTATACCTGGTATACAAGGCACCCTCTGATCCAGCTCTGATGAACCTTTTGCACATCAACAAAATGAACAGCATCAGAACCACTATAATCCCATGATTTAAATTTTGCTTGTGACAATAAATAAAACATGTTGGTGAGACAAATATGTGTCTTAGAGGATCCCCATGCTCTGGAACAGGCTCCCCATCCATGTGAAACAGAATCCATCCCTAACCCTATTGAAGTGCAACCTTGACCAATGGATGGAAAATTGGAAATTCACCCCGAGTCTGGTCCTAAGCATCTGATAGATGGAGGCAGACATTAATTTCCAAACTACCCCCCCCCCCATACATAACCTCAAGAAACTTCCTAAAATACTACCTCTTAATAAACTCGTGTGATACACGAGGACACAGTTGGGATGGATTGCATGCCCAGGCTTATAAAGGCCCTGGTGGTTGTTAGTCTAGGATATACCTATGAACCTAAAAATAAACAACAGTAATCAATGTGGTATAAAGAAGACACCATAAAAGGTTAACTAAGGAACAACATTTGAAATACTTAGTAAAACAGAAGTTGCAGAGAAGAGATATATAGACCTGCAATATTTCAACAAATGGATTTTGAGGGAGCGCTATTATCTACAGACAGTGGATGGAGTAGTTGTTACAACGCTTAATATAAAATTATTTTCAGTTCTGGATGATAATCAGAGAAATTAGCAAAATAAATTGGATGATATAAGCTCTTAAGTTAAATATCTTTTATACACCAACAGATAGATATAGATTTCTGATACTATCATAAGGCATTTCATCAGCTCCAGAATTTTTTTTCCAACAGATGAAGATTATATGATTACAGGCTTGAAATGAATTGTAAACATAACTGATGATATTCTGGTCTGAAGTTATACCAACTGAACAAGACAACAGACTGACTAAGCTACTAGGCAGTCTGAGATTGCAAGGTTTCAAATTGCAAAGCCATCATCTCTGAAACAAACAGGTCTTCTAACTACTAAAGGATTACAGGTAGATGTTATATGCTGTTGTAAACATGCAGTCTCCAACAAGCAAATTCTCATTAATATCATTCTTGAGAACAATAGAATACCTGCCCTTGTTCCTACTTCATTTGTAGGCTGTAAATTACTTGAATTGGTCAGAAAAGCAAATTAAAACACTTGATGCACTAAACGGACTGGTAATCACTACTACTACACTTAAATATTTTTATGCGGCATTACCTGAGATGGTTAATGTGGATGCAAGCTGAAAGGATTAGGCGAATTTCTATTGCAAGACAGCAGACCTATTGCCTATGAATTTGCCTCATGTACCCAGACAACCCTCTCCTCCTACCACCCAACACTACAACTTGTGAGAGATGCACTTATCTAGCCAAACTGGAGGTAAAGCTCTCTCCAGCCAAGACTGAACCTGACAGTCATGAGGAGAAGGTAAACATTTGCACCACACCACACCACACTCATCACATAGTCTCACTACGTCTACACCACCAAAATCCACACATAGAAACTCAAAAACATTCGCAGAGGCTCTCAATAATAATCTGCCTAAGCAACAGAGACCTCCAAAGCAGAAGCACAAGCAACCTCCATTCCCCAACACAATCCAAATGACACATAGCCCACAGACTCAGTGTGCCACTCAAACACAGCCAATAAGGCAAAACAACATACCCAACACACTAGTCATATGTGACTCTATAGTCAGGCACACTGATGTCGCACTCACCAGGCTAAACAAGGAGAAGGTTACTGTCAGCTGCCTGTCGGGTGCCAGGATCCGCCACATAACCCACGCACTCAGGTCACTCCACAACAAGTACAAATATGACTCTGTCATTGTTCATGTTGGTGTGAATGACCTGAGACGTACCTCCCTGGACTACATGAAAAGAGACATGGAAGAGCTCTGTGATCTTGTAGACCAGTCAGGTATGGCCCTAGCCCTGAGTAGCATTCTGCCATCACCCAGAATGATTCCGGAGTACAAGGACAAAATGACTGACTTCAACAATTGGCTAAGCTTCTGGTGTCATTCTAAGGGGATCCAGTATCTGTCTGCTTGGGATGACATGGTCGACAGACCACGATGCTTTGCCACAGATGGCCTGCACCTGTCCCCCCTGGGATTCAGGATACTGGCTAAGGCTCTTGCTGCCCCTATAGTGCCTTTTTTAGGCAGGGTTCAAGTAACAAATTCATCACCATAACAGGAACAGGCAAGCAAAAACTGAGGGTAATGCTACTCAATGCTAGAAGTCTAAATTTCAAAATGCACTCACTCGAGGCACTCCTTAAAATGGAGAACATCGATATCTGTGCAGTGACTGAGACCTGGTATAAGGCTCAAGAGAGCACCCCTGCACTACCAGGCTATAACTCATACCACACTTTTCATCCATGTAATCTGGACCGAAACACCAAAGGTGGGGGTGTGTCCATATTCATTAAGGATATCCACACCTCCAGGCTAGTTGCTCAGCATAATGCATCCGAGGTTATCCAAGTGCAACTAACTCTTGGCAAAACTGCAATCCAAATTGTAGCTTGCTACAGATCCCCCACCATGCCCCAGGATTCTTACTCCTCTTTTCTTGGATGTACTGGAAAATATTAGGGTTCAACCAAACACCCTAATAATGGCCGACTTCAACTACCCCACCATTAACTGGGAAAACTACTCATGTACTAACTCCTTAGCGCAACGCTTTCTGGAATTCATAAACTCCAATGCCCTAGATCAACTTATCCACACCCCCACCAGGGGCAACAATATCCTAGACCTAGTCATTACCAACATGAGTGACTGGTGTTCCTCACTTGAAGTCAACTCCTCGTTGGTCCGATCCGACCATAAGCTAATCACCCTTGATATCCACATCCCACCCCCACCCCCCATTAAGAAAACCACAGTAAAAACTTTCTCCAAAGCCAACTTCATGCTTCTTAAGACAGAAGTAGTGAACTTCATGACACCCATGCAGATAGACAGTACAGTTACAACTGCTGAATCCTACACAAATGCACTCTATAAGCACTTGCATGATTGCATGGATCGTGCTATCCCAAACAGAACCAAGACGCTATCCTCCAAAAAAAGGAAGCCAATCTGGTGGTCCCCTGACATAAACAAACTGTACAACAGAAGGAAGAAACTGTTGCAAAAGAGAGTAAAATCCCATGAGTGGAGGAGCTCCCTGCTCAGCCTCAGTAAGAAGCTGAGATCCCTTATAAAATCCTCCATAGCTAGCTAGGAAAATAAAATTGCCACTAATTCCAAGGACAACCACAAAGCATTCTATAGCTATGTCAAGAATCTCAATGGCAACACCCAGATCTGCTCTGAGTTACAGCACAAAGACATGAAATTACAGAACCAACTGATATTGCCAACATCCTGGCAGATAGGTTCAGTGCTAACTTTACCCCCCCCTCGCCCCCTAAAGGGCCCATATCTATACAGGAAAAATGCAGAGTCCCTGTAATCACAACTACGCAGGTGAAAGCTGCACTCTCTAAAGCCAAAAACACAGCATCCATGGGACTGGACAACATCCCAGGCTGTGTTTTACATGAACTTCAGAATGAACTGGCTCCCCACTTAAGCACCATGTTCAATAATAGCCTCGCATCAGGCTTTGTGCCCACTGAATGGCGCACAGCAACAGTTATCCCACTCCACAAAGGGGGAGCCACCACTGGTCCCGGGAACTATAGACCTATTAGTCTGACGAGCCTGGTCTGTAAAGCCATGGAACGTATCATCATGGAACTCATAAACAAAGACACTGGTAACCTCCAAATTCTGGATCCCACCCAGTTTGGGTTTGTGAAAGGCAGATCATGCCTCCTGAACCTGATCGACTTCTTTGAGGCAGTCACCAAAGCCGTAGATGAGGGTAAGGTGGTTCACACAGCCTATCTTGACCTCGCCAGGGCTTTCAACACCATCCCCCATTCTGGAATTATAGCTAAACTCAATAAACTAGGCATAAATCCCTACGTCACAAGATGGGTTGCCAACTGGCTCACTGACAGAACCCACACTGTAAAAGTTGAAGACTCCAAATCTGACCTCAAACCAGTGACAAGTGGAGTACCACAGGGTTCTGTCCTGGGACCGCTCCTGTTTGGTATCTACTTCTCTGAAGTAGAGGCTAACACAGAAGACCTCTGGCTAACGAAGTTCGCAGATGACTGCAAACTTGGAGCCATAGTCAAGTCCCCAAATGATGTGAACATCCTACAGAAGGGCTTCTCTGAGACAGATGCTTGGTGTCAGAGTCATGGCCTCAAGCTCAATGCCAAAAAGTGCAGTGTCATCCCCTTTGGTAAAAACTCTGTACCTATGAACTACCACATAGGCAGCAATCTACTTAACACCGAATGCGTGATAAGAGACCTTGGAACCCAGGTGGACAGTAGTCTCTCCTTTGATAGTTACATTGCCACAGTAGTCAGGAAGTCCCTCTACATGGCACACCTCATCATAAAAGGGTTCTCATCCAGGAAAAAAGAGGTCATCGTTCCCCTCTACTCGACCCTCATTAGACCCACTATAGAGTACAACGCCCCTTTTGGAATGTACCTCACAAGACATCTGCAGCAGCTGTAAAGGCCACAGAAGTACTTCACAAAGAGGATTACTGGACTCAAACAAATGCCCTACACTGACCGCCTCAAAAAACTCCAGCTTTACTCCGTAGCATATCGCCTACTCAGAGGTGATCTCTGCCTAACATATGTCAAACCCAGAGCTATTGGACATGCTACACCTAAAGATATCCCAATCCCTCCGAGCTACACGCTCTAGGGACCTAAACCTTGTCACCACAATAAACAGGACATGCTGGAGGGATAGATTCCTATCCCAGAGACTTCCCATACTCTGGAACAGGTTACCCATCTATGTCAAGCAAAGTTCTTCATTAGCACTCTTCAAGAAAAATCTTGATGAGTGGATGAGAAATAGGAAATACACCCCGGGGATCACTTCTGTGTCTCTGCTCGACAGTGGCACAGGAAAGTAACTTTCTTGGGTGGTGTAAGCCGGGGAACCTTGTTGGCTAGGCTTACGTAGGCCTTGGGCCGATAGCCTAGTACCTACCTATGAACCTTTGTATAGAAGCTGAATAAAGACAAGACAGCTGACACCTTGTGAAATTTCACCACCCTCGCTAAATGGTAGGATTTGGCCTCCTTTATCATAATAATCAGAACTTTCTGTAATATGTTGACCATTATTCAAAATGCCCACAATTTATACAACTGAAAGGGATGGCAGCCAAAACAGCAATAAATATGTGCTTACATCAGTATCTGCAAGACATCAAATTCCTAAGCCAGTGATGTCAGATAATGATTCACAATTTATCTGTCAAGAATTCAAATAATTTACAAGAGCCTTTTGAGTTTCAGTACATAACTTTGAGTCTAAAGTATCTATAAACAAATAGGCAACTGGCATGTGTAAAACAAACTGAAAAAATATGCTGAAAAATGGTGAATTAATAAATGGACATTCAAATTTGATGATACAATCTGTGAATTTATCTCGTTCATAATTACCAATGAGAGAAAGGCCTGAATCCAAATCCCCACCATCTTTCATTTTCCTGGTATCAGAGAGAAAAATACAAGATTCTAAACTTTTCATAAAAGATACATGTAAGTAAAATGAATATTTTAAACCCATATTGTCTATAAGAAGAGGAAAGACTGAGAGTTACATTAAAGTTTTGATCAGAAATATCATATGTGAAGTACATCACTAAAATCTGATATTCTATATTGCACAAGATGTGTGCTGTATAAAAGAAGCTACAGACCTTACTGATACTGCTAAGTGAAGACTACTTTTCAGAGTCAAATGGGCACACCTGATCCAGTTTTTAGATGCTAATTTGAAATGTCAGTGAACCTGTTCTGAGCTTAAACTTCAGATTCTGCTTTAGCAACTGCAAGCAGTCCAGTTAAGGAACTGTTGCCTTCTATTTCTTTTATAAACAGCATATTATGTCAACAGAATGGTTACTATGCCAAATGTAAAATTGTTAAAAGGCTAGTCCAATTTAGTGACTTTACATAATGTACATAGTTACAGCTAAATTTTAATTTATATGTGCTGATTTTCAATACTGTGTTTTGCCCCATCACTTGCTAGCACAGGGTAAAGTTACTTCTTTTTAATCTACTGTACACTGTATTATTTATTTATTGATATTTGATTACCAAGAAAAGCTGTCTGGGCAGGAGCCCATTTTCAGAGGAGGCCCTGGAAGAAAAGCTCCAAAGTATTACAAAATATTTTAGAACAATAATTTTACAATTTTCAAAAAATAGAACAAAAACATCAACATTGTAAATAATTATACCAAATTACACAAAGTGAAAACATTGGTTAAGAATAGATGCAAGTTGTATGACAGTGATTTAATATTTAGAGAAATTGTTGCCAGTTTATGTAGAAGTTAGTATAACAAAAACAGGAATTGCAATATGAAGTGACAGGAAAAGCAGGTTTATTCAGAAAGAAAGCCAGGACAGAGAAATTGATAGAAGTAAGAAAGTGAGTGAATAAGGGAGAGAAAGGAGGTGTAAGGTATGAATAGGTACTTGTTCACATTTATGGATATAATTTATCATAGTGTTGAGCAAGAACCGAGCAAGATTTTGGCTAGGAAGTCTTGCAGAATGGTTTTGAAGGATGGCAGGGAGGGGGATTCACCTGATGGATACAGGTAATGAGCTCCAGGCCTTAGCAAAATTATACAAGTGCAGACAATGCCCAGCAGATTTGATAGGTTTTTAGACAGGCAGGAGTTTTGGTCATCGAACTGTAATGACCGACTGATAACATATTTGTGTAGAATGGTATTTAGTGCTGGACAAGCAGACGGATGACAGATAATTTTATAGGTGGTAAGAAGCTGTGTATATGTTACTTGATGGGGTAGTTCTAACCAAGTTAGGCTCTTTAGTGCTATAGAGTGGTGGGTTCTGAAAGGGGCGTTTGCTGCAAATTTAGCAACTTTGTTATAGCATTGTTCAAGTTTTGATTTTTGTGATGCCTGAAGGTTGGTAAGGATGGAAGCACTATAAAGAAGTGTGGGGAGGTTATAAGTAATGGCAAGTATAATTTTATTTGGGTTGGTGAGAAGGTTTTTGGCTCTGTAAAGCACCCCTAGTTTTTGATGAGTTTAAGATTATCATTCACTACCATCCCTAATAATCTGCTATGATAAGTGACTTCAATGGTTGCATTATCAGGCAAGAGGACATTAAATTTTGTTTTTCATGAGAGAAGAGTTTTGGGGGGGGGAGTAGTACTTTTTTTTTCTAGTTGAGCATGAGTCGTGCATTACAAAGCCATATTTCAGTGGCTGCCAAAGCTTCCTGAGTAATTTTTTGGAAGTGTGCCACGTTGTCAGATGTGCAGATGAGTGTGGAGTCATCTGCGTAATGTATTAGGGAAGTCTGTTGCTTGGATGTGTGGAGGGTGTTGGCAAGAATATTAAAAAGGAGGGGAACAAGGCTCAAGCCTTGAGGTGCACTGGTGGTGACTGGTAAGTATGGAGAGAGAGTGGAGTGCCATTTTATTGACTGATACATATTGGACAGGTAGCTTTTGAACCACAGAAGGGTTGGCTGAGACAGACTTAGTAAGAACACCTGAAGTAGAAGTTTGCTGTGACAAATTGTATTGAAGGCTTTAGACAAGACTAGAAAAAAGGGGGAGATTAGTTTGCCATTAGCTCTAACTTTATTGACAGTATCTATACAGATTAGAAGTGCAGTATTAGTACTGTGGGAAGGACGGAAGCCATGTTGTGCGGGGGGGGGGGATAGGAGTTCTTCCTGCAGGAGATAGTTTAGCAACTATTTTTGAATACATTTTTCAAGTATTTCAGAGAAGGGGATAAGACTGCTATAAATCTAAAGTTAATATCTGTTGAACTTTCTCCTTTATGCAGAGGAATAATGTGTGACTTTTTTGAGAGGGAGGGAATGTAGAGTTCTTGTATTGACCTATTTATAAGGATTGAGACAGGATAGGCAATGCTATTGGCTGCTATTTTAAGGTATTCATTTATTTTATTTACTTATTTACATTTGTTAACTGGGTAGTGTCCGACTGGGTTGAAAAAAAAACATTTTCAGCCGAGACCCAGGGAGAAAAGCTCCACAATAAAAAGAACATTATTAAAGTACAAGCCATACCTCCCAAGCGTACTGAATTACTCAGTTTTTACCGAGTTTTGGGGTCCAGATAATGGGATGCCATGATTTCCGAGTGGCACCCCTTCATTTCTGATTTTTTTTTTTTTTATTTTTCATGCTTTGTGAGCTGACGTCATCACATGCATGATGACGTCAGCTCCGTCAGGGCTACCAGCCTGTCGTAATTGAGCTCAAGGAGCTTGCATTTCTGGCTGGGTCTCACCTGACTATTCAAATGCTTTATTTCTGGCTGTGCGAGTGGGAACGGCACTCCGGGTTGTTATTTATTGGAATTAGGGCAAACGGGGGTCTGAAATGGAAAGAATTTATGGCTGGCAGAAGGATTCTGGAAAGGATTTATAGCTGGCAGAAGGATTCTAAAAAGGATTTATGGCTGGCAGAAGGATTCTAAAAAGGATTTATGGCTGGCAGAAGGATTCTAAAAAGGATTTATGGCTGGCAGAAGGATTCTTGAAAGGATTTATGGCTGGCAGAAGGATTATATTCATAACTGGCTGTGCAAGCGAAATGGACTTGAATTAAGGTAAGGAAAGTGTTGTGTGCGTGTGGGCGTATGTGTGTAAACTTGTAAATTTGTGCCTCATATTTTTGATCTGTTCCTCATAAAATCTGTGGTTTTCAGGATTTTTGTGGCAAATCACTGCAGGATTGAATTCATTAAATAATGATAGGCATTTGAATCGTAGACCATGTTCTTCACAAAATAAATGGTAACACAAAACCTTTTATTCTAGCAATTTTCTAAGTTTATAAGATCATTATTTGAAATGTGTCCCTATTTTGGGGCTGTATTCCCCCATTATTGGCTTTGTCCAGTTTTTTTGTGCTAAGAATTGAGAGTGATAGTGAGAAGTGAGAACTGAATTTGTATTCCCCCATTATTGGGTTTGTCCAGGTTTTTTGTGCTAAGAGGTTGAGAGCTCTGGTGAGAAGTGAGAACTGAATTCACTAAATGATAGCCATTTAAGTTTCAGTCTTCCTATCTTTTAGGAAACTGATTTGGCATAGTGGTATGTTGCTCTGACTGTAGTGCATTCCTCCATTATTGGCTTTGTCCAGGATTTTTGAGCTAAGAGTTGACAGCTATGGTGAGAAGTGAGAACTAGATTTGTATTCCCCCATTATTGGCTTTGTCCAGGTTTTTTGTGCTAAGAGGTTGAGAGCTATGGTGAGAAGTGAGAACTGAATTCACTAATTGATAGCCATTTAAGTTTCAGTCTTCCTATCTTTCAGGAAACTGCTGATTAGGCATAGTGGTTGCTCTGACTGTAGTGCAAAGGGTCCTGGGTTCAAGACTTGCCAGTGAAATGCATGGTGGTAACACATTTTATTCTAGCAACTTTCCAAAATTATACAAGCAATGTTTAAAATGTGTCCCTGGATTTTGGCCTTTTGCCCCCCCAAAAAATGAAATTGAAAATAAGTGCGAGAAGCTGTGCAAGATGCCTATGGCTTACACTACTGTTATTCTATTTATAGTGTGGGTCTGGAAGTAGACTTTTATGATGGAAATGTTCTGAATTGGGCAGTTTTGTCATTATTGGTTCATGCATTTTGTTTCATTGCCTACTGGAAAAATGTTCAAACAATAAGTTCAAAATGCGCTCTGTCTAACAAGTGTGCTGTATTATACAAGGAATATAATTTAATAAAGTCAGGAAGGTATATCAAAGAACACATGTATGTTTCTTGTTTTGTGTGCAAGGGGCCAATGATTTGAAAACAGCCCAAAGGTAATCTTTATCCACCACTGGCCAGATGCATTTTCTTTGGATGTGGTGTGTGGGTTTCAATGCTATTTCAATGAATGTGAGTTTCAATGGCAGAGAAGTTTTAATGCCAAGTCTATTTTCATTGTGAGACAGTACTGCTTTGTTTAGCAGATGTCTTAGCGTTTGTGAGTTGTGCTATAAAATGTAAAAATAAAATCCAAATAATCATTGCAGAAGTAAAGCAGTATGCACATATTAGTGTTTATGGTAAATGGGATGAAATAGACAGGTAATGGGACATTGGAATGGCTGCAGGGGGACTCTGGTGCCATATCTTGGTTGTCTGTTCTTCAGTTTGCATTTGAAAGTTGGTATCCCACAATTCGATTGGAGTGGGAGGGATTACATAATTATGTATGCAAATTTGATGTTAATCAGCATACAGATTTGTACCTATTTGTCATGGGCCTTGTCCAGATTTTTGATGTTTCCAGGTTGAGAGGTATGGTACAAGCAGTAAACTTAGTTTAAGTCATACATTGCTAACAATATGTAAATGAGCTTAAAAATATTACAGCAACATATAACAGAAATACTATATAAACATACATGTTTCAGGCATACAGAAATACTTTTTTTACAATATATATGAGGTACATAAGTCATGTAGCTTTACAAGGCGAGTCACTTCTGAAAGACCAAAATTGGTCATGTAGTTTTTACAAGTTAGGTCATCTGAAGGAACAAAGGTTAATTAAAAAAAGAGATATAGTGGGATAGCTCTATGTGGGATAAGCACTATCTAGGCTATCACGTGTGAGATGAGTGGGAAAAAATAGGAAGACTATTAGTTTGGAGCAATACAGGGGCATAGACAATTATCATTTAAATAGTCTTTCAGGGTAGTTTTAAATGTGGACAGGTTGGGGTTTTTAGTTATCTGTTGAGGAAGGGTGTTCCAATCTTTGGCTATTTTATGGGAGTAGAGGGAGTCTCTGTGATAGTTGTGACACTGGGTTACTTTTAGCATTAGTTTGTTGGATGACCTGAGGAGTCTACAGTTTGTGTTTGGCTGAACTACGTTTGATAGAGCTGGGCAGTCAGTAGGGTTGAATATGATTTTATGGGCAAGTGAAAGTTGTTTTACTAATAATAGGTTGGGAGGTTCTAGCTAGCTGAGCTGTTGGAGAACAGTGCAGTGGTGTGTTCTGTTGGGTTGGTTGGTGACAAATTAGCTATTCTGTTATAGCAGGAGTCTAGTTTATTTAGTTCAGTTTGATAGGTTGTAAAGACCTCAGAGCAGTATAGGAGGGTGGATAGCAAGTGGGATCTTACAGTGGCCAGTCTAGCTTGTTGTGTAAGGTAAGGTTTAACCCTGTATACAGCACCTAGTTTAGAGTGGATTTTTTTCTGATGGTCAGATAGACGTGTTTATCAAATTTTAGTGAGTCATCTAAAGTTACCCCTAGAAGCTGGGTCTGATTGGTGGGCTCGATTTTTGTACCGTTGTTAGACAGTATGGAGAGGGATGGTAATCAGCTGAAGTAGAGCATGGTTTGACTTTAAAAGTAGCTTTAGGATGTGGGCACAGGTTTGAAGTTGAAAGTGGATGTGGTGATAAGTGACTGTTGGGCAGTGTTGGTATTGGACTGTTAGGGGAATCCTTGTTTAGAGATGCTATACTATCTATGAAATAAAAACTGAATTGTATTGTGGTTTCAAATTCTGAGGTATTGGGAGAGGAGTTAGGGTTGAATTTTTGGCCAGGGTACAAGATTTCTTTACTCTCCAGAATTTTTTATGGTTGAGTTTACTATTAATTTGAAAGTTATTACAGTGTAGTTTTTTGTATTCATGTATTTGCATTTTAGTACCAAGTGCAAAGCATTGTGAAGTTTTTCAAGATATTGGGGTGTTGTAGATTTTTGGCATATCTTCCATGCTTTTTCTTTATCCTGCATTACCATTCTACTCCTTTTGAAGGACAGCCAGACTGCATTATTTGTTTTAGTCTGTTCCTTTTAAGAGGTGTGATGATATTCAGGAAAGTGAAGGAAAGTTGTACTGAATTAATTTACAGCATCGTCTAGGGGGGGATTTTTAGGAAGTCCCAGTTAATAGATAATAAGGCAGAAATGAACATTTCTAGGTTGAACTTGGAAAAGATTGTGTGCTTTCTAAATATGCTGTTTAAGTGGATATGTGTGATGTCTGGAAATTCTGCGTTTCTTGAATAATAGTAACAATACATAATTTCTTTCTTATCCTCAATAGTCCACTCTATCACTTTTATGGCTCTTTTTTGGCCTCTCAGTTTTTGTGAAATTTTTGTACACTACTACTTCTTTCTACATCAAGGGGGCTATCCTTCCTCTGAGCCTGGTCTATCCCCATTGTAGGAATGTTTCCATGTCTTGAGTATTCTACACTGTTTTTTCCAGTCCTGGCACCAGTGCACCTACCAGGATTGGACACTTTTTTATCATGGGTCTTGTGCACCCAGCTGTCTTTTTTATTTTTTAATCTACTTCTGTCCATGATATATGCTATATAAAATATAGTCTGTATATCAGTGTCGTCTTGGTGAGATGTTGTGAAAAACAGGGTCCACCTTGTGAAGGTTGGGTGAAGATCACTGATTGAGTCTGACATTGTAACTGTGGTGGTGTTTGCTAGGGTCTGACACTAGGATCTAGTCTAATAGGAAATTTGATGTCTTGCTGCAATGTATGGGGCTATTAATTAGTTGTGTGAAACCATATAAGTTCATGCCAGATGTAGGGGAATTAGAGTTTATGTCCAAACAGTTGACAATCACATCATCTAGTAGTATTTTTTGTGGAAATGTTAAGGATATCTAATGTGTGATATCTTACAGTATAGCTGTATTGTCACCAGAAGGGATGTAAAGGACAGTAATACATATTTGATTGTAACTGTTTATTTTTAGGAAAGTAATAAGAAGCTCTGCTGAACTGAATTTTAGTATTTTTTTGTAAGGAGAAATGTGGTAGCTGTTGGGAAATGTTAAAGCAATACCATCACCTTTCCCCTTTATATGGTTATTATGGAAGATGTTATGGCCTAGAGGTGTAATTTCATAGTCATTAATGATGGTTAAAGCCAAGCCTCAGTTACATAGAAAATATCAGACTTCTGTTGGGTAATCTAGGCATGTAGTTCAACAGTTTTATTTGTTATGCTTCTAACATTTATGGTAGCAAAAGGAAGATTGCCAGGGTTGACCATTGTGGGGTTAACACAGTGTGTGCAAGAGAATTGTCTTGATGTTTGTTACAATTGGTGAGGCCAGGACTAGGGTGAATGTCTCCACCTAGAAGGATTTAAGTATACTGGGGAATTACTGATGTTTGTTTTTTGGACAGTAACTTCCCACCTACATTTGTTTTGGTTTGAGCTGAAATGCAGTTAATCAGTCTATATTTGGAATAAAGGTGAGAGGTGTCATTAAATAGGTTTGGTGCAATGTGTGGAAGGAAGTATGGATAGGTGGTTGGGAAAGAGTGGGAGAGATGTTGAGAGCTATTATAGAGTCATGGTAGGATGAAACATGGCCCACTAGGAGGAGAAAAATAGAGGATAAGCTGAGGAGTAACATAATTTTGTCCAGGCCACAGCATCTCTACTGCATTACTATCATTTACAGACATTGTCAATAAAGCCCACAACTCTAATAAACTTGTATCTGCGGTATTTCTAGATGTATCAAAAGCCTTCGACATGGTCTCTCACAATAAAAAACTCATCAATCAACTTTCTACCCTGGGTCTTGCGTCTCTATCTATTCAGTGTTTCTCTAGCTACCTCAGTAACATGCAACAATCTGTAAAATGGCAAGGATCCATCTCTACATATCTTCCCACTTCCACAGAGTCCCACAAGAATCCAATCTTGGACCTCTACTGCTTAATATTTTTATCAAAACTTCATTCATTTTCTTGTAAAGGCACCTTGATTCAATATACATATGACAATACCATCATCTGCTCTTCAAACACCTTAACTCACCTCCAAGAAATCACTCAACAAGCTGTCATCTCCATTGAAACCTGGCTTACAATGGTAAGACTCCAACTCAACCCCCCCAAAACAAATTCCTCTTCTTTACTAAAAAAAACTCGCACCCCTAACAAAGCATCATTCAAAATCTTTTTGGCAAATGGCATTGAAATCGTATTAGTCTACCATACCAAACTATTAGCAGTCATAACACATGATAATCTTAAATCTGACCTCCACATCCAAAGAAATATCTAGAAAGGCCATCAAAAACTAGGCATGCTACATACAAAGAAACAATAATTTTCTGAGCAAACTTACAAAAATTACTCTAGCCAAAACCTACCTTCTGCCCTCCTTACTCTATGCAACACCAATTTTAACTAATTTATAATCATCATCAGCCCCCTTTTTCCCATTTTTCTACATGGGTCAGGGTATCATGTTAACTGTCACCAACTCTCTCAATTCAGTGCCACACTCCTGCCTTCTTCAACACTCATGCCTGACTGTCGCAGATCTTCTTTCACATAATCCATCCACCTCTTTGCTGGACATCCTTGCTTCCTCTTACTTTCTTCCTGTCTGCCTCAAATCTTCTTCACCAGATTGTCTTCTGCTTTTCTACACATGTGCCCAAACCACCGTAATCTGTTCTCTTTAATCTTTCCTGCAATTGGAGCTACTTTGGCTTCTGCTCTTATGTCCTCATTACTTCGCCTGTCCCACAGTGTGCATCCTACCACCTTTCTCAGGCACTTCATTTCCATCACTTCTAGCTTCTTCAACTTTTCTGCCTTTACTGCCCAGGTTTCTGTACCATACAGTATTACTGGTCGAACCATTGTCTTGTACACCTTACTTTTCAGCTTCTTTGGGATTCTTCTGTCATAGACTACACCTGATACTCTATGCCAGTTGGTTGCAACCTCTCTGATTCTAGCTTTGACCTATTCATTCAGACTACCCTTGCCTTCAACTACCCCTCCCAGATACTTGAAGCTGTTTACCTGTTCCACTATCTTCCCTTCTATCACTATTCTCAGCTTCTTCAGATTTCCCCAATTTGTTGCCATTACCACTGTCTTATCTGTGCTTAGTTCCATCCCATGTGCTTTCAGATTTGCATTTCATTCTCCTATCCTTTGCTTTAGTTCTAGCTCAGAGTCAGTCTGTACTGCCACATCGTCTGCATACAGCAGCTTTGTTGATCCATCCCCTACAACCTGTTTGCTAATGAAGTCCATCACCAGTATGAACAGCAGTGGGCTCAGAGCTGAACCTTGATGTACACCCACTCCCACTGGGAACCCCTCTGTGAGGCCGAACGCTGTTCGTACTTGAGTCATTGGGACCTTGTACATAGCCTGCACAAATTCTACCAATGTTTCTGAGACTTCAAACCACCGCAGTACTGCCCAGATCAGCTTTTTGGGACCTTGTCATATGCTTTCTCCAAGTCAAGGAATGCCCAGTTGGACTATCTCCTCATCTCTAGCTTCTTCTCGAGTATCTGTCTCAATGCAAACATTGGATCAGTTTTGCTGCATCCTGATCTGAATTCAAACTGCTCATCTTTCATCTTACATTCTACTACTCTGCATATCCGTTTATCAATCTCCCTCTCCAGAACTTTCATGCAATGTGATAGGAGTTTGATGCCTCTGTACTGCCCACAGTTGTGGATGTCCCCTTTGTTCTTGTACACTAGCATGAGTATGCTTATTCTCCAGTCATCTGGGATATGCCTTTCTCTCCACACTGCTATCAGTACCCTCAGAAGCCATTTCTTCCTGTCTCACACAAAATCTTTATCATATCTGCTGTGACCTCATCTGAGCCTGCTGCTCTCCCTGACTTCATCTTCCTTAGTGCTGTTCTTACTTCTTCTAGGGTGGGCTCCTTTCTTCTCTCATCGTAGGCTACTTCTGGGGCAGTGCAGCTTCTGTGGGGTTTTCTTCATTCAGAAGCTGCTGGAAATACTCCTTCCATCTGCCTTTGATGTCCTCTGGACTGGTGAGCAGGATGTTGCTGGCATCCCTTATGAAGGATGTCTAATTATCTTCTTTATCTTTCTGTCTTTGCCTTGCAACCTGATATAGTTTCTTTGTGCCCCTTACTGAGTCACTTTCCAGAAGTTGGTACAGTGTCTCAATTGCCCTATTCTTTGCTATTGCTACTTCTTTCTTAGCTTCTTTGTTAGCCAAACAGTAGTCCTTCCTAGCCTGGTCAGTCTTTTCTGTCTCCCACTTCTTCCTGCACTCATTCTTTCTTTTGATGACTTCCTGGACCTCTGCATTCCACCATTAGCTTTCATTATGTACCTTATTTCCATACCTGGCTCGACCATATATCACCTCTGTAGTCCTAACACATGCTGTTTTTAAGTGCTCCCATTTACTCCTCTTCTTGGAGTGCTAGAGCCCTGAGTAATTCCTTGAACTGTTATACTTTCTCTCTAGTCAACTTCAAGGTCTTCAGCCTGGTCTCTGTTGACCTTAGAGCCTTCTCTGACCACTGCTTGCAGCTGACTGTGGCAACTAGTGGTTTATGCTGTGGAATGACTATTTCACTGGGGATGACTTTGCAGTCATGGATTCTACCCCAGTGCCTTTTCCTCACTAGAAAAAAGTCTACCTGAGTTACATGTTGACTACTCTTGTATGTGATCTTGTGACTGTCTCTCTTTCTGAACCATGTGTTGGCTACTATCAAGCCATTTGACAGGCAAAAGTCTAGAATGGGTTATCCTTCTTTATTCCTGTTGCCCCACCCATGTGGACCCAGGCAGTCCTCATATCCAGGTCTGTCTGTCCCGATGTGTGCATTCAAGTCACCCATTATCGACACCAATTCATTTTGTCCTGCTTTATCTAGTAGGTCCTGCAACTGCTGTCTGAATGCTCTCTTTTCCTCACTATCACAACCCTGCTGTGGGGCATAGGCTAAGATTATGAATACTGCCATATCAATACACTGGAGTCTGACTGCCATGAGTCTGTCCTTAATTCTGATGATATCCCTTACTGCCTTCTGAAGCTTCTCTCTCATCACAATTCTTACACCATTTCTAGCCTGCCCTTCACCTGAGTAGTCGACTGGATCCCAAGCCAAGTGGCTTTGCTGCACTGCCCTTTTATCTTGTCTCTTGGATACACAGGATGTCCAGCCTCCTCTGTATCATCATGTCATCCACTTCCAAGCTGTGTCCTGTCAGTGAACCTACATTAAGCATAGCAATTCTCAGTTTGTTTGGCAGGTTGGTTGGTTTTATATCCAGCTTGCGCTCAACAGAGCTATCCCAGGTAACCTAGGCTGGGCAACTAGACACCGGCCAGGCAGTAGCTTACTGACCCAGGGCTGCTGGGCTTTATGGTGGGCATACACTGGCCAACAGAGGCACATATACCCCTCTCACCATTAGCAAGAGTCCCTGGCGTGGGTCAGAGTAGGCTAGGTCCTCAACCCACTTATCACCGGTAACTACCCATGCCCATTTTTGGCGACATTAGTCAACATGACCGAATCACCTAGAGCCATATTTTACACCGAGTGGCTAGCCCTTCCATGGTGCACAGTCTGTGATCCATGTTCTCCTATCTTGAGGATACTGTGCACCACAGTAGATGCCCAAAGCAGTTGGTCTGTACAACTCTTCCCCCTGTAGAGAACCATGTAGACTCTATGCTGCTGCCCACAGCTCCATTCGTTGGTAAGTTTGAGATGGAAACACTCAACATGTTTTTAAGACATGGGAGAAACCCTACGGAGACACAGGGAGACCATGCAAAGTCCAAACAGGCATTGGTCGGAGGTCAGGATCGAACCTTGTGCACGGGAGGCGAAGACCTTAATCACTAAGCCATCTGGTCTCTAACTAGTTTACAATTCTCCATTAAAAATAAAAAACTTGAAAGCTGCTACAACAAAATTGCCAAGTTTGAAACTAATTCATCCTCCTTTATCCATCAGTGTAAAGCTCTGCATACCCATAGCTGGCCCCTCTACCTCTCCTACATTCAACTGATAACAGTACATAAAATTATACACAACCCATTAGCCTACCCAGCTTTTACCCCTTTAATCAACATGTATTTTCCAAAAAAGAACTCTTAGATCAGAAGACAACTTCTCACCATAAATAAACCCTGGATAAAACTTATACTCAGCAGCAAAACATGGAACGTCTTACTTCTAACCACCAGAACTACTTCTTACCTACCCAAATTTAAATGCTCCCTAAAAGAATACCTAACATAATCTTGGACCTGCTTCTGTGTCAGAGTAATGGCTGAACTTATTCACTTACTTCCCTCACCCCTTCAACTCAGATCTTACTTCACAATCCTCTCCAGCTTCCCACTCCACACCTTCAATTTTCTCCACTACCTTACCTTATTTAATTAATCTCTGAAGACCTTTCCTCTACCTCTTTCCTCCCTACTAACATAAGTTACCTGAAGACACCCTACCCTGCCCTCTTCTTGTAATCTCAATTTTCTCCATCCTTCTTCCTTCTAAAACCATAACATGAGCACCTCTCTCATATGAAGACATAAATCAATTTTACCTCACTGTCTCTAATCATGTAATCTCTGATATATATTTAAATATCTTATTAGCATTGTCCCAGGTTTCATTTACTACATACTAATCTGTGTAACAAATAATATGACTACTGAATTTTTCCTCACATATTCTCTTCAACTCATGTTATTCTTTTTCATTGCACTCTACTATGAATATGTTCTGTTTTTCTCATTACATTTTTTCACATATGTTTTTTGTAGTGTAACATGATACTTTGTAATTTAAAATATTTGTACTTGCTGTTTTGTAATGTAACACAATACTTTCTGACTGAAAAATTCTGTACTGATTTTTGAAATATTTTGATTGTGGAGCTTTTCACTCTGGTCCTCCGCTGAAAATAGGCACTTTATGGCCCAGTCAGACTTTCTTGGCAAACAAATATCAAATAACTAAATGAATAAATTAAGTAAAGGGATCTGTATTTTACTGAAGGCAGATAGTGGCGAAGTAGGAGTCAAGAAGGAAACAAGAAGTTGCAGGGTAGAAGGATATTTGGTGGTGGTGGAGTCTGAAAGCAGGTATAGGGCAGGTAGGTAGGAAAGAAGTACTTTCTATGAAGGAAGAAATTTAGGTTGTCCTGGTATTTTCTATGGAATCCAGGGAATACAGGAGTTTAAAAGGCTAGAGTATGAGGATGTAGTTATAACAGAAAGACATGAGGGTTTATTTGGGAAAGTATAAGATACAATGCAGAACAGATAGGTATAGTCAGGGAGGGGTGTGAGTATGAATGGATATAGTGCAAATCAGTAATGAAGGGAGAAAGGTAGTTACAAATGGTGCTAAAAGGTTAAATGGAAGTTAAGATTTAGGTAAAAAGAAACAGGAGTGTTTGTATAATAGCAGTAAGGTTGTTCGGGGATGGATAAGGAATAAGAGTCACAAGTGAAATGTGTATGTGGGGAAATATAGTAGAGTAAAAAGGGGTGCGTGAGAATTGGGGGTAGTGTAGGGAAGTGAAGCAGGCTTCAAATGCTCAGATCAAATTATAACAGAGAATAATCAGTTTATAGCCAGTGCAAAGCAATTAGCAAAGAGGCACAAAGTAGAGAAGATTTTCTTTCATTTCTTGAATGCAGAAGTGTGGCAGCTAGGGGGACTAAGTAACTGGGTATATACAGTGTAATCTACTGGTCAAGAGAACGGAGAGTGGACAACTTAGTAAGAAGTCCTTAGAGTGCAAGGGATGCTCATTTGGAAGGGGGGGGGGGTTACAGTCACTATGACAGGGCAGGCACATATTTGACTACATGAAGTTAAAACACATCAAGGTTCTTCATGGTAAATTTGTTTACACTGTACAATGACAATATTCTCAGTACAAACATGTGGGAGTTGGATCTTGTGGCAGAGCTCCTGTAGTACTGGGGTCAGATGTACTGACCACTGGCTCTAAAAGTAAAGAAAAAAGAAAAACTCTACTAAATCGTCATATTATATTGAGGCAATAAATTTAATACTTATAAAGAGATGGAGGAAGGACCATAGTGAGTCAGAGCAAAAGAATATGGGAAAATTATAAATACAGAGAGATGGTAAGAACATTTATGAATTTAAGCTCAATGTAGGTTCAGCAGGAGGTATAGTGATAAAGAACCACTGTAACATATTGGATATATAGAGCTGTACAGATCAACTTATCATAACATAGCACTACACTGATAAGCTCAATATAAAACCATCAGTTAGTAAACATTCATGGGAATAACCAGTACATCAAGAGTGTTATATATACCAAAAACACCAGCAGCTGACTTTGCATACTTATTAAAGGGCACAGGTCCAATATACATAAAGCATATTTGATCTGAATGAAATGGACACAAATACAACATACTACCAAAGTATTTTCATTGTTTTACACAGTCTTAGAACAAATAGAAATGTAATAACATATGAAATATACCTGTGCTGTGAAGGAAGATGGAGACTGAATGAAACATGAGAGAAGAGGGGGGGGATATTTAACAATACGTTCTACTACAGTGGCCTTCCCACCCTCAGGTCAAATTATAAATGGGAGTAATCAGTTTATAGCCAATAAAAAGCAATTTGCAAAGAAGCACAAAGCAGGACATGCTTTCTTTAATTTTGTGAATGCAGAAACCTGGCAGCTAGGGAGACTAAGTAACTGGCATATACAGTGTAATCTACTGGTCAAGAGAAAGGCCAGTTGTCAACTTAGTAAGTAGTCCTTAGAGTACAATGGCTATTCCTTTGAAAAGGGGGGGGGCAGATCTTATCGCCTCTTTCTAGCAGAGGGTCGGCACATATTTGATTAACTGAAGTTAACACACAGGAATGCTCTTCATGGTAAATTTGCTTACATTGTAAAATGACAATCAATCAGTGCAAACTTGTGGGAGTTGAGTCTTGTGGCAGAGCTCCTGCAATACAGGGGTTAGGTGTAGTGACCTCGGACTACTGTACAATGACAATATTCTAAGTGAGAACTTGTGGGAGTTCTGTCTTGTGGTAGAGTTCCTGCATTATTGGGGTTGGATGTAGTGACTACATGCAACCTTACAATGACAATATTCTCAGTGAAAACTTGTGGGAGATGGGTCTTGTGGCAGAACTCCTGCAGTATTGGGGTCAGGTGCATAGGTCTCAACCTCTTAAGTGGCCAATGTGGAACACAGACCCTAACAATGTGTGACAAATGATCAAAATGTGGAACACCCTATTTTCGCACTGCGCGAAAACGTGCCATTGCCATGCAGCATGGTAGAACTGTAACATTCAATAACACACACTTCTCAGATCCAAAAACCTTTGTTTGATAATCTGCAATACCATAACCACACCATAAGTAAATGAAACAGCACTTAGAAAATGTAGTAAATGTGATTTTTATTTTTGTAAACAGACATATTGCAATTCACACAAAGTTTAGACCAAGTTAAACATCCTATCATACGTCTGATGTAGACTTATTGTATGCTGCTGTGGCTTTTTTGGCAGCCTCTAAAACATGTTTTGGCAGCTTAATATCACAGACATCCAGTTCTTCATTTATTTTAATTGCCAACAGAGTTCAGTGTTTTTACACTCAGAGACTGACGCATTTCAGTTTTAACTTTCCGAACCATACTAAATGCTTTTTCCGCTTGTGCATTAGAGTGTGGCAAGCAAAGTAGGCTCACCATCAGCTGCTTAAAGAGTGGCAGTTTCCCTTCAGTACAAAGGTCCCTCAGAAGGTGTGCCCAGTACTGTAACACACATGAGTGGGGCCCGTCTACTGGGCCTGTCAGATTCCTCGTGTCCTCGATCTGATATTGGGTGAACTCATCGATTACTTGTTCGGCCTCAAAATCATTTTCACATACACCCAGACTGAAGCCAACATCTCTGACAAGCCCTGAAGAAATGTCCAATTTTTTGGCTGGATTAATAAGTAATGCAGCATCTTTCAGTAAGTGATCCTGCATGGGAAACTTTTTCAGCATTTTCTGCAGCACTGCAGCATAAAAAGCTGCAACTTTTTTATAAAAGTTAAATTCAATGACTGTGCCGGCAATATCCTCGTCATGGCTGTTCATGTACTGCTTGACTTCATAGCCAATACGAAGTTCACCATTTGGTAGAACACAGCTACTGTCAGTCAACACTGACACATCACTGTGTTTGATCAGTCTGACAGCAGATGCAAGTCTGAGGAGTCTGCCAGCATACTGCTGCAGGAGTTTATGCACAGTGGCATGCAGTGTCAGTAGCTGACTTTCTCTGCTCTGAAGCTGTATGTTGAACTCCAGTAAGGGTTCCAGTGCATACTTAAGGAACATAAAAATCATATGCACTTCATGACAAGTTTTTAGAAATTAAGTCAATCTTAGCAGACCTTGGCTCTGCAGACAGAAAATACGAATTTAGAGCTGGCCACATGTCCAGGGTTCTGTTAATAACCTTACCAAGAATGAGCCATCTAGTAGGTGCATGTCTAATGATCTTGAGGGGGTCAGTATCTGTGAACAAAGCAAATTCCTGCAGTTTTTGTTGTCTTTGTGCACTGGAACTGAAATGGCAGTACAGATCTGATACAAGTTCTTCAGCTGGTGAATGTAGTGCTTTTACAGCAGCCTTACTACAAAGATCTGCCAAGTGGCAGAGACACTCCATGTTTACAATTGTGGGCTTCACCTCCTTTAAACGAGACAGCACAGAACTGTGTTTTCCAATCATTGAGGCAGCATTGTCTGAAGAAAAGACCACAATGTTGGAAACTGGAATGTTAAATTTTGTCAGGCTGGACATTAAACAAACAAACATTGCTTGTCCAGTTCCTGACACACATTCTGGCATATCAAGGAACCTTGTCACATTTTTGCTTGCCTTTTCATCAAGGTAACCAACAAGGATGACTAACAGTTTGTCATCTCCCATGTCTGTGCTTTGGTCCATATACACACAAAATGGTGATTTCTGGCAGGCTGCTACAGCATCATTCTGGTAATGAGGCCCCAGCACATCCCGTGCAATGCATGCTGCCTTTGTCGCTCCACATGTCATTTTACGGAGAACATCTTGATCCTCTCCGCACTTCTTCATAAATTTCAGGATGTGTTCTCCTGCTGCAAATGATAAGTTGTGTTTAGCAAGGAGAGACACAAAACCAACCTCTGCCTCAACCACCTTTGTACTTGCTAAACTCTGTGGTCCAAAGAAATCCACCATAGATCTTCCAGCTGCATGCTTGCAATTCTGCCTGTGTTTCTCACTGTTAGCATGTCGTTGCAGGTCATGTCGGCCCCCATGATGGATTGTGAAATCCGTGTTACAAGTCTTGCAGAAGGCAAATTTCACTCCACGCCTACTCATAGAAAGCCAGTCAAAGGCACTTGCCCAACTTGGCTGAAAAATTGTGTATCTTCCCTTCTTTAGGGTGTGAGCTGTATCTACATCCCTGTCCTCACTGTAGTCTGGGTAGTCTATACCTAGCAGGTTTGCAAAACACAGTGGTGTTAAACAATGAAACAAATGGGGCTACAGTTCAGAAAGGAAAATTAAACGATGTCTTCAATAGCAAAGATATAAGACAATAGGGCCATAACCTACCCATATCACTGGAAGTTTCCTGACTTTGCACCCTCTTCTCTTGCTCATCTCTGCTCCTTTTGTTTACTATAAAGGCCTGCATGCTTCACTTCCTTGCCTCAATGACACTTTCAATCCTCTGGTGCTCACTTGCCCACCTAACCAGTGTTGCAGAAGGGAAGAGTGACTTTCATGACATTCAGTGCTCAAAGCAACTTTGATTATATCTCAAAATCCATGCCAAGGAACACATCCAGCTTAACAAAGGCACTTACACACATCATGACAATACTACTTGCAAATACTACTTGCATTTTACATTCACCACTTTAGATGTGTTCTACCCCTGTCCTACAGCCAGGTGTGTGCCTGGCAAAGATGCCTAAAAAGGTACTTAAAACCAGGGCACTCTGTACTTTTACAAGAATGTGCCATTTAAGACATCAAAGAATGCAGGATCAAGTTACACAAAGTTCTACCAAAAACAAAACTGGATATGTTACAGCATCTCATTACTATAACTCATTTTTGACATCCATCCTGACATACTTCTCAACCTCTTAGTGCAAGAAAACTGGACAAAGCCCAGAATAAGAGGGACAAGCAGCACAGAGACTTTAAATATTGCTCTTTTAATCTTAGAAATATTACTCATAAACCTAGAAAGTTTGTTACACATTGTTAGGGTCAGTGTTCCACAGTGGCCACTTAAGAGGTTGAGACCTATGGTGACAAGCAGCAAAAACGTACAAACACTTTAAAAACTGCTCTTAATAAACCTAGAAAGTTGCTAGAACAGGACCTGTCTTTATCCAAAAACAAAGTCAATTAGTTTCAGAGACGTACGAGGGTGACAAGCAGCAAAAACATACAAACACTTTAAATATTGCTATTATAAACCTAGAAAGTTGCTAGAAGAGGACATGTCTTTGCATACAGTTTCTCCAAAAAAGGCAATTACTTTGAGACGTACTAGTGGACAAGCAGTGAAAACATGCAAACATTTTAAAATATTGCTCATAAACCTAGAAAGGGCAATTACTTTCAGAGACGTACTAGGGTGACAAGCAGCGAAAACATACAAACACTTTAAAAACTGCTCTTAATAAACCTAGAAAGTTGCTAGAACAAGAACCTGTCATGGCATACAGTTTCTCCCCCCCCAAAAAAAAATATATATACAAAATAGACATTAGGGACAAGCAGCAGACCTGTCTTTGCATACAGTTTCTCCAAAAAAAAAAAGGCAATTACTTTGAGACGTACTAGTGGACAAGCAGCGGAAACATGCAAACACTTTAAAATATTGCTCTTATAAACCTAGAAAGGGCAATTACTTTTACAAGCATACTAGGGTGACAAGCAGCAAAAACATAAAAACACTTTAAAAACTGCTCTTAATAAACCTAGAAAGTTGCTAGAACAAGGACCTGTCATGGCATACAGTCCCCCCCCCCCCAAAAAAAAAATATATAAAACAGACATTAGGGATAAGCAGCAGAAACAGACGCTTTAATATTGCTGTTTTAAACATAGAAAAGTTGCTAGAACAGGATCTGTGGGACAAGCAGCACAAAAATACAGACTAAATATTGCTTACACACTAAGAAAGTTGTTACAATCACAGGGTCTGTGCTAGCATAAGGGAAATATTTGCAACTATTACAGCCTAAAACACTTACCTCTGCTCTGCCTACCACTTCAGCTGAGCTCAACTCAATACAATCCAAATACACAAAGTCGAAAATCCTGATTGTCCAGCAGCACAGCAGAAAGAAAAATCTCAGCTCTTGTATAACACCGCAAACAGACTTTTCTCACCGAGTCACCTCTCCTGGCAGGCAGGCTAACTTCCACCGACTCCCGTCTTCTTCTCCCCTGATATCTTCGATCTGGACTGCAACTGGCAGTGCTCCTTCCTTCCTTCCAGCCTAGTGTTGAAACTCCAACGATCGAACACAAAAAAGTAAAATTCCTGATTCCTAGAAGCCTTTTTCAAGCCATTATTTTGGCACGAAAAGGCTTCCAGGAACACGATTGGTCTCTATTTGGGAGCTCTCATTGGCTCCGTCCTCCTCAGATTCTCTACTTGATTGGCTCGCAGACCGAGTTCGCGAATGGCCGTAAATGCGGTCTATGAGCCAATCAAAAACTGCAGAGCACAGCCAACGTGGTAGAGTAGCAGAGCTATGCATTGATTTGTATACCGCAATGCCGACTGGCAGTAATTGCGGTACACCTCTCGGGCTCTCACATTTATTTATTTGAAAATTAAGAGGCCCGTCCGTGACCTCGGCTCTAGATGTAATTTTCTATGTAACAGTGTGTGTGTGTGTGTGTGCGCGCACCTGTTTTGGGGTGCCTGTTTGCCTGATGGATAGCAGAGGCTGCGTTGCTGTGGCCGGTCACTGTAACCTGGCTGCAATAGTGAGATTTGTTTATAGGTTGGTAATTTCCAGGAAATGTAATGAGGCTGCAGCATAATGCAAAAAGCAAATTAATTTGGTGGAAAAGGCATCAGAAGGATATACTGCAGCAGCAACAAATGCAGCAGGAGGATGGCCTAATGGTTAAGGTGTTTGCCTTGCAAACATAAGGTGTAATGTTTGAGTCTCACAAGAGACAATTGGCTAGGCTTAAAATGGCTCACAAGGGCAGTTAGCTTAGTACTAATCTATGAACCTATGAACCTATGAACACCATGTCCATGATAATTATGCTCATACTACACACGTTACACAGTCTGACTCAATGATTTACACAGGCTGGCACATAATTTGAAAATAGAAAGTGAGGGAGTCAAAGCAACTGATAGCTTTAGCCTTCAGTAATAACTGCAGATTACATGTAACACACGAGACACAACCACCAACCAACCAACCAAACCCTAGTACCCCAGCAAAACATTCTAAGTCTCTAACTCCACATAAGGACGCACATTGGCACATCTATATTGTTTATTAATTTTTCTATTTAACCAGCCAAAAACCAGGTAGACCAGCTGGTCCAAAGATCCCTTTCAATCAAGAGAGAGACCTGTCTGACTCCTGACCTCACTAAGCAGTAAAAGCAGAGACAACACAACAGTATATTTATTTTTCAACAGTCAGTATCAGGATCCAACTCCAAGTAACAAAAACAGACTGTCAAACAGAAGAAAAGACAGCATAGCAGCATAAATAAGCAAATAAACAATGAGAACAAGAAGACGTGTCGTGCGTGGTGTACTGTTAACCAGATAAGATATATACTTTGCAGACTTACAGTTATCTTTTATCTTGGCAAAACAAATCAACCACAAAGGGTAAAGTGCCTCGAGCAAAATGTAGTTTCAAAATCAAGATAACCTTTTCTTGAGGCACAACATGACAATAAGAAGCTTGACCTTTTATTAAACACACTGAACTACAGAACAAAACAATAAAACATCCAGTAAGCGCTTTCACATTCTCTCAAATGCTTCATAAGACTGTTAAAAAAGCTAAGCCATTTCTACATTTAAATACCTTTGCTGTTACTTCATCCACCAATCATTATTATTCCTTAATTGATGACATCAGTGCTTAATTAATTAAAAAACTTAATTAAAAATTGCTAGCTGAAATTCATGTTCAAAACCTCTGTGATTCTTTATCTTAAAAACAAATATTTAATTTATAATAGATGCTTCAACCTCATACATCTTAAAAGCATATATACATATCTCAAACTATATATTCCATTATTTAAAAAAACATATACTTATGTATAAATGTATACTATAAAAATATAAAATATATCAAATATATATGTTGTTTATTAATGGATTTGTGAGCCATCCTGAAAAACACTAGACTAATGGCTTATAAACAATGTTAATGCTTGTTGTCCCTTGCATCAAGAACGGTTTCATGGACACCCTGTCATTCAAACTAGATAGTCTATCTGCTTGTAACCTCATGATCCACCTTGTCTGTCTTTGTTCAGTGTAGTTTATATGATCACCTAGCCTAATGTTATTGTATACAAACTCAATCACAGTAAATTTAAAACCATGTGTACTCCCTTCATTTATAACATGTCTAGCTAGGGCATTGCTGCCATCTTCCCTGTTTATAGCATAGACATGTTCTCTAACTCTTTCTCAAAGGGTCCTATTTGTCTTACCTACATAAAAATTACTACATTTTGTGCAGACCGCTAGGTATATTAGATCCCATGACTTGCAGTCTGCATAAATTGAAAAATTATACGGTCTTCCACTGTCAGGGTGGACAAAACTATTGCTATTAGACATGTAACTGCACTGGTTGCATGTTCTACAAGCATAGGTCCCTTTTCTTTCGGATGTTAACATCAGTTTATTATTTCTCTCGTAACATAATAGTCGTTTGAGTGATTTTGTATTCTTGTAAGTAAATCTAGGTTTATCCCCCACAAGTCGATGTATATCATCATCTATGGTGAGAATATTCCAGTTTCTGTGGAAGATCTCTCTGATCTTATTATTATTATTTATATATGGTATCACTGGCTGTTGTTGTCTGAACAAGGCTCTTCTTTCATTTTGATGATCTATCTGTCTGCCTCTGTATATGTAGGGTTTTCCACTTACTCTCCTATCGACAACCTCTTCCTGATGCAAACTCCTTCTTTCTTCTGACGTATACCCTCTCTCTTTGAATTCGTTAGATAAGGTCTCTATGGTTCCCTGAAACCTAGTCTCATCTGTGGTGAGTCTAGAGACCTTAAGTGCTTGACCCTTTACTATATTGCGATAAATATGTGTGGGGGGGGTGTGCATACTAGTGCGATGTAACAAATAATTTCTTCTACATTCTTTCCTAAATAACTGTGTTTGTACAGTGTTACCTTCTTTCAGTAGTATGACATCTAAAAATTCGATTTCATGTAGTGACCATTTCTCTGTGAAAGACAGGAAACTTGTGGTGCCATTTATATATTGAATGAACTCTCAGTGTCTGCTCATCACCTTTCCATATTAAATAAACATCATCAACAAACCTCTTGTATAATAATATATTTGTCTCATAATATGGACTACGTATAATATAGGTGTATTCCCAATATGCCATAACTATGTTTGCGTATGAATTCGCACAAGGAGTGCCCATCGCCACTCCTTCCTGTTGGATAAAATATTGGTTTTCATATGCAAACACATTATTTTTTAAAATCAAATCCATTAGTAAAGCACATCTTATTATTCGTTCTCTTGGCATATTTTTCTCAATCAAGAACAGCCTCATGTAGTCGACCCCTGTATCATTAGGAATAGATGTAAATAATGATGTTACATCCAAAGTCACCATGTATTCTGGCTCTGTATCACTAGGTATATAGTCTGCAAGACTTTCCAGAAATTGTTGTGTGTCCCTTACTACTGTAGGAGTTTGTTCCACTATGCTTCTTAGTTGTTTCTCTAAATATATAGATACTGTTTCTGTTAACCATCCCTTGCTCGAAACTGTAGGTCTCAAGGGTAGACTTTCAATGTTCTTATGGATTTTAGGTAATCCCCTAAAAGTCGGTATAGTTGGTTTCTCTATTAAAAAATATTTATAAAAATCTAAATCTATCACTGCACATAACAAGTCATATAGTTCATCATGTACTCCATTAATAACTTTGTTAAGCTTCACACCATCAGTGTTCATGTATGTCTCACTGTCATTCAAAAGAATCTGAATCTTGGATTTATACAATCTAATACTACAGCACCCCCTTTATCAGCATTTCTAATGACAATCTCCTTGTTTTCCTGTAAGTTCTTTAAGGCTTGTTGTTCATCGCTATTCAGATTATAAAAATCATGTTTGACTTTAGCTTCTTTATTGTCATATAACTTCAATAGGTCTCTCTCACATGCTTTCTCAAATGACTCTACTAAAGGGTGCATCTGAAGAATAAAAGTTGATGGCTTCTTGAAAATTCTATTAACATTCTCACATACGTTGTCTCCATATAACATTTTAAGATTTATATTTCTAGTAAATATTTTTAAATCAATTAGCATATCAGTAAAGTCAACATCTTTCGCTGGAATAAAAGCCTCTATTTAAAAGGCTTCTTTCTGACAATGTTAAATGGTAACTAGAAATGTTAATAACTAAGTCTGACTTACAGGTTTCAGCACTTTTTTCTGAAACTCCAGTCTCTCTTCAGTAAATTTGCATTACTTGGATCCTTGTAACGGTGACCATGGCGTTTTCGTGTTTAGCCGTATGGGTAAGGGGAAAGAAGAAAAAAAAAACCCCTCTGTGGAAGTGGTAGGAGCTGCACTACCAACATTTGTTTCTTTCCTGCGTACATCTTGATTCAGAATTCTTACATTACTCGTTCCCGCTAGAACTGGCAGTTCTCTATTGATATAAATCTCATCGTTGTTACTTGTGGTTTTATTATTCGTCATTACTTCCTTCCTGGTAGGTGGCTCTACTCCCTTCTTGTTCGACATATCAGGCTCCCTGATTGGTTGAACTATCAGAATTGGTGTGTCTCTTCTTCCATCTACGGATTGGTGGACCATCTGTTGCTGATTATTGCCTCTCCCTCTCATTGGTTCGCAAGGCCAAGCGAACACATTCCCCCTCTGGAAATTGAGGAAGTCCCTTTCAAGTTTCTTTTTCTTTCCCTGCATCAGTTTATTCTCAAGTAATGAGACATAAGCACTAGCACTTGCCAACAAATCACTCATCTCTCCCTGTGTCATAAATCCAGCCAATTCTTCACGTAGTCTAGTAAGTTCAAACATTAAGTCTTTTTCTATTGACATGTATTACCCTACTAGTAATTTCATATAGCCACAGCTGGTCTCAAGATTGAGTTGTTGCCATTTACTAAGTAGTTCAGGGTATGTGTTGCCAAAATTCAGCATCTTAAGAATATGTAGACCACGTGGAACTACTTTAAAATTAATGCAGGCTTCCATATGCCTACGTTGCCATTGTGTATATTTCAGTTTCTCTAGAGTTTGTTCTATTTTCCTTGTTAGTTGTATAACATTAATATTTCAGTCAATATCGCTGGTTCCCCTCTCATTACTTGTTAAATTAATCCTTGATAATTTCAGTAAAGGATTACTGTCAGCTAATAACAGTTTCTTAAACAAAGTTTCATTGGTATTAGTCACAGTTTCATTAAAAGAAAAAGCTGAATTCACCATGTCCTTTTCACTGGTCACTTCCGTCATGTCCCTTGCTTCAATGATAAAAACCAAGTTAAGCAAAACGAATCAACCACAAAGGGTAAAGTGCCTCGAGCAAAATGTAGTTTCAAAATCAAGATCACCTTTTCTTGAGGCACAACATGACAATAAGAAGCTTGACCTTTTATTAAACATACTGAACTACAGAACAAAACAATAAAACATCCAGTAACCGCTTTCACATTCTCTTGAATGCTTCATCAGACTGTTAAAAAAGCTAAGCCATTTCTACATTTAAATACCTTTGCTGTTACTTCATCCACCAACCATTATTATTCCTTAATTGATGACATCAGTGCTTAATTGGTTAAAAAACTTAATTAAAAATTGCTGGCTGAAATTCATGTTCAAAACCTCTGTGATTCTTTATCTTAAAAACAAATATTGAATTTATAATAGATGCTTCAACCTCATACAGCTTAAAAACATATATACATATCTCAAACTATATGTTCCATTATTTAAAAAAACATGCTTATGTATAAATGTATACTATAAAAATATAAAATATATCAAATATATATGTTGTTTATTAATGGATTTGTGAGCCATCCTGAAAAACACTAGACTAATGGCTTATAAACAATGTTAATGCTTGTTGTCCCTTGCTATCAAGAATGGTTTCATGGACACCCTGTCATTCAAACCAGATAGTCTATCTGCTTGTAACCTCATGATCCACCTTGTCTCTCTTTGTTCAGTGTAGTTTCTATGATCACCTAGCCTAATGTTCTTGTATACAAACTCAATCACAGTAAATTTAAACATTAGACTAGGTGATCATAGAAACTACACTGAATCCATTAATAAACAACATATATATTTGATATATTTTTAGACGCAGAACAACTGAGGGCACTTACTGAACGGGAAGTGGAAAAATGGACTTAGAGATGTGCGGTGGTCAGATTATACTTACTAGTACTACTAGTAGTCTCTAGCAGCGGTCAGACTATACTTACTAGTACTACTAGTAGTCTCTAGCAGCGGTCAGACTATACTTACTAGTACTACTAGTAGTCTCTAGCAGCAGGCAATTTTTATTTAAAATAAGTGTGTGATGATCAGTGACCCTGATCCACCTGAAGTACTTCCTCCTGACCTAACCTGGACTCCTCCCAGCACTGGCAGCAGTCAAGAGAGGCTCAGAGGCAGAGCAGCAAAACAAGAACAGAACAAGTTAAAAACACAGCATAACGGACTCGGAGTTGTGCAGCCATGGCAGTGAGATCAATCATGAAAATTATTTCTTCTTCGACTACTGCTGGTTCTTCTCCCGGCTCCTCCACCAGCAGGTAAGAAAGAGTAAAATTATATTATATAAAAAGCTGATAAAGAGAAGTACTGGTCCACAACAGTTACTATGGGCCCTGGCACAAGAAGGTTCTTTTTTTAGAAAATGTTTCTTTTATTTTTATCTACTAAAAATGTAGCCAAAAAATTACAGTAATGTTATTGTTATTCTATCTTGTTTGCTAACATGCCACAAACTGCCTGCAACTAGAATTATAAATTATAAAAATGTTAGGTACAAGTACATTTACATTACCTAATCAAACTATGTCACATCATGTATGTTACTGAAATCAAATTATAAGAAAACACAGTGGACTTATTGCACACAATATGTATAAGATTCTAGAGAGATCAATAGACAAAGGCAAAGTATCCAGTAGAGGCAGAACAGCCGAACAGGTACATTGCCAGCAGGCAGTAGGCACTGACAAATAATTGTTATGCTATACATAATCATTACAAAAATATAAAGGTGGCCTTGCATTTACCAGCTATTTCTGAGGGGTGGGTGAGTGACATACCTCTCAAGTCTCAACCTGTTAGAGTAAGAAATCTGGACAAAGCCTGATAAAATGGGGGGACAAAAGACCAAAAATAGGGAGATATTTTAAATATTGCTCTTACTCTCTAAACCTACAGAGTTGCTAGAGTAACAGGGTGTGTTTTAACATATATTTTCTGAAGGATCTGAAGTGTAAAACTCAAATGTAAGTGACCTCAAACCTCTGATCATCCCAGTGATTTGCCAGAAAACCACAAATTTTAGGAGGAATAAACTATGAGCCAAGAATTTGGACATTCTGTGAAAAGCTGTACAGTTGACGTATGAGACAGGTTGTATAATGTATTTGATGCTCGAGTCATGCTTCACAGTCATCAAGTAATTTTATTTTCAACATATTTGCTCAACCAAATGAACCAATGCCATCAATTCTGTGTTATCTAATTAGAGCTGCTTAGTATTTAAGTGTTTGTGTTTTGCAACAGTGTTAGATTTGCAATTGCATTGAGAAAGCGACAATAAGCCTGAATGTGCCTAGCATGTTAAATTAATTTCAATGCTTTTGGTACACTTACAGTATTAATACTGCTTTCTTATTCTGGAGTTTTTTGTGTGTTTATTGATGGTTTCAATGAAAATGTGATCGTGTTAAAGCTGTTTGATTTTATGGCTACTCTGTAAGGGATATTTAAGGTGTGATTTGCTTGAAAAAATCTTTCAAGTGCCTGAGATTAAAGCACAAACAAGTCTTGTTTATGTTTTATTCATCACTGTGAGTGGGTCACTGGGTGCTGCTTATTTATTTTATTTGCTTACTGTATTAATGGCAGGCAGGCAGTAGCAGTACACATGCAGAACAGCAGAGTCTCCTGAAACCATAAAACACACGTGTTTACGGCGTTTAGAAATGGATTTCTAAATTATATACACTTAGAGACAACAGTATGCTAACTGTAACAAACGCTGTTTCCAGTCTAGATGCAATGAAGGAGTGTGTCTGCATGACTCTCACATAGAGATTACTACTAATAGTAGTGCAGGGCAAGCAGCAGGGATTAGACGTTGGCAAGAAATCTTGGCAAGCATTTTATAGCAGACCTAGAGAAAACTAGCTTATATAAAGGTCTGAGCTAGGGAAGGTGGATTGGTCAGCAGAGCAAGGCAGGGCAGTAACAGTAAGTGTGGGGGTGTTATCTATGCATTTGTCATGTCACTGACATTGTTATAAATGTGATTATTATTACATGACGATTGCAGTAATATTCTGATTATATTTATGTTATTTAAAGAAGGCTGAAGGCAAGGGCAGCCTGCCTTACACAGTGTGTTATTTTTCTAAAAGAATATTGTATTTTAGTTTTGCACAAGTTCAAATATTAATATAAATAAAACACTATTGTTCTTATTTTGTGTTTCATGATCATATTTTGGTTGTCTGTTCTTCAGTTTGCGTTTAAAAATTGGTATCCCACAATCCCATAGGAGTGGGCGAGGCTACATAATTATGTATGTAAATTTTATGTTAATCAGCATACAGATTTGTACCTATGTTTCATGGACTTTGACCAGATTTTTGAAGTTTCTGGGTTGAGAGGTATGATTAGTAGATGTTGAACATTGAGCATTTAAGGGCTTTATTAGAGGGGTTTGTCAAATATACAATAAATCTTATGATTAGTGCTTAGAAATTCAAAGAAATGGAAATGAGGGCAGAACATGTTAATACTGCAGTAAAGAGGAGTATAAAGCTGGTTCACAGACAATCATATATATATATATATATATATATATATATATATATATATATATATATGTGTGTGTGTGTGTGTGTGTGTGTGTGTATGTATGTATATATATATATATATATATATATATATATATATATATATATATATATATATATACATACATTCATATAAGCTTAAGTGAAGTTTTAGTTGTGTTTTAAATGAGTTTGTATTCTGAATGGATTTCAGTGGTAGTGAGATATGGTTCCAAAATTTAGCTACATTATTTGAATATAGAAAGTCACATGCAGTACTAGATAATTTGGTTATCGTGATTTGTGTTTTTTCTGTAGAATGTAAAATTCTACTGGTGGAGTAGTGTTGTATTAACCTGTTAAGGGCTGGGCAATGTTTCTGGATTGTAGAAAAGTCTATGTATTGTATTTAGCAAAAACACAACCAGGTGATGTGTTAGTTTTAACCAGTTAGTCAGTGGTATGTTATATTTTTTATAATTTACTGAAAATGTGGCTATTTTATTATAACATTGCTCAGGTTTGGGCAGTTGTGAAACTTGGGTTGTGAAGATGAGGCGGCACAGAAGAGAAATGATAGAAAGTAAAAGGCTACACATTTTTGGCTATGCCAGTGAAGTAGGTTTTCAATCAGTATAATGTACATTTTTTTTACCAGCATACTTTTTTCCCCAAGACAGATTTATATTTTTACATATACTAACTGAAAATGTTTTTTTTAATACCCGTTGAGATCAAGTATACCAAAATACATTGACTCTCCTTTATTTAATACATACCGTAACTTATGTATAATATCATTTAGACAGCATCCATTATTCCACACCTAGGAGGTTTAATTTTGTCCCAACCAAAGTTTACTTATTCCATTTCACGGATATCTTCCCTTCCTACTTAATCTTTGCTCTGATCAATCTTAAGAGTGTTTAATAAGTATCTTCAAATCTTGTGAAACCAGTTCTTGAATCTAGTTTGCATTTAATTTTGATTTTCCAACTGAGTCTCCCTCTCACCTTATTTGCCTCCCTCATACAGCACCCATTCCATAGCACTGCAGTTAGTCAACCATTTCTATTACTTCCCTGTATTATACCTAGTTTTTGATGTTTTTTTTAATCACACATGATACATGGTGGTTAAATTTCAGCTGGTCATCTATGATGGCACTCAATAATTTTATGTGGTTTACTTGTTCAATCATGGTGTTGTTGGCAAAAACAATAGTGAATAGTGTTGTTTTGGCAGAGATGTGTTTGGGGTAAGCAGCAGTTTACAAGTAGCTGTGAATTATTTAGCCAAGTGTCAATCAATAAGAAGGATCGCTATGTGAGATCTTGGAATTTAGAGAGAAAGATTTGGCAGAGAAGATTATGGTTGAGACATCTGTGTATTGAACGAAGGCAGCATTTTTTGTAGCAGTGGAGAGGTTATAGTTTCATAGTTTAGTACTAGGCTATCTGCCCTGGGGCATTTGTAAGCCTAGCCATAGTGATGTGGCTTTCGCCACCCCATGAAATGGTACAAAAAATGCACAGAATAGATTTAGAATACTGTGCCTCTGACTAGTAGTGACACAGTAAGGGTCCCCTTATATAATAGAATTAGTTTACTGTGCCCCTGTCTAGTAGTGACACAGATGTGACCCCTGGGGTAAACTTACGATCTCCCATCCACTCATCAAGATTTCTCTTGAAGAGAGTCAGTGAGGGGCTCTGCCTAACATGAACTGGGATCTTGTTCCAGAGCATGGGAAGCCTCTGGGTTATGAATCTATCCCTCCAGCATGTCATATTCATACTTGTGCCGAGGTTTAAGTCTTTAGCTCTCGTGGTTCTGATGGATTTGGATTTTTTGAGGTGGAGCATGTCTAGCAGTTCTTGATTGGACATGGCCTTGTACGTCAGGCAGAGATCACCTCTGAGCAGGCGGTATGCTACTGAATAGAGCTGGAGTTTCTTTAGTCTGGCAGAATAAGACATATGTTGGAGACCCTTGATCCTCTTGGTGAGGTACTTTTGTGGTCTCTACAGCTGTTGCAAATGCCGGGTGATGTACATACCAAATGGGGCATTGTACTTAATCATGGGTCTGATGAGGGAGGAGTATAGGGGTACAATGACATCCTTGGATCTGGATGTGAATCCCCTCATGATAAGGTGTGCAAGGTAGAATGTTTTTCTAACCACTTTGGCAACGTGGGTGTCAAATGAGAGGTCGCTGTCGACTTGGGTCCCTAGGTCTCTGATTACTTTTTCCTACTCAGTGGGTTGCTGTCTATGTGATAATTTGTGGGTACTTTGTTTTTCCCAAAGTGGATGACTATACATTTTTTGGCATTTAGTTTAAGGCCATGACTCCGGCACCAGTTGTCCGTTTCTGTGAGGCCTTTTTGTAGGATGTATGTGTCCGCTGGTGTATCGACTATGGCACCTAGTTTGCAGTCATCTGCGAACTTTGTCAGCCACAACCCTCCCATGTTTGCTTTAACATCTGAGAAATAAATGCCGAACAAGAGGGGTCCCAGGACAGATCCCTGTGGGACACCACTTGTGACTGGCTTTGAGTCTGGCATTGGTCCAGTGATTTTAACTTTATGGGTTCTGTCCTTTAGCCAGTTTGCAACCCATCTAGTGACATAAGGGTTTACGTTTAAGCTGTTGAGCTTATCTATGATGCCTGAGTGGGGTATTGTGTTGAAGGCCTTAGCCAAGTCCAGGTAGGCTGTATGGACTGCTTTGCCCTCATCAATGGCTCTAGTGACTGTTTCGAAAAAGTCAACAAGGTTCAAAAGGCAGGATCTGCCCTTTACAAAGCCAAACTGGGTGGGGTCAAGTGTCTGTAGGTCCCCAATGTCTCTTTTTATGAGTTCCATAATGATTCTTTCCATAGCTTTGCAGACCAGACTGGCTAAGCTTATGGGGCGGTAGTTCCCAGGGTCTGTAGAGGTACCCCCTTTGTGGAGTGGGACCACTGTTGCTGTACGCCAGTGTTCAGGTACATATCCTGTAGTAAGGCTAAGGTTAAATAGCATTTTTATGTGCTGGTTTAGCTCCTCTTGGAGTTCACGTAACACGCAACCTGGGATACCGTCAGGTCCCATTGATGCTGTGTTTTTAGCTTTGTTGAGGGCGGCTCTCACTTGGACATCTGAGATGACAGGGAGATTACTTTCAGCTGGGATAAGTATTTCTTCTTTTGGGGGTGAGGGAGGGGAGAAATTTGCACTGAACCTGTCAGCCAGAATGTTGGCAATATCTGTGGGTTCAGTGTATTTTTTGTTGTTGTGAACTAACTCTGAGCATATCTGAGGGTTTCCGCCCAGGTTTCTAACATAGCTGAAGAAGGCTTTGTGGTTATCTTTAGTGTCCTTAGCGATTTTTCTCTCAAAGTTGGCCTTGGATGTTTTTATGAGAGAACGTAGTTTTCTGCTAGTGTTGATCAGAGATGTCTTCCCTTTATGGGATTTTGCTCTGTCTGTCTGTAGCTTCCTTCTTTTGTTATACAATTTGTTAATGGCTGAGGTCCACCAGACAGGATGCTTGCCTTTGGTGGAGAGGGACTTAGATTTATTTGGGATTGCATGATCCATGCATTCTTGGAGATGTCCATAGAAAGCATTTGTGAAGGATTCGGCATTGTGGGATGTGGTATCCACTGGCCCAGTGGGCTTAAAGGATACCATCTCAGTCTTAAGAAGAGTGAAGTCTGCTTTTGAGAAGTTTTTCACTGTGGTCTTTTGTGCTGGGGGTGAGGTGAGATATGTATATCCATGGTGATTAGTTTGTGGTCAGATCTCACTAGTGAGGGGTATACCTCCGGTGTGGAGCATTTTGTCCCCATGTTTGTGATGATCAGGTCTAATATATTATCTCCCCTAGTGGGAGAGGTGACTAGTTGTTCCAGTGCATTTGAATTTATGAATTCCAGGAACCTTTGGGCTAGGGTGTTAGGGCTAGAATAATGTACCCAATCTATGTTATTTATGAATATGTTGAAAAGGATGGGGCCTAATACAGATCCTTGGAGGACACCAACGGTTATTGGTAAGAGGATGGAGAAATAATTTTCTCTTTCACTACTTGTGCTCTGTTTGAGAGGTAGGTATGGAACCCTTGAATTGAAGAGCTGATGAGTCCTAAGGATGAGTGTTTGTGTAAGTGTTTCTGGTGGGAGACAGTATCAAAAGCTTTTGATAAGTCTAGGAAGATGATGGATACAAGGCTTCCAACATTTCTATGGGTGTTGACAATCTTAAAAAAAATCAGCAAAAGTAGTAGCTGCACTGCAATGTGGATGGATGGAAGCCATGTTGGATTGAAGATGGAAGCCATGTTGGATTGAAGATGGAAGCCAGTTATCAATTAGAAAGTTGAGAAGTTGGTATATGAATACATTTTTCTAACATTTTTTATAAGGAAGATAAAATGGCAATTATTCCATACTTTGAAAGATCTGTATTGATTCTGCCCTTGTGCAGTAGAATAATTAATTATTTTTTTCCATAGTGAGGGGACTTTATTTTCAGATATGGATAGATTTATCAGAACTGAAACTGGATATGCAATAGCCACTGCTGCTATTTCAAGATATTTGATGGGTAGATTTCTATTGGTACATGTAGTAGGCTTTCATTTTTGAGATATTTTTGATGGCATCTGTGGGAACTGGTTGGAAGGAGAAATGATGAAGGAGGTAATTTGAGTGAGTAGAGACATCAAGAGCTTGATTAATCACCTGGTCAGTTATCTATTGTCTGTATCAAGTGGGTATTGAACTGACTGATTACAGTATCATTTTGTTTGTGTGCTTGGTGTTAGTTGTGTTGCTTGTCTCAGATATAATAGTTTATTGATTAATGTTCCTAATAGTTTTGGATTATTAGCTGGACATTGGTTGAGTAATAGATTTTCTTATGTTTGGTGATAAGTTGTTTTGTTAGTTAAACTGGTCCTTCTCCATGCTACTTCCTCCTTTTAATTCCCTGATTCCCCCATTCCCTGATTTCAATACAGCTCTTCACAAAAATCCACAAATATTTTTATTTGACTTATACAGCAGATATTCCCTCAGTTTTCTTGCTATCTTGTCCTATCGTCTCTCTTTGATGAGTATGCCTTGGACCGATTTCACATCACCAGATACCTTTTTCTCATCTTCATAACCTTCCCTATAATCATGTCCCTCATTTAAATACAAGAGATGTTTCCAATATACTGAGTTATCTTGGCATCATTGAGAGTATCCTCCACAGGTCTATGATTAGGATTGGCCTTCCTCCATCAGATAATAAAATATTGCTTTGTCTAAAGCTCAAGCACAAGAGGGAGCATACATCCTTCAGTGGCATAAACCATGTGATGCATTGAGTGCATCCAGCCCCTGAGGCCATCAGCTCACCTCTTTATAAACTGAGTAAGCCGACTTCCTACAAATCGAAAAAATAATGACGATATAACACCCGCATTGTTATATGAATATATAAGTATATGCTTGGTCAACTTACAAGGAGCTCCCAACAGCAGCTAATGGATCATGGGGCAGGGATTGCAGGAGGGTCTCCTCCTAGACCAGCTAATAAAAGAATAATGTATATGTTATAATTAACAGTAGAGATCCTCTTGTGTGTGTCAAGAACTGGGAAGAATGTTAAACAATAAACAGCCCCCTGGATGGCATGAGCCAGAGGGTAGTCCAAATATGAAACTTAAAAGCTTGGCTTCCAATATCCTAAGGTACCAAAGGCGGCCCATCTCCTGGAGTCACAGTTCAAGTAATAATGTCTGAAGAAAATGAAAATTAAGATATCAGCAAAGAAGACATTTTTGGAGTAAACGCTGGAAGCAGCCACTGAAACAGACTGTTTCAGAACCATAATTTCAGATTATACCGGTTTTCTCAGCAGTTTCCATTTCACTAATAAGCATATATGAGGTTTTTTTTTAAATTATAAGAGTTTTTAGAAAACAAATGCACACATATTTCAGGGCAGTGAGTGCTTTCAAACAGTATCAGATTTTCTCAACAATCAAAAATAGGCCAATACAACAATCTTTGTTAAACATTCTCCTCTTTGCTTACATAAGTTTCAGGAATAACACACAACAGTTTTAAAGTCATGAATATTTTCTATAAACATCAATTCTCTCAGTACATAGCTTCATAAATGGCTCAATGCAACAATTTTGTTGAACAGTCTTGTTTTCTTTTTTCAGATACAAACCAAATAAATACAGTAATTACATCTTCTCAGATGATTCTAAGTGGTTTAACTTTACTTTACGATGGACCAAGACTAACACAATATCTTTTTTGTGCTTTACACTGCTTCCTAAAGACACTAAGCAATTTGTTCTAGAAAATGCTTCTAAATCAAGAGAATCCTGGCAGTGTCCCAAAGTATTCATCCCTTAGCTTCCCAATAATGATACCTGTAATAGCTGAGAAACTATCTTTTATTTTGTGGGTGCTATCATGTTCACTTGTTTAAGCTACTGAGTTACTTTTCTATACTTTCTTAAACAATATTTATTTTTTATTTACACTTTGACCAGTTTAGTCACATTAGAATGGCCTTTTTACAGGAGAGACTCAAGGTGTTATTCATACTAACTAAGGGAAATATAGCAAGGCCACTGGGGACATCAATTTAATGTCTCATCCAAAGGATGGGATATATTTCATAGGATCATAGGAGGTTACTAGGCTAATAGCCCTGGGGCCCCTTACAAGCCTAGCCAAGACTTTATCCTGAAAAAAGAAACCTCAGCCAGCACCTGTCACCCCTGTCAATGAGGGACACATGTGGAATCCCTGGGACAAATCTGTGGTTTCCCATCCACTCATGAAGGATGTGCTTGAAGAGGGTCAGTGAGGTATTCTGTTTGATGTGTATAAGAAGTCTATTCCAGAGAGACAGGCAGCCTCTAGGAGACAAACCTGTCTCTCAAGCAGGTTTTGTTGAATATTAGATTTAGGCCTTTCAAGCGGATAACACACGAGAAGCTCCACTTACGGATGTGGAGCATCTCTAGTAGGGCAGGGTCCAAGACTGTCTTGTAGGCGAGACACAGATCACCTCTGAGCAATCTGTATGATACAGAGTAGAGTGATAGTGATTTGAGCCTGTCCATACAGGACAGGTGTTGGAGGCCATGGATTCTCTTTGTGAGGTATTTCTGTGGCCTTTCCAGTTGGTGCAGGTGTTTGGAGAGATATATCAAACAGAGTGTTGTACTCAATTATTGGCTTAATGAGTGAGGAGTACAGAAAGGTAATAACCTCCTTTTTTCTGGATGCAGTCCCTTTACTTATGAGATGAATCAAGTAAAAGGCTTTTCTGACCACTGACACTGCATGATGGTCGAATGTGAGACTGTTGTCAATTTGTGTACCCAGGTCTCACACCACAGGCTGTGTGCTTACAGGGGTTGCTGTTGATGTGATAATCAGTAGGGGCCGTGTTTTTGCCGAATGGTATGATAATGCATTTTTTGCATTTAACTTACGGCCATGACTTTGGCACCAGTCATTTGTTACTGTGAGACCCTGTTGCATATGTTAGCATCATTTGGGGAGTCAATGACAGCACCCAACTTACAGTCATCTGCAAACTGGGTCAGCCACAGGCCTTTTGTCTTTGCCTGGACCACTGAGAAGTAAATGCCAGACAGTAGGGATCCCAGGACAGATCCCTTAGGAACACGACTAGTGATAGGTCTGCTGTCGGAAGTGGAGGTGCCTATTTTGACCTTGTGAGTCCTATAGGTGAGCCAGTTGGCCACCCACCTGATGAGATAGGGATTTACCCCAAGTTGTGTTAGCTTTCCGATGATGCCCTAGTCGGGGATAGTGACAAAGGCTTTGGCCAAGTCAAGGTAAGCTGTATGTACTGACTTTTCCTCATCCAGGGCCTGGGCGACAGTCTCAAAGTCAACCAGGTTCAACAAGCAAGACCTCCTCTTGACAAATCTGAACTGGGTGGGGTCAAGTGTTTGGAGATTGCCTATGTCCCTGTTTATGAGATCCATAATATGCTGCATGGCTTTACAGATCAGACTTGTCAAGCTAATGGGGCAATAGTTTCCAAGGTCAGTAGTGGCACCACCTTTGTGCAAGGGGGTTACAATGGCAGTTCTCCACTCTGCTGGAATGAAGCCTGTACTCAGGCTGTGGCTGATTAGGGTGCTTAATGGCAAGCTAGTTCTTGCAAGAGACGGTGCAGAATACAGCCTGGAATACCATCAGGTCCCATGGAAGCTGTGTTATTTGCCTTGGATAGGGGCTTTAACACTTGCTTGATGGAGATGTGAGGTGCGGGACAAGTATCAAGGATGTCAAATGGGACTTTGGGGGGGGGCAGGGGGATGAAGTTTGCACTGTACCTATCACCTAGCAAGTTGGCTAAGTCAACTGGATCAGTGTAAGTGGTACCTTTAAGTACTAATTCAGAACAAACCTGAAGTTTGCCATGGAGGTACCTGATGTAACTGAAAAAGGCTTTGTGGTTTCCCTTTGTTTAGGAGGCTAGTTTCAATTAATAATCCGCTCTGAAGGTTTTCACTAGTGATCAAATTTGCTTGTTGAGGCTAAGGAGGGAGTAATTCCAATTTGGAATTTGTTCCTTTTTACCATTGGACAACAGTTTCTTCATTTTGTTGTAAAGCTTGTTGATAGTGGATGTCCACCAGACAAGTTTGTGTTTCCTTGAGGAGCAGGTTTTAGTTCTGTTCGGTACGGCTGAATTCATGCAGCGGTACAGGTGCTTGTATACTGCACTGGCATACTCTTCAGCATTGTTGTCTGCATCCTCTGAAGGGGAGCAGTGGTGTGAAGCTACTCATACCCTCCCTTAGGAGGTTGTAGTCAGCTTTTGAGAAGTTTTTTAGCCTGGTTATGGCTTGGGGCGGGGGGATAGAAAATTTGAATTAGACAGACCAATGATCTGATCTCACCAGGGAAGAACTTACTATGGGAGTGGTACAGCGGTCACCCATGTTGGTGAGAACTAAGTCCAGAATGTTGTCTCCCCTTGTGGGGGATGAAACCAGCTGGTCTAGTGCATTAGAATTGATGAAGTCACGGAATCACTGGGTGAGTGCATTAGTGCAGTTATAGTTCACCCAGTCTATAGTGGGGTAGTTGAAGTCATCAAGGATCAGGGTGTAAGGGGGTACCTTGATGGAGTCGAGTATGTCCAGGTTGGAGGAGTGGGTGTCCTGAGTCACGGAGGGGGGGTCTATAGCTGGCTATAACGTGGATGGGTGTCTTGCCAAGAGTCAGTTGCACCTGGAGTAGTTCCAGTGTGTCATGCTGGCAAACCAGAATGGAGGTGTGCTCGTTTTTAATGAAGCTAGTGACTCCACTACCCTTAGTCTTGCCGACCTCATTTTGGGGTAGGAATGTGTGGAATGAGGTATAACCTGGTAAGGCAGGGGTGCTCTCTGCAGCCTTGAACCAAGTTTCCGTGACTGTACAGATGTCAGCATCTTCCAGTGCGAGGAGAGCCTCCAGTGAGTGCATCTTCAGGTTAAGGCTCCTAGCTTTAAGCAGCATGGCCTTCAATTTGCTTTCTGACACATCTTTCATGTTGGAAGATTTGTCTTTGAGATATTACCTAAAAAAGGCATAATGAGGAGGCAAGAGCCTTGGCCAGAATTCCAGGGGTGACAGGCAGAGGCCACCTCTGGCAAAGCATTGAAGCCTGTCAACCATGTCATCCTAGGCAGACAGATACTGGATCCCCTTGGAATGACACCAGAAAATAAGTCAATTGTTGAATGGCACCTGGCAGACAACTGACTGTGACCTTCTCCTTGTCAAGCCCAGTGAGGGGGACATTGGTGTTTCTCACAACTGAGTCACTAATGACTAGTATGTTTGGTTTATTGTTATGCCTTATGGGCTGTGTCAGTTTATTATGCCTTATGGGCTGTGTTTATGAGACACTGGTGTGTTGTCTGCTGTGTGTGATGTGTTTGGTGTTGTGTATGGAATGTTTCTGAGTGTATTTTGGAAGTCTCTGCTGTTTAGGTAAGTTTTTACAGCTCAGATGGTGTAGTGGTAAATTGCTCTGACTATGGTGAACAGGGTTCTGGGTTCAAGACTTGGCAGGGTTGGTTATTTAGGGGCTCATATAGTGTAGTGGTACATTACTCTGACTGTGGTGTACAGGGCCCTGGGTTCAAGACTTGGCAGGACTGATTTTTTTCACACTCCAGAGACCTCAACCTCATTACCACAATTAACAGAACATGCCAGAGGGACAGGTTCATAACCCAGAGACTGCCCATGCTATGGAACAGACTTCCCATACATGTCAAGCAGAGCACCTCACTGACCCTCTTCAAGAGAAATCTTGATGAGTGGATGCGAAACAGAAAATTCACCCCGGGGATAACTCCAGTGGCTCTACTCGACAGAGGCACTGGGAGCTAAGGTTGGATGGCACTATGCCAGGGTAATCCTATGGCTAAGCTTGTAAAGGCCCCAGGGTCATTAGCCTAGTACACACCTATGAACCTATGACCTCTACATAGGTGGGTGGGTGTTGTACGTGGCTATGTGATGTGGGTGGTGTGGTGTTAGCAATCTCCTCTTTGTCAGGAGTACTGACTGTGGAGTGAGACAGCATGGATTCCAAGTTACTGATGTAGATGCATTTCTCGCAAGTAGAAGAATTATGTGCTATGAGAAGAGGGCTGTCAGTGAACATGAGACAGTTGCTACTCTGTCTCAGTATGCCTATGTCAACCAGGCTGGCAGGAAAAACTGATGGGAATTGTCCAGACACAGTGTTCTGAATACTTGGGCAGACTTATGGAGAGAGGGTTTTGATACGGGTTTGTTCACAGGAGTGTAGACCACAAAAACCTTCCTAAATATAAAATAACTGGCCTGAAGCCCAGGTGCTAAAACCAAAGCTAAGCGGCTAAGAATAACAGATAAATTTAATCAGGCTAAAAACAAGCAGTAATAAATGCAGCAGAATACAAGTGCTTTAACACTTGACAGAAAGCAGCAAAGCAAAATAAGGTAATAAAGTAGGAAGAAAACAATTACAGTAAAAACAGCTGATCAAAGTGGGATTTTTTTTTTGCTGTGAAAATTGAGGAAACAGAAGATAATTCAAGATTAAGAAACTAAGGGGTTGGCCTTCCCAAATGCTCTCTCTGTACATCGTAGAATGAGCTGATGAGGTGGGACTGGGAGGAGTGTCCAAAATCAAAGAAGCAAGGGAGTAATGCTTCCCAAATGATCTCACTGCCCTCAGTAGAGTGAGCAAATGATTTGGGACTGGGAGGAGTGTCCAAAATCAAATTTACAGCTGGGGCGGGCAATTCCAAAGCCACCAGGTTTACAATTGTAGTATAATACTCATACACCTGGAGGAGTGATTTACTTAGCCAGCTGTGACATCTGTGAAGCATGCTATGCAGGAAAAAAGTACAGTTTTGTACCTACCATAAATGTAGATGTTCGAACATCCACATTGCTGCAGTCCTTACACTTGGGTAGTCCGCTGTCCTCGGTCGGCCCGAATATCAAAGTATAAGGCTGACGTCGGTCAAGGCGCATTTGACTGACATCAGGACGTCAGGGTACAAATGCGCATGACCGACGTCATATCCTCAGTCTTTTCTTGCCCCAGATGTCAGAAGACCCTAAAAATAAAGGTCAAAACCAAAAGACAGCAAACAAACAACCAACCACCCTTGCACTAATTATATGTTACAATATATACAATATACACAATATTTACAACCCAACCCACACAACCACCTCTAACTACAGAGGGGAAGGAGGGAGGGTAAATTGACTGCAGCAATGTGGATCTTCGAACATCTACATTTATGGTAGGTACAAAACTGTACTATGTTCTTCATCTCACATTGCTGCAGTCCTTACACTTGGGTAGAATCCCAAAGCAGAGGTAAGGGAGGATGGCCAAACTACAAGGAAGCAGGAGCTGCCAAAATGCCCTGCAAAACAGCAGTGGCAAAACCAGCCCTGGATTTAGAGTAAAGTGGCAGGTGATAATGCCTAGAGAAGGTATGCACTGAACTCCAAGTAGCTGCCTCCAAAATATCCTTGGTTGCCACACCCTCAAAAGGCTGTCGAAGTGGCAGTAGCCCTAGTGGAATGAGGCCTAATCCCAGCCGGAATCTCCTTGCCATGATGGGAATAACAGAAAGCAATGCAAAACCCAATCCACTTAGAAATAGTTTGTTTTGACACAGGCTTTCCCTGAGAACTCAAAGCAAAAGAAACAAATAACTGCTGAGACTGCCTGAACCCTTTAGTTCTGTCCAAATAATATCGCAACTGCCTGTGTACATCCAAAGTGTGCAAAATCTTTTCCCCTTTATTTTGGGGATTTGCATAAAAAGTAGGCAAATGAATAGTTTGGTTTAAAGCCACACTAGAAACCACCTTAGGCATAAAGGAAGGATTAGTAAAAGATACCCTATCCTTATGGAAAATCAAGAAAGGCTCAACCGCCATAAGGGCCTGTAATTCAGAAACCCTTCTTGCAGAGGTAATGGCCAACAAAAAGGCAGTCTTCCATGATAAATATTTCAACTCAGAAGTAGCTGCAGGCTCAAAAGGTTGTAGAGTGAGTTTCTCCAACACAAAATTGAGATCCCAAGCAGGAGTAGGAGCTCTACATGGGGGTCTTATATTCTTTGCCCCTCTAAGAAATTGCTTGAACAAAGGATGAGAAAACAAAGGAGGGTCACATTCATAGTGAGCTGAAATTGCTGCAACATGAACCTTAATAGAAGAGAAGGACAAACCTTTGTCCAGTAACTCAGTAAGATATTGAAGAGCCACACTTAAATTAGGCTCAGAAACATCAAAATCCTTTGCTGCACTCCAAAATAAAAATCTCTTCCATTTATCTGCACACTTTCCTTGTACTAGGCCTTCTAGCTTCCAAAATCACATTCAAAACTTGTTGTGGAAGTTGAGACCCTCTATGGTTCAAAACAGAATATGCCAGGCTGTTAGGTGAAGAGAGTGAAGTTTGACATTGAGCAAATGGCTGTCCTCCTGTGACAACAGGTGTGGAATCAAAGGCAAAGGCCATGGAGGCTTCGTACCAGACTTCTCAGTAATGGGTACCAGTGCTGTCGAGGCCAATCCGGAGCTATTAAAATCATCCTTGGCTTGTCCTGTCTGACCTTTAGAAGTACCTTTGGGAGGAGAGGCAGAGGTGGAAAGGCATACACATGAAGATTGCTCCAATTGAAAGAAAGAGCATCCACTTTCCAAGCTGTGGGATGAAACCTTTTGTGCAAAACTTTGGCAGCTGATGGTTTAGTGGAGAAGTTTAACAGCTCTATGTCTGGAGTTCCCCATGACACTGTCAATTTCTGAAATACATGAGGATCCAATTTCCACTCGTGGGGATCCATAATCCTTCTGCTCAACACATCTGCTAAGGAGTTCTGTGCTCCTGGCAGAAACCTTGCCTGAAGATTGAGCTGTAAACTGAGAGCAGTCTCCCACAAAATCATTGCTTGCCTGCATAGAGGATAAGAATGTGTTCCCCTTGCTTGTTGATGTACCACATGACAGTTGTGTTGTCTGTTAGAATCAACACCTGCCCTGGAAGAAGTAAATCCTTGAAAGCTATTAATGCAAAATGGACTGCTAACATCTCCTTCAGGTTGATATGTAGATGTTGTAGTCTGGCAGGCCACTTGTCTTGTATCCACTTTCCATTTAGATGAGCTCCCCAAGCTTTGTCTGAGGCATCTGTCGTTAAAATCTGACTCGCCTCTGGCCGGGTCACAGAGAGTCCCTTGTTTAGGTGACATTCCTGAGCCCACCACAAAAATTCCTTTTGAATGCAAGGTATTATTTGAATGACAGTGTCCAGATCCTGGCAGTGCTGTGTCCATACATTTTGAGATACCATTGCAGCTTCCTCATATGCAGTTTGGCATTGGGAAGCACCAGAATACAAGATGCCATGAACCCTAAGGCTTGAAGGACTGTCCTTGCAGTCAGCCCGGACTGATGAGATAGTTGATGGAAGTAAAGGGAAAGACTCTTTTGTTTGTCCGGGGTTAAAAGGCCATCTGGGATGCTGTATTCAGTCTTACACCCAGAAAGCACATGTCCTGAGAGGGTACTAGACTGGACTTTATTTCGCTCACAGAATACCCCAGGCATCTTAGCACTGCTATCACATATTCCAAATGATGAAGAAGCTCTTCCTTCCTTGAGCCAGAATCAGGCAGTCGTCCAAATAAGGATAGATCTGTATTCCTTTTAGCCTGAAGAAAGCTATCACTGGAGCCAGAACTTTCGTGAACACTCTGGGCAGTAGATAAGCCAAAGGGCAATGCAGAGAACTGATAGTGAGAAGTCCCAGCTCAAAACGCAGATACTTCCTGCAACTTAGTCTGATAGGAACATGAAGGTAAGCCTCCTTGAGATCCAAAGTTACCATCCAATGATCTTTGCCCAGCAGAGGTAAAAGCTGTTGTAACGTCAACATTTTGAACTTGGGAATGTCCAGATAAGTGTTGAGGATAGATAAATCCAAAATTGGTCTCCACGTGTTCCCCTTCTTTGGTACTAGGAACAGGCGAGAATAAAATCCTAGGCCCACTTCTGGCATAGGGACCGGCTGTATGGCCCCTAGTTGAAGTAACAGAGAAATTTGCTTGTGAGCCTCTATTCTTTGTTGAGGAGGAACGCCTGGCATGCCTCTGAAAGGAGGCAAGGTATGGAAATAAAACCTGTAACCTTGGTGTATGATATCCAATACCCATCTGTCTTGGGTAATTAAACTCCAATTTTCTTTGAAAAGTGCCAACCTTCCTCCCAAAGGTGCTGCCAGACGAGAAGGCTCTGGCAGCTGAAAAGGTAGGTCATTGGGTCTGTTTACGAAAGGACTGACCCCTGCCCTCACCTGAAGACTGTGCAGGAGAACTCCCTGTTCTAGGCCTGAAAGAGCCCTGAGCTCTGCCCCTACCACGCCTAGATCTACCCCTAGACTGGGAATCATAAGAAGGATACGTCCACCCTTTAGCAGGCCAATTTCTACTAAACTTTGGAGGCTGAACCTGCAAAAAATCTTTAACAGTCTGCATAGACTTAGCCTTGTCCTCCATTTTCTTTAAAACTGCCTCAACAGGAGAACCAAACAACACATCAGATTGTAAAGGAGCATCTAAAATCCTTGTTTTAACATGGTCAGATAAATTTTGATCCCTCAGCCAGGCGTGCCTGCGAAGAACTGACCCAGTGGCAGCCACCCTAGACGAGGCCTGTACAGCATCAAAACCCCATTGCAAAGAATGCTTACCCACCTGCTCAGAAACATGTACTAAATCTTGTAACTCTTTACAATCAATACCTTCCGCCAGAGCATCAACCTTAGACTTCAACTGTGAAAGGAGATAGTTTTGGTATTTTAACATGTGAAACTGGCAATTCAAAGCCCTCATAGCTAGAGTGGAAGAAGTATAAACTTTCTTTCCCCATCTTTCCAAGGCCCTGGCTTCTTTATCCGCAGGAACCGGATTCTTGACAACAGAAGCCTTAACACCTTTAGGCCCCTGGCTAACAGTTTCTGGGTCTGCCCTAGGACTCTTAAAAGATACTTATGAACTTCAGGCACCCTGTAATACCTATCCGGTTTAACAGGAGCAGGAGGCAAAGAATCAGGATTAAGAGAAGCCTCTGTAAAAACATCTTCCACTACATCCAAAACAGGAGGTATAGCCAAAGGCCTATGCTGGGGTAAAACAAAAATTCCCTAAGCCTTTTCCTGGAATCAGAGAAGTCCTGACCTTCCCACTTAAAATGCTCCCTCATGGAATGAAGAGTTTCTGAAAAGAAAAATCCTCAGGAGGAGAAGCAGAAGGAGTAGAATCATCCACATCAGAATCAGAATAAGGAGAGTACTCCTGCAAGTCTTCAGCCAAGACTCTGAAACATCCAAGCCTGCTCAAAACTCCCTAGCTCAGGCTCCACCCTAGGTCTCTTATCAGGAGGGGCAAAGAACCCTAATCAGAGTAATCAAATCTTCTGCCATTTTAAGCATATGCTTCTTGGGCACAGTTCCAGAAGAACTAGGGGTGACACCAACTGAAGCTAAACCTGGCCTGCCTCTAGGAGAAGCCTTGGAAACAGAAGGAGAGGGCCTAACCACCCTAGGCAGGGAGGGGAGTATAGTAACCTGAGAAGCCCCATCACCCTGACCTGCCTCCTGAGAGGCCACATCCTGCAATAACAAGGTCTCTCCCTGGGATCCCAAAGAAACCTCCGGTGGAACCACCGGCTCCACCGACACCTCTAAAGAACCGGCGTCCGAACGGACAGTTCTTCTAGCCTAGGCTTCACTGCTTTGTCCTTGCGCTTCTTGAAGAAGCGGGCGTCGGAGCATCCGACGGCATTTTATAATTGCACCGCTTCCCAAAGACTAACCTGGCACAATCTAATCTCCTCTTTATAGTGCGCTTATTAAATCTAGCACAAGAGCGACACCCAACAACGCCGTGCTCAGGCCCTAAACAAGGAATACACAAAGTATGATAGTCTCTATGCGGTATCTGTTTCCCACAAGAAATACAATTATTCACTTTTTCTGACATCCGTAAACCACTGAGGCAAGAAAAACTAAAATATTCCCCAACGGGTACTTAGCCAACTTTGACTCGGTCTGAAACTCCGAAAACGAAAAATTTCAGAACGCCAACCGGCACTTGCAATACTGCTTCTGCATCGGACCATGCGGCAAAAAAGACTGAGGATATGACGTCGGTCATGCGCATTTGTACCCTGACGTCCTGATGTCAGTCAAATGCGCCTTGACCGACGTCAGCCTTATACTTTGATATTCGGGCCGACCGAGGACAGCGGACTACCCAAGTGTAAGGACTGCAGCAATGTGAGATGAAGAACATCATTAGAAATTTGAACTGAAGACTTTATAAACATTAGTACGCCTGAAGAAGAAATACACTAAGTATACAATGTACAGACATAATGTGGCATATGATAATTTTAGGAAGTTCAAGTTTTTTGTGTTGGAAGACATGTGCATATGGGATTTTAAATTACATCTACAAATATGTGAATTGGAGAGGGAACTGACATTGAATGCCTCAGCTGATCCTTGTCCAGATTATGTTATTTCTATCAGAAGTATCTTGAATTTATGAGCACAACAAAGAAACTGCTACACTGTTTTACTGATTTACCAACATGACTGGTTGTTTTAGTTACATGATTTAAGACTTCACATATTCTTTATGTAACTGACTTAAATTTTTGTTCTTAGTAGTAATGTAGTATCATGATTTGATAGACAAAAGTGCTAAATATTAAACAGCAGTCTTATAATTCTAGTGTGTGCTGTTTTCTTTTTTGGGGGGGTTAGCACTTGATAAACATTTTTTGCTTTTATTATTATTTTTTATAATTTGATAAGTCATTCAGGCCTGTCACATATCTGTTTTATATTTGTTTTAATAGCCTGCAGGAAAATAACTGAAAATAGTGTACATCTGATAATATCCTCATAACTGCTCTATCACTAATGCCATTGTTCAGCTGATCAGTTCAGCACTAGCTAATTTCAGAATAAAGAAACACTCCACAACAATGTGAGCAATTGCCCTTTTAATTGGTTCACCATCATTCTTTAAAAAATACAAGAAAAGCAGTTGTTCAAAACAAGTTACAGTAAATGTAAACAAATTAGTGCATTCATTTAAAAAGTAAATTTGTGTGTACACAAAATAAATTTTCACGTGATCTGCATTTTTTCAGGCTACATATTTAGAATCCATTTACATAAATGTAAGTGCTGTTATTACAAAACTATCAGTCATTTTGGGTATATTGCAAAAATCAAAGAACTTTAAATCTGTCATTATTTTTATGCAGATGTATAACTAAGAAAACAGTGCATACATTAACATAGTGAGGAATGCCCTAAGCTTAATTCTGTGGCTAAAATTCAAGGCTTAGTCTAGACTACCATGCTGCATGCATTAAGTTATAAGTTCCTGCAACTACTGCAGTCTTGCATGCAAGCCATGTTTTTAGTTTATGTTATACAACACTGTACAAATAAATACATTTCTAGTTGCTGGCTTTGGGTTATAGACAAGTTGAATCTGTAGTTATATATTGAAAAAGGTGAATTAAATGTGTTACATGTGGCCACAGGTTTCAGGATACGTCCTATTTGACAAGAACAGCCCACTAACAGTCAGAGTAGGTTTATGCTACCACCTTACAAAATTTACTCATATTATTATTGGGTAACTTCAGACATTTTAAGTACTTTGTTTTGAAAATGTAATGTTCATGTTGTGAATTTTTCTTAACACTCTGACTTGGAAAAAAGGCAGGTCTGCAAGAAGAAAAAAATATTGTTAGGGCTTTTGTACGTGTGCCCAACTTAAAACAGGTTAAATTTATGTGTCTTTCTGATCACTGTAATGTGCATTTGTCAGGAATTCTCACAAGATTCTCCCAGGTCTGATATTTTTAGCAGGTCTATATCACTTTCACGAAAATACAAGTACTGTAACACCTGTCCATCAACCCTAATATAGCGAATTGATATTTCATCGAACTTACACATCAGCAAAACCTTTCCCAGGGCAAAAAGTTAGCTGTCCAACATGCCGAGCAATACACACACACCACAGTATATCGACCTACAAAACTAGGGGATTATGCACCACACACCCAATGTGTATGGCTGTGCCCCAACACCCCCCTGCTTAAATATACCAACTCAAAGATTGCAATGCAGTGGGGAAAAGGTTAATTTTCAGATGCTGGACAGCTAACTTTTTGCTCTGGGAAAAACGTTTGCTAACGTGAACATTCGATAAACAGTTGTTCGCTGTATTGGACTCGATGGATAGGTGTTAAAGTACTTGTGTTTTGATGGAAGTGATATAGACCCGTTTATAGCTACATGTTCTTTAAAGTTACTACCATATTTTATCACCAATGTAATAACTATCCCTTCTTTTAAATACACACTAGGAATCAATCTACATCACTTGAATCTATAAGTGATGCTACCAGATGGGCTGCTTCAGGTATGTCTGAATAAGGTACAGTAACTTAAAAGTGAGCTTGCTGCAAAAGCCATTTCAGGAGTATCTGAATAAGGTACAGCCAGAAGGCACCACTGGCAGTCTGGGTCCAACACTAGTAACAAGACGGTAAATGTAGCTCAAACCTACTGCATGTAAAAAAACAAGAGTTTATTACTTTGGTGAAAACATGGCAATAACTTGGTATATTGTGAAAATGCAGTCTAACATGACTGATTTTTTTTTTTTGGTAAGAATAATGAATGATGTAAAAATCTAGTTGTTAAGTTTGTATATATGTGTCAAATATTTTTTCTGTATGCTTTATGTCCCAGTGTCAGAAAACCATCAAACCTGCCATAACTCTGGAGGGGCTGTCATTTAGGCAGGCACTTCTGGGATCCTTGAAATGAAGCTGTTTTTTTTTCTTTCTTCTTTTAAGTCTCTACACCCTTCTCTTGGGTGAGGGATGTGCAACTCGTGTCACTGAAGGGGCCACTGTGCTTCCTCATGCAAATGCAAACTTTTGCATAAGAAAGCTACCATGTTCATAGTTTGGCGAGAAAAACAGACATCCCCGGACCTCCCCTAAGCACTGCCACACCTCCTTTAAAGGACTATGGTATAGGAGGTCTCCATTCTGCCAATCCTCCAAAGATAGACATACCCATCTAATATCTCATAATGTAAGAAACTGTCAGAGCCTTACAGCTTATCAAAAAGGCATATTTAAGTGTAAAATTATGAGCCTTGTAAACATGTGGATAAGAGCAACTGTTCTAGAAACTAAAATGAACTGTACACTGAATATTTATGAACAATGAATTTATACATGGCTATCTGTATTGATAATATTTTTACACAAGAAAATCAGACGTTATGTGCTTACTATAACTTGGCATCTATGTTGTCCATTTTCATTCTTCCTCACTGATGGGTTACGGATCCAACCCTCAGATCTGACTTGGTTACATTGATCACATTTTCAAGATTGGGATCCTAGTCTCAAGCTCCTCCCTCTACCCATAATGCTCTACACCATCCCCAACTCCTGAGATCGAGTTTGCTGACATTCTGCCCATTGGATTATAGAGACAACTGAAGATCAATCCTGGAACAAGTTTGTTCCAAAAAACATCTAAAGATCCTTCTAGGAGTGACAAGGCCAGGGGATGGTTGGGAGGGAAGGTGTGGAAGAATGAAAATGGATAACACAGATGCCAAGTTATGATATGTCATTGACCAAGTGGCTGCAGCACAAATATCAACTGAAATTCTCAAGGAAAATGCAGATAAGGTAGCCATAGAACTGCTGGAGTGAGCTCTAAGAGGTCGAAGCAATTCTAAAACTTTCCGAGAATAAATCAGTGAAATCAAATCAGTAATCCATTTGGCCAAAGTAATTTTGGAAACTGCTTGATCTAAGCAGTTAGGTGAAAAGGATACAAACAGCTGATCAGACTTCCAGTACTTTTTTCTTCTGTGAAGATAAAAATGTAGTTGTTTATGAACGTCAAGAAGATGCAGCATATATTCACCCTTATTAGCAAAGATCAGAAAGAAAACTGGCAATTATATTGATTGATTAATGTTAGTCTCCATGGCCAGTTTAGGCATAAAGGAAGGGTTAGTCCATAGAGATAACCCTATCTTTATGAAAATTGATGTAAGGAGGCCTAGCTGATAAGGCCTGGAGTTCAGGAATTCTTCTTGCAGAAGTAATAGCTATCAAAAAGATTGTTTTCCATGAAAGAAACTTCATGTCACAATTGTTTGCTGGTTGAAATGATTTCTGAATCAGCCACTGGAGGACCACCATGAGGTTCCAAGGGAGAGAAGGGTCCTTTATGGGAGGTCTAAGGAGGAATATTCCTTTCATAAAGGCTTTACATAACCTGGAAGTTGACAGAGAGAATGATTCATTTCCAGCATGAACATTGCATATTGCAGCTAGCTAAAGTTCAGTGGTAGAGAAACTAGCCCCTTCTTTAAAGAGTACTGAGGAAAAGAAAGATGGCTGAAGTAGGTGCTGAAAAGGGGTCAATGCTCTCTTTACAAGCCCATATGGAAAATCTTTTCCACTTGCTTTTATAGACCTTCTTAGTAGAAGCCTTTTGGGAAGCCAAGATAATGTTATGGACTAAGGAAACGAGCCTGGACAGTCTTGCTATCACTGGAAATGAAGAAACCATGCAGTCAGCTTGAGGGTGTGGAGACTGGGTAATGGAATTCTGAAGGGTGAGCTAGGAGATCCTGAGTAGGCTCCAGCATCCAAGGAAGACATTTCAGGTGAGACCACAGGAAGGGGAACCATACCTGACAAGGCCAGAAGGGGGCAATGAGGACAGCTGAGCACTTCAGCCTGCTTGCTTTCTGTAGGAACTTCAGGATCAAAGGAAGTGGGGGAAAAATACTGAGGAGACCCGGGGGCCAATCATGAATCACAGTATCCCTTGGTGACTCCCCCTGAGGAGGGATCAGAGCAAAGTACCTGCTGCACTTGAGGGAAGAGGCAAATAGGTCACAGCAAGGCTAGCCTCAATGTCTGAAAATTGCGTTTGCTACTGGTTGATTGAGGGACCACTCGTGAGGAATCAGAATGGACCTGCTGAGTCTGTCTCCTAGAGTGCTGGTTTTCCCGAACATGTGTGTAGCAACTACAAAGCGGTCTGATGAAATCTCCCATTCCCAGACCCTCATGGCCTCTCTGCACAATTCGTATAAACTGGTTCCTCCTTGTTTGTTGATGCACCAAACTACTGGCATGCTGTTTGTATGGATAGCAATAGTCTTCAGAGGAAGAACATCCTGAAAAGCTTGCAATATTAGTAGGACTGCTCTCATCTCGGGGACATTGATATGCAGCTTGGTCTCCAAGGGGGACCACGTGCCTTGGACCATCTTTCACTTGTAATGCCCCCCACCCCAACTGGGAAGCATCCGTGGTCACTGTGGCTATTGGAGGGGGAAGAAAGAATGGCCCACCCAAGAACAGGTTGAATGAAGCCACCATTGGATATGATGTTTACAAATTGGAGTGAACCTGATGGGAAAAGACAGAGGCTGGTAAAGAATAGACCACTGAGCCGCCAAGGTCCACTGGAGAATTTGCATGAAGAATCTTGCTAGAGGAATAATGGCAGCTGACACTGATCCCACAACCTTTAACACTAGTCTTGCTGCAGGGAACAGACAAGACAGTAAGTCCCACACCTGATTTCTCAATGATGTAATGCGGTGAACAGGTAATGAAGCCACTTGATTCATAGTGTTCAGTTGAATCCCAATGAAATCTAGATTTTGTACACAAGTCAGGTTCAACTTGGCCAGATTTATCGTGATGCCTAGGGAGTTAGAGAGCTGAAGCAAGCAATCTCTGGCTTGTAACAGTTGATGTCTTGTTGGTGCAGTGAGGAGCCAATTGTCTAGATAGCGAAACAGCTGGAATACTTTGAGCCTCAGGTAAGCTGCTACAATTGCCATGCATTTGGTAATCACCTAGGGGGGGGCTGTAATGAGTCCAAAGGGCAGTGCTCTGAATTGGTAGTGATTGGCTCACAGCTGAAAGCGTACATGTCTCCTAGAACACCTGTCTATTTTGATGTGATAGCACGCATCCTTGAGATTTATAGACCACATCCAATCTTTCTTGCACAGAAGAGGCAAGATGGACTAAACCATGACTATTCGGAACTTTGACTTCTTTACATACTGACTGAAATTGCTTAGATCCAAAATTGGTCTTAGGTCCCCTGTTATCTATGGCACCAAAAAGAAGCGGGAGTTAGTTCTGACTACTATTTGTAAAGTTGGGACCTCCTGGATGACTCTCTTTTGTAGAAGCTTTAGAATTTCTTGAACCACGTACTTTCTCTGACTGGGTAGAACGTCGGGGAGTTTCCTCCTGTGCACCAGAGGTGGAAGGGAATGTAATAATCTCTTGATATTATACTTAATATCCAATTGTTGTTTATTAGATTTGTCCAGGTGCTTAGGTGCAGGGAAAAATGACCCCCGACTGCCTCCACAGATGGACAGATGGGCAGTACTTCTGGAGCACTGATTGGGCCTGTCAGAAAAGGAGTCTCTGAAGCCCTGGTTCTGTGGAACCCCTCTGCCTCTGGAGCAACATCTACCACTGAAACCTTCTCTTCTGCCTCTGGAGGAAGTATCCTCACGTGGGTCCTAAATTATTTTCCCTCCTTGTTGGTCTCTAGAAAAGGTCCTCTGAGGGGTAGAAAACTTGATTCCCACAACAGACAGGGTCTTCCCTTCCTGCTCACTGAGTCATGGTTTCAGTCATTGATTGCCCAAACAAAGAGGAGACACTGATGGGGGGGGCATTAACAAAAGACGCCTAAAAGGATTCCACAAAGTCGCATAGCCTCATCCAGGCTTGTCTCCTTATGGCTATGTCTGAACTGGCTGCTTGTGAGGTACCCTCTGTGGTATGAGAGATCAACCTCATCAAGGAATTAGCAACAGATGATAGAGTAACCAGTTGGGGAGAGACCTTTTTGAGTTCCTCCACTGACAGTCTCAGCAGGAAAGTTTAAGATCTCCTTGATCAAATCTCTTTGCAAGTAGATAAAGTGTACCAAATAATGTAATGACCTCAACATGAATGTGGCTGAGGTGAAGATAGTTTTTCTGAATCTGTCCATCACTCTGGACTCCCTGTTCGGTGGATGGATAGAGGAGCTGTACTTGGCTAGCTCCTTTTCTGTGGCTGCTACCACAACAATGCCATCAACTGGGTCACCCTTGCTCCAATGTGTTCTGTCTGTTGGGGGACTAGAAATTTATCCAGATGCTTTGAGATGAGCTTGACAGCGTCTGGTTCCTTGCAGGCCTGGCAGGAAACTAAGCCAGTAAGTTCGTCCACCAGTGGGCTCACCCAGGATGTAGATGGGCCTGCCCCAAAAGTCTCCAAGAACACAAACTCTTCAGAAGAATGAGGTTGGGCAGTCCAGCCAGCTTTCTGCCTAAGGATTTCCAGGATGCCTCTGAAGGAGATGTCATCAGGTGGTGATTGGGGGCATCCTTCTCCCTCATCAAAGTCAGTATCTTCAATGAGGGACTCCATCAGGGAGTCTATGTGCCTCCTTTTGCAAGTCTTCTTATGCTGAACTTCCTCCATGGAGTGATCAAGACAGGAGTCTGAAGAAATGGGAATTTCCTCAGGGGAAGAGCATGGAGACTTCCCAGGGTAGGCTGACCTGAAGCAGGAATAATGGGTTCAGTGCTTGGACCCAATGAGGGTCCAAAGGAAGGATCAGAAATGTGACAGGATGGATCTCTAAGTAAAGAGAAGGCCATTTCTGCTACCTGGAAAGCTGATGCTATCTCCTTCATAGCCGAGGCAGTACAGGAGGAGAGGACGAGGCTAACCCTGGATCTGTGGCCCCCAAAAAGAATTGGACTTGAGCTATCAAGGGCTGTGGCACCAAGAAGAAGGGACAGATCCAACAGCATTGGAGCCAAACCCAAGCCCCCAGACCCGATGTCAACATCCCGGATTTGAGACCCACTCTGATCCAACAAAATCAGAGTAGGGTTGGTCAGGGTAATCTCCCAAGACAAAGAAGGGGTCTTCCTTGGATCACACCCTGACTCTATCTGATATCTTGTATCCTGGGACTCTGATCTGTGCAGACTGAGTGGTATGGGCAAGTGTACTCACGAATCCGAGAGGGGATGGAGTTGGCAAGACCCCCATATGAATCTGAGCCTTGATAAAACTACACATCATCCTGTACATATTGGTATCTGTCAAACCCCTGGAACATCTGGATGAGGCTGAGAAGGTGGGTCTGGAATGCTTTGAAGGCATTTGAAAAAGTTTTTCTGGAATCGTTGGTGAGACTGGCCTTAGAATGCTTTCTGGCATTTGGCTCCTTGCTATCAGATCTGAAGGCTTGGGATCTGGCAATGGAACAAAGGGAAGGGGGGAACTGCTTATAGTGATTATCCCCTGATGGATCCAAAGCTGTCTGTGGATCGGAGTGGGGGGTAATATGTTTTGGATCAGAGGACGTCTGTGGATCTGAAATACATGAAGATGACCTTGGATCTGATGATGGCAGATTCGATGTTTCAGCAAGATTCTGAGGAGGCTCAGAAGAAGTCCTTGGAGACTTAGGTAATGACCTCTACCTAGGCTCATCCAAGCCATGCATTTTAGATGGGGTTTGAGCCCCAGAAGAAGATGAAGAGGCAGGCAGCAATCCTTTTAGAATTAGTCTGTTTCCTTGGTCAGACATGGTCCTGGGATTGAAGGTGTCAGAGATTTCATAGGCCAACCTTAATTGCTTGGGTTCCAAGTAATATACATACTTCTTGCAGGCATCAGAGTGAGGGATCTTTTAAAACTGAAGGTTTCTCAGACATAATGACTTCAGACAGACATGCACAGAAATACACAATGCAAGATAAGCGCTTACACAGTACAGTAGTAAAACACATAAGTAACTACTAGACACAATCTTTTTTATTTTTTTTTAGATTAGCAGAAACACAAGAGGTGCCAAGGCACTTGGAAGAAATGCAACAAACAACTAAACAACAAACAACCTAATGCCAGCAAAAATAGTGAAAGATCTAGTAAAGACGAGGGAAAAAAGAGAAATTCTGACAGAAAACTACTAAAGAACTAGAATGTATAACTAGAAAAGCTTATCAATGTTAATTTTTGAAAAATATGTAAAAATATTTTTCTCACACTTGAAACCAGGGATCTGCTTCTTGGCTGCAAGGCGGCACACAAAATCTGAGGAGTTGGGGATGGTGTAGAGCATTATGGTAGAGGAAAGAGCCTGGGGCTAGGATCCAAGTCTTGAAGATGTGGCCGAGTCGGATCCAAGGGTCTGATCCATAACCCATCAGTGAGAAAGAATGAAAAGGACAATATCAGATGAGAAAACTTAAAATGAGAACATGGGAATATAGTACCAGAGATTCTATACGATAAATGGTGTAGTTGAGTAACCGATGGTCAACTGGGGCCATTGAAATGTGTGCATGTGTGTCTGTGTGCGTGTTGTGTGCATATGTCAGGAGGCTGTGGTGTTTTAGGGTGATGTAAGAAAATGCGAGTTTTGTGCCTTTGTAAATATTTTTATGACAGTGATAGTCAGTGTGAGTCAAATCTTTAATTGATGCATCTTGTGTATTAAAATAGGAGATAGGATGTTAGGAACAAGTCAAGTGACAAAGTAAGTTAAAAGCACACAATGGAAAGTGACTTCATGTAAGTTCACAATTAAGCTAATGTGGAAAAATAGACTTAAGAGAGCTGTTAATTACTATATTGTTACCTGACACTGTATTTTAACTGGCCATTTTGTCAGATGAAAATGTATATAATGGTTTGGATCTGTTTTATGCTTTTAAACACAGAGGCCTAAAAACTTATTTGTAAATAAAATATTGTTCACACTGAAACTACCTTTTTAGTGTTTTAAATCATGCATTGCTACTGACTCCTTATATTAAGCATTTTTAACAAACTACAGCATTACATTTGTACGTATGTGTCCTTCAGGCTAAATATTACACAGGCTATCATTAACTGCTCCACAACTTAAAATAATTTGGTCAGATTTGTGTGGCCATTCATTCAGGTGTGTATGAACCCTTACGGCTTCCCATGTAATAAAGTGCATAACTCAGGATAATATACCAGCATACAAATTGTATCTTCCTTTAAATGATGTCAGACTTTTGTTAGACAGTTCATCATTCAATAGTTATACAGTAAACACTCCATCATAATTACAGCAAATGAAATTTTAACTGGCTTATTATCAATACTGTGTTCATACTCTTGTCTCTCCAGTAATGCTTCACCTTTGAGTAGAGCTCTACCTTGTGACACTAGGCTGTATCACTTCCTGCGGTAAATAAACCCCTCCCTCCAGATGGAAAACTGACTAGACTTAGGAGATCACTGCCCATGGGAGAACTGATAGCACATCCAGATTTTGTGGAGGGGTACTACTTATCCTGTCTGTGTGTGGCTGAACAGCAACATTCTTACTGGAATCAGTGTAACAATTTTCCCTTCAACTGTCTGGACAAGTAGCCATATCATTTTACGAAGTATTACAACAATGTTAGCTGATTAAATTCCCTCTATTTTTTTTTACCAAGACAAAGAGCACTACGGGCATAGTAGCTCAGCAGAAATGTCATAATCCTTGTTTCTAGCTGTTAATCTTCACGACTTGCTATGGATACATGTCTCTGGCATAGTGAACACTGATCTTCCTGACTTTGTATATGACTTTTACTTTTAGGTGTTAGTTCATCCTTATGAAAACACAAAGGGGAGGGGGTTATTACTCACAAGCTGTATCTATAAAACAAACTCTGTTCTTCTGTTTGGGTTGTATACCACTGTTTTGCAAAGCATTAACAGGTGCTGGCGTTATTTACACAAACTTGAAAATCCAGTTGGGACTAGGCTTCTCCTACTGTTTTATAGACTATGTTTTTATCTTCAAAACTGCTAACAAATGTTGCTTTGGATGCCTTTCATATCTCCTTCCTTCAAAGCACACAATTTTAATATGTTTGAGCAGTCTACATTTGAACAAACATGGCCAGAGTCAATCCCAAAGACATCTAAGTCTGTGCTGTCCAGAACAATACCTCTTTGGTACTGGATGATGAGAAAAAAAAACAATGAAAGGCAATAGGGGCTGTGTCTTCTCAATACAAATACAAACCAAAAGATTACTATTTCATGTTCTGCCATGTCCCATAAAGTAAATCGATGAAGACCATTTCTGGATTATTCCAGCCAGCACAAGTCAATATATAGGTACAGAGGTTCAGAAAGGACATGTTCTACTTCCTAATGCCAGAAATACATCAGAATTTTGGACTGTGCCCATTTATATTGTAACTGTCAAGTCCCACAAAAAATGTTTCTGATTACTAGTATTGTATAATCATGGTAAGTCTGCCATTCTTTCCTTTGGTCTTATGATTGCTCGCAAAATATTCAAGTGTCTATGTGTTTGCAGCAATAAGGCCAAGCCTTCCTGTCTGCCTTCTTTATACAAAGTTGATAGTTCAGCTTTGGGAAAAGCACTGCAATTCCCTTTCCTCACTCTCTGGATCTAACAGTTAGTAAGATAAAGTAAGATATTTATGTTATACAGATGTGATGAAGAATTGATATTGGGCAACAATGTATTCATGTTTTATGATCAATATTACTGGCAGAGAGATAGTGTAGCCATGGGTATCCCCTGTGCCAACACATATGCCAATTTGGTGTTGGCACAGTGGGAGGCTACCCATGTTTTATCCAGTACTTGCCCTTGGAAGGCAAGTTTGAAACTGTAACACCGATTTGTGGATGATGTCTTTATTTTGTGGAGTGGTACTACTGATGAACTACTGTCATTTGTTAGTTATTTGGAAAACACAACATATTTTTTACGTTTTACTGTTAGTTATTCTACTGAATCAATAGATTTTTTTAGATGTGAAAATTTACAAAGATTTGACTGGTAAAATATAAACTAGAGTATATAGGAAAAGTTGCTGGAGAAGTAATATGTTACTGTATGACAGCATGCATCCAAGGCACATTTTTGATAATGTAATGAGTGGACAGGGTTTAAGAATGTCTAGATTGTGCACTGAGGCTAATATATATGAAACAGAGTTAAATAATATGCAGCATAGGTTTTCCAGTCATGGTTATCCAGCACAAAGAATCAAGAGAACAATAGCTAGGACGAAAAGTTGGAGAAGGAATAAAGGCAAGCCTTGGTTTGAATGTAATGGAGGTAATTCTGACAATGGGACTGTTATTAATGAACAGAAAATGAATAATAACCCATTTGTGAGAATACATTTACACCACAATAGTGAAATTGATGCTATCTCCCAAGTGATAAAAAATAATTGGAAGATTTTACATACTGATGATAAACCGAAAGCTTTAGTACGTCCCCACCCCAGATTTGCTTATACCAACAGCCAGAATCTGAAACAAATTTTATGTAAAAACATACTTCCTAACAAGTCTAATGCACATAAGAAGAAGTTGGGAACATTTAGAAGGAGAAAATGCAAGGCATGTCAATATGTTAAAGAAAATAATGTTTCTGTACACCCTGTGTCATGTAGGAGGTATATACCCAGATTACATGCAGACTGCAGAACTAAACATGTGGTGTACTTAGCTGAGTGCACATCATGCCAAGCATTCTATGCTGGAAAAACTAATACAATGTTAAAACAACTTATACTGCAACATATGAGTGACATTAGATTATGCTTGAGAAGCAATGCTTTATATCAACATATAGAAATAAAGAGCATAAATTTCAGTTTATGGTGCTATACATTCAACAAGAGAGCATGATGGGAGGGGACATTGTGCACAACACTGAATTAGCTGAGTTAAGATGGATAGCTGAATTACAAGCTAACCATACACCTGGGTTAAATGGTTGTATGCCTTTAAAACCCCAATTGAAGGGGCATAGGTTCTGCTATTGATCCTGGTTGGTTATTTGTTTAACTATTGCTGATTTTAAATGTTTTTTAAATCTGATGAAGAGCTAATGCTCGAAAGCGCTTATCTGTGTTTTAAATAAAAGTTATAACTGGTCGTGGTGGCTCCAGTGGATTTTCTTCTCATCATTTATGGTATATTCTACCACTGTGGACTTTACTTCTTCCTTGGCTGCTGTGGATTTTTAAAAACTAAATTTAGTTTATATATAACACAGTTTATAGAACTAAATCTCCTAGTTTTTAATGTATCTCTCAACTTTCAATCATATGTTTGAGGAAACTGCTATTCAAACAATACTTCTAAAACCAAGACAGGAAAATTTAAGCTACTTCTAATAACTGCATCCAGGACAAGACAGCCTCAGTTCCCCCTACTGCTAGAGGCAGCAGACGAGTCCCTAACACTGCTCCTCTGAAGAATCTTCTTCTTCAGCAGTATAAATACTGGGCACTTCATCCTGCCCTGCACAGTTTACAGCTCACTGTTTGGTGGCTGATATTTCCAGTTCTAACAGGAATTTGTTTTCTCAGAAGTTGCTCTGATTAGTCAAGAAGCACAGAAAACTCCAACCACAAACTTTTATTTGTCTATATAGAAGCTGTTTTAATTTTGGTGTCAAGGCAATAATCTTTCTTCTCTTCAGGCTGACATGCAGACAGCTTCGGATTACTTATCTGAACTATGTTACATGAAGAATTATTTCACTTTTGTTAGGATGCACTATCTGTCCATCTTCTTGGAAACTTTTACTAGTCTCTCTTTCCACTGTTAAGCTTTTATTTCCCCTAAGGGGGTGGTACAACTCAAGCCTCTTAAAAGGGTATTAGCCCCATAACCCTTGGGATCAGAAGATTGTTATAAATAATTTAATAAAAATATAATTTTAACAAAATGACCAGTTTCATTGAATTTCACTTCCTGGAAGACAGCTTCTTTTACTGGCAGTTACGTTGACTTTGAGACTATCAAAGCTGCACTTAATCTTCTATGATTTCCACCAGGATAAGGTTAACTAATCCAACTTTTATGTCAAGCACCATGTGTAATACCTCCTTATTCAAAACACCTAAATGCTACCCTTTTATATTCATCATCAAAACTCTAGGTATGGGATTATGCACCTCATGGATCCTAGCTAATGGTAATACACCTGTAGGATCACATACATTAGACAATCAGACTTGTTTTTTTTTTCCTCTAATAAGCCGGGGACTCAATTACAAAAAAAAAAAAAAAAAAAAAAAAAAAAAAATTTTCTATCTGGCATGCTAGCTGTACTAAAATTGGCATGTTTCCTCCAACAAGCCTTTGATAAGTGCAGTGATGCTTAAAGCAGCCAATGCCTTGTTTGTGTTTTTAGGAGTCAGTTGGGGGATGATACCTGTGAGGCTGTTACTTTGTCATCTTTCTACAATTTCAGTAAACCTTGCAAATTACACTGCCAAAATTAGATACAGGGTGCTACAGCAGCTATTTGACGGATCCAATCTGGGACCTCCACGTAGCACATTGATGCATAGTTTGGTATATAACCCATAAATAATGATTTACCAGATATACAGGAGTATAGATATAGGTTCATTGGTAGGTACTAGGCTATCTGCCCGAGGGCATTTATAAGCCTAGCTTGAGTGTGTCAGCTTTCGCCACCCCATTGATTAATTAACTGAGCCTCTGTCAAGAAAAGCCAATGAAGTGATCCCAGGGGTGTATCTTCTGTTACCCATCCACTCGTCAAGGTTTCTCTTGAAGAGTGTTAATGAGGGGCTCTGCCTAATGTAGTTAGGAATTTTGTTCCAAAGCATGAGGAATCTCTGTACAGGAATCTGTCCCTCCAGCATGTTCAATTTATTGTTGTGGCGAGGTTTAGCTCATTAGAGCGAGTGGCTCGCAGTGACTTGGATTTCTTTAGGTAGAGCATGTCCATCAATTCTGAGTTGGACATGGCTTTGTAAGTCAGGCAGAGATCATCTCTGAGTAAGCGAGATGCCACTGAGTACAGCCGGAGTTTTTCCAGTCGGGCTGCATAGGACATATGTCTGAGGCCAGTAATCCTCTTGGTGAGGTACTTTTGTGGTCTTTCCAGCTGTTGGAAGTGTCTTGTGAGGTACATCCCAAATGGGGCATTGTACTCTATGATGGGTCTGATGAGTGACGAGTAGAGGGGCATTATAACCTCTTTATTTCTAGATGCGACCCCTTTAGTAATTAGATGGGCTACACAGAAGGATTTCCTAACTACTTTGGCAATATCATTGTCAAAGGAGAGATTATTATCTACCTGGGTCCCTAGATCTCTTATTACCTCTTCTGTATTAATGGGGTTGCCACCTATGTGGTAATTCATGGGTGTTTTGTTTTTCCCAAACGGGATGACTATGCATTTTTTAGCATTTAGCTTGAGACCATGACTTTGACACCAGGTGTCTGTCTCAGTAAGGCTCTTTTGGAGAATGTCTGTGTCAGCCGGAGAGTCAATTATGACTCCCAGTTTGCAGTCATCGGTGAACTTGGTTGGCCATAGTCCTCCTGTGTTTGCCTGTACTTCTGAGAAGTATATGCCAAACAGTAGGGGTCCCAGGACCGAGCCTTGTGGGACACCACCTGTGACTGGTTTAGACATGGACCTGGAGCCCACTATTCTTACCATGGGAGTTCTGTCTGTAAGCCAGTTGGCAACCCATCTCGTGATGTAGGGGTTTATGTTCAGGCTGGTGAGTTTTTCTATAATTCCCGAGTAGGGAATGGTGTCAAAAGCCTTGGCGAGGTCAAGGTAGGCTGTGTGAACCACCTTCCCCTCATCTATGGCCTTGGTGACTGTCACGAAGAAGTCAACCAGGTTTAGAAAGCATGATCTGCCTTTAACAAAGCCGAACTGGGTCGGGTCAAGTGTTTGGAGGTTCCCAATGTCTTTGTTAATGAGTTCCATGATGATGCGCTCCATAGGCTTGCAGACCAGGCTAGTCAGGCTTATAGGGCAATAGTTACCAGGGTCAGTTGTGGCCCCTCCTTTGTGGAGCGGAATAACCGTTGTTGTGCGCCATTCTATGGGCACGTAGCCTGTGGAGAGGCTGAGGTTGAACAGCATGTTTAGGTGGGGGGATAGTCTGTTCTGTAGTTCGTGCAAGACGCAGCCTGGGACATCATCTGGCCCCATTGACGCTGTGCTTGTGGCTTTTAAAAGAGCAGTTTTCACCTGTGCATCTGTGATTTCCGGTATACTACACTTTTCTGGTATTGTTGTGGGCCCTTTTGAGGGTGGGAGGGGGGGTGAAGTTTGCACTGAATCTATCTGCCAGGATGTTGGCAATATCAGTAGGTTCAGTATATTTTGTGATATTTTGCACTAGCTCAGAGCATATGTGCGAGTTGCCACTTAGATTCTTGACATAGCTAAAGAAGGCTTTGTGGTTATCTTTTGAATCCTTGGCTATTTTTCTTTCGAAGTTAGCCTTGGATGATTTTATGAGGGACCTTAGTTTCTTACTGATAATGATCAGGGATGTCTGTCCTTCTTGGGATTTGTTTTTTTTCTGAACTAGTTTCCTCCTTCTATTGTATAGCCTGTTTACGGCAGGGGTCCACCAGACTGATTTCCTTCTCTTAGGGGAGTGAGTCTTGGTTTTGCTAGCAATGGCATGATCCATGCATCCTTGTAGGTGCTCATAGAGTGCATTTGTAAAGGTTCTTGCATCTTGGACACTGTTATCCTTTAGCGTGGGGGCTGTGAAACTTACCACCTCTGTCTTAAGTAAGGTGAAGTTTGCTATAGAAAAGTTTTTCACTGTGGTTTCCTTGGCTGGGGGTGGTGGTGTGGTGTGGACATCCAGAGTGATTAGTTTATGGTCTGATCTAACCAGTAACGGGTTGACCTCCGGTGCGGAACACCTGTCGCCCATGTTGGTGATGACCAGGTCCAATATGTTTTCACCTCTGGTAGGGGAGTTTACCAGCTGATCCAGGGCATTTGAGTTGATAAATTCCAGGAAGCGCTGGTCCTGGGAGTTTGTACTTGAGTAGTTTTCCCAGTTAACGGTAGAGTAATTGAAATCACCCAATATCAGGGTGCTCAGTAGGACCTTCATGTTTTCCAGTGTCTCCAGAAAGGTGGAGTGGTGGTCCTGGGTCATGGAGGGTGATCTGTAGCAGGCCACAAGTTGCATTGCAGATATGCCCGATGTTAGTTGCACATGGATGATCTCAGAGGTATCATGCTGCGCCACTAACCTGGAGGTGTAGGTATCCTTGATGAATATGGATACACTCCCTCCTTTTGTGTTTCGGTCCATGTTCTGTGGCCGAAATGTGTGGTATGAGTTGTAGCCCAGTAGTGCTGAGGTGCTCTGTGGAGCCTTGAACCAGGTTTCAGTTACTGCACAGATGTCGACGTTCTCCATACCGAGGAGTGATTTTAGTGCGTGCATTTTGAGATTTAAACTCCTGGCATTGAGTAGCATAACCCTCATTTTTTTATTTGTGCTGTTTACTGAGGTGGGTTTGACTTTTGAGCCTTGCCTAAAAAAGGCACTATGGGGCACCAAAAGCATTGGCCAGTATTCGAATGCCAAGGGGTGACAAGTGCAAGCTGTCTCTTGCGAAGCAACGAGGCTTGTCGAGCATGTCGTCCCAGGTTGACAGACACTGGATCCCCTTTGAATGACACCAGAAGCTTAGCCAATTGTTGAAATTGATATTTTTTTCTTTATACTGCGGTATCATTCTTGGTGAGGGCTTGATGCTACTCAGGGTCAGGGTCATACCCGCCTGGGTGACATGATCAGAGAGATCTTCCATGTCTCTTTTCAGTTAGTCCAGGGAGGTACGTCTCAGGTCACTCACAGCAACATGAACAATGACAGAGTCATATCTGTACTTGTTTTGGAGTGACCTGAGTGCTTGTGTTATGTGGCGGATTCTGGCTCCCGACAGGCAGCTAACAGTAACCTTCGCCTTGTCCAGCCTAGTGAGTGGGACGTCGGTGTGCCTGACTATAGAGTTGCCTATTACTAGTGTGTTAGGTATGTTATTTTGCCTTAAGGGCTGTGATTGTGCGGCACACTGATTTTGTGTTTTTATGTGTTGTCTGGTTTGTGACAGGAGGTTCAGGTTTTTTGGGTGTCTGCTTTGGAGGTCTCTGATGCTTTTGCAGGTTTTTATTTAGAGCTTCTGAGTATTATTTTGTGTATTTATGCATATTTTTTGCCAGTGCTGGTTTACTATGTCTATGTGAGGCAGGAGGTGTGGTGCAAGTGTTAACCTTCTCCTCATGACTGCCTGTTCCAGTCTCGGGTGGAGAGAGCTTAGCCTCCAATTTAGCTATACAGTTGCATCTCTCGCATATGTTAATGTTTTGTGGTAGGAGGAGAGGGTTGTTTGTGTACATGAGGCAGTTGTAACATTGCCTCAGGATACCCAGGTTCACCAGCTGGACTGCAGAGTATACCTGAAATTGCCCTTTGGTCATGCCTGAATAGTAGGGTGAGCTGCTTAGTCGCTTGGTTGGTGAGGGGTGAATAATGAGCCTTACCCCTGCTGGGCAATCAAGTGTCGAGGTATATTAGTGCTTGCTATTAGGTCTGTGCAAGTGCTGGACTGTAGGATGCTTTTTAAGTGGTTAGGTTGAGAGTTAGACTACTTTCAAGGGAAAAACTGAAGAGGAGACTTGGTGGAGCTGGGAATAATTTATCTCTAGCTAACCGGCACTGCCCGGATGTGCAAAACCGTGTGAACGCAGTTTTTACAACAGGGAAATGAAAGGGATAGAAATTAGCCCAAAATGGCCTATAAACTACACAGCACGGCACTACTGTTTGAGGTGCTTAACATCACATTAGATACACAATGCTTTCCTGCCTCTCCAGTAATAACTCCTTCCCTACATCTCCCTTTTTAATTCTTAGTTATCTGGGTCCCTATGCTTACTTCAACCTTCAAATATTATGACGACAGATGTTTTGGTCATGGGTTGGAGGAGTTCCGTCTAAATATTAGTGGCTCAGCAGGTTGCACAGTCAGTTTTGGTAAGAGGAGGATCATACGGCTATGGGTTCTCTCCCCACATCAGATGCTTGCATTTATGTTTCAGTACAGACACTGACATGCAACATTAGGGGTAATGCACAACTAAGATGGCTTTTTCAGATGTGACAGTTGATCAAAATCCAATCTGTCTAAATTTGTGGATGTTACAGAATTCAAAGCACTGACTGAAAAGAGACATGAACTGTTTACAGAAAAACTTCCAAAATGACATATAAGAAATACATGTCAAAAAGAAAAGAGATTTATGCATTTCATTCCACTTTGTGGTACATAAGTAAAGTACTTAGTACAAACAATAACTACATGCTCCTGTTCTTTTAAACAAATACATGAAACTCTTGTTTTTCTCTTTTCTTCATACATTATTTCACTCAAATTTCTTTATAAACCTGCAAATTGTGTTTCATACCTTTAATCAACAAACTTATCTGATGCACTTTACAGTGTTCCCTTGTTTGTGTAAATACCACCTCAGGTCTCTGCTGAAAATTGGTCATAGAGTTAGTAGGGCTAATCTGGTCAACATAAGCAAATAATGCTATGTTGCACCTTCCTAATACTCTACAGTAGATGAATGAAGATATGCTTGTAGTACAGGTCTAAAATAATAATACAGCTTATTAAGCCTCACACAAAGTTCAAAGTCAGCACTAAAATGGATACAAAAAGGCACTCTGCATCTGTCACATATACAAATATCAGGTACATAATATACCAGCCTAGTACATAACAAATAATTTTGTGAATTATGTTGTCCTGATACAAACATCTTCTCTGGCTGCCACTACAAGCTTAGGGTGGTTCAGTAACTGATCTAACATGCTTTTTTGTAATGTGGTGCATGGCAGTAGGGTCCAAATACTATTTTTGTCATACTTGCAAACTGATTCTTTCTGATGTCTGGAGCCTCCCAGCTACATCTCTGAAGTACTGAGTTCTGTCCTTTCCCTGCAGACCAGATGTGCTATAATTTCTCCCAAAAGCAGTGATTATCACCTGAGCCTAGTCATCTGACTTAAGACAGTGATGGGCTTACTATAAAAAAAAAAAAAATGGAGTGTGAAAATGGGCTTTATTAAACTCACACCACTCTGACATCTTGGATCAAAAATGCCTTAACGGGGTACAAAAGTGAATTGCCTAATGGCTTCTTTATATAAAGTCATATCTGTCATATCACAGTCAATTAAGCAATTAAAAAATGAAATCCCTTAATATTTAAAGAGACAGTCACTTCTTAATACAATAATACAAATGCAATATATTTTACATAAGATACAATAATAAACAGCCCCATTCAATTTCCTGAAATAATCCTACTGGAAATATAATATTGCACCTAAGAATCATCACAGTGTCACACTTCATCAAATTATAGTCAACGTTACCACAACATTAGTGGGAGCAACACACAAATAATATAAGACAAAACATCTAGGTTACCCTGATATACTTCATTAAAATGAACAGCGATGGAGCCAGCAAGAGAACTGTATGAATTATCCCTTAAATGCTTCAAACTTCTAATTTTTTTCTAGAATACCCTCAAAGTTGTCAACAAGCACATTTGATAGCATATATCACATTTTTGGAATAATAATGAATTACTGGAGAGACAGAGAGATAAGTGTTTCATCATCGACTGTTACAATGAGTAGTCACACGACCATATGTTTTTCTTAGAAGAACAAATCTGTGCAAAGAAAATTTTAGTACGTGTAAACAAAAAAGTGCATTCAGTTTTAAAAGTACATGCTTGTATATCAATTGAGATATTTTCCATTTAACATCATCTCACAAATAATATACCTAAAAAAGGTTTTGCTAAGTACTGTTATTGCAACATCATGCATTCTTTACAAGTACATACCAAAGTGTTAGAACCCTGTTATCCTGTTTCTGTAAATATATAACTGAGAAAACAGAATTCAGTATTTACAGCAATTATCAATGCACTGAGGAATATCCTAACTTCATATCTACATGAAGAACGTTCAAGGTTTATTTCAAAATAACGTTACACACAATAATAAAAACGTCCCTATCATGACATACTATGTCCTACATGCCATGCGTTTAAGTTATGGTACACAGCACCATGTAACTAAATTGATTTAAGGTGCTAGTTGAGGATTATATTCAAGTTTAGCTGGCAGTTATTTGTATACTGAAAGAAAAAAAAAACATACTCAGGTATGTTATATATGACTGCAATTTCCAGGTCAGTAATATATCCCCTGTTCATGATAGTATGCCATTACCCAGTCAAAGTTAAGTTAGTGCTGTCAGCTGACATAACTCACTTGTAGTTGAAACAGGCTGGATCTACCCCTGCTGACAGTGAAAATAGCTAAAAAATAGTAATCACATTTATACTCATTCAGTCATGGCCTCATAGCTTTTAGTATTTTCAGTGACTAGGATGAGGATGTTTTAAAATGTGATCCGAACAGCCTTCACCATTAGCTAACATCAAGGTGATTCCAGTATAACAAAGAGGAAAATCAAAACAGGAAATAAAATGGCTACTATTATTCTGTTTCTCAATGTTATACATCACATTCTCTTTACATACCTCTCAACTTCTTTGATCAAGAATTCTAGATAAAGGAAAAACATGAGAAAAAAGTCTTAAAATCGGGGAACAGATTTTAAATGCAATCCTTATGAACAAGCATTTTCTGTACAATAAGAATCATGAAACCATAATATCTGACTTCATTGACTGGCAATAATATTCACTGATTTATTATAAAATTAAAACGTTTTCAAAGGTCATAGCAAAAGTAGGGACAGTTATGAGGCATGCCTCTTTATATTAAATATATTTAGGAGTAGAGTCTAATAATACTGTCTTCCACTTCAAATCTGATTGTAGAAGATCAAATCTCTGCTCAGCTAGCTTAACCCTTTTTGGGGGAGCAGTTTTTTATGTTTCTCGTATCATCAGCATTAATAGTACACTAGAAAAAAGAAATGTATCCACTAATCATAGTCTGTGGAATATCTTATTAAAATAACCCTATATTCAAATCTAGAAATGCAACAGACTCTGACACTTTTCCCAGAAGTAAAAAAAAAAAAAAACTACTAAACTGTTATAAACAAAATAAATTTAAAGGATTTATGCAAGTTTATCTTGGCTAGGTGAGGGCCACAAAATGTTAGGAGTCGGGGGGGGGGGAGGGTGGAGGTCAATCATAGTGAAAAAGTCTTCACAAATCAATACAGTTATAGTTGTGATCTATCAAAAGCTCAACCAGCAAAAAAAACCTCAAAGCTACTGTACTGAAAGTTCTATAAAATGGATAAGTTCCTTAGAGATACACATACACAAAATAATTGCAGTGGGAGAAGGGGTATTGTCCCTTCAACCTCAAATGTTATCATTCTCAGCAAGACATAACCCAGTTTTCTGAGCAAGAATACTTACTCAGGCCTGATACTACTGCCACTCAGACTGAACAAGAAATGCAACAGTTTGCTGTTGGTATTCAACACAGTCAATTCGCTGCAAGCATTTCACGTTAGTTTAATATATTCAACTAAATGGCATGTTTGCACTTGTGCATTTAGGCCACTGCAATTTGTCAAAAACATTTGTAAAATGGTATTTGCTGACTTTTACGCGGTTTACATTGCTATTTCGCATTTAAAGAGAGAGAAGAATTGACTGGAACATCAAGGCTTCAAACTATATCCTTCCCAAAAGTGTACTTTCCTCTGGTTTTGTACAGCAAGCCATTCTACCCCTTTTTCTTTCTAAGACTGAAGCTATGAAAGAACAAAGCACAACAAACATGTCATTAAGGTGAGTAGAGACCCAAGACTTGTTTTAACAAATTACTGGGAGAGAAAGCAGAGCTAGCTGCAGTCAGCATGATAACTCATTTGTGATGGATCATATGGGCTAGGCAAACATGATTATTTTAAGTTTCTTTTGTTGCCAATGATCTTCTAGGTGACACAGTATTGTTTATGAATGGGTTAAATTCAAAACTTTTCAGCTTGATTCACCTCTGAAGTAAACTACAAAGTGAATTTATAGCCAATGCCCCATTACATGCCAGATAACAATAAAAAATCAAGCAAATTTTCCTAGTGGATGAGACAGTCAATGAGTTTAGCATAGTGGTTGCAAAAGGTTTCTTTTGCATTGCAAAAAGTTTACACTTCCCTTACAATTGGACCCTGAGCCTGTCAGCAGTCGGCAGTTTCCCAAGTGACAGCTGTCAAGGTTAGAACAGCACCACCAAACCATCTTAACATGGCTGAAGGTAATTCCCTGGAAGCTAAAACAGGTAGCTTGACTAGATGGCATGTTCAGCGCTTACTGACATTAATGCGAAACGTAAGTCACTAGTGGAGATGCAAATGAAAGATATTGGGAATACCCTTGCAAGAGACCTCAATGGATTTTCTATTGCAATTTATGCTAACCAGTCACAGGAGATAGCAGCTTTGTGGGAAAAGGACCTAACTTTTAAGCAGCTGGTATCCAAACCAGATGATATTGAGAATGTGACACATAATAATAATGTGGGAATCATGGAGTTACCTGAAAAGCAAGTAAGCCAACAACACTGTCTCCTATTTGTCTCAATTTGAATGTGTAAACCTACTGACTTAATGACAGGACCCACTACTCCTTTTTTTAATTTGTCTTCAGTTCTAAGATGCTGTGATGATGTAAGGCTTTTTAAATACTCGGAAAAAAAATGATACTAGATGGAGCAATAGTGGCTAAATTTACCTACATGGATGGTGCGAGCATTCCATTTCTCCATGATTTCTCAGCAGTTTGTCTTAAAAGAGATGTGCCGTGGGGGTGCTCAAAATTTTGTCTGGCTTTCTAGGTATAGACTCACATGAATTGGGCTTTTGCTATGACTTCCGGACAGATGAGTCAATGAGACAGCCTACCAGAAGAAACAGCCAAGGAAAGACAATACTGAGCCAATTAGTGGATTCCATTAATGAGTCAGCAGCCAGAAAGAAATGGCTGACTGAGGATACTGCTAAAGGCCATCAACACAACAGGGAGTCTCGGGCAATGGACAGATTTCAGAGGGATCTAGCAAAGCAAGGGTTAGAATATCTGCAGAAATTCCTACACCATATTCAAGGAAACAGTTGGGAGGCCACTTTGAATACCATGTACAACATTACTAATTTGTTCATGCTGTTGATGCACAATGCAGCCGATGAAGCAGCATGAGCAGCGGGAGCAGGCATTTGTAGGAGATGCCTTATCTGCTCCACTTAATTTGATTTTGTGGACAATTTCAAGGTATTCTTTACAAATGCCCCATATAACAGAACATCTTTGTTTAGTCCAACAGTCAAGGAATGCATAAAGAAGTGTGAGCAGCATGGCAAGATGCTTTCTGCCACAGAATAAGATTTGAGAACCCTCAAAGGCCTTACAACCGAAAACAAAAAGGACCCAAGTCATGATACTTCTGAAAATACAGACATCAGCCCTGTGACTTACCTTCTGACAGAGAAGGCACAGGTGGTCCCTTTAAACGGTGGAGACCCAGAGTTTGTGAATGTCTGAAGAACCAGGACTATCCAGAGCCATTTTCCAACAGGCAACGTACTTGTATCATTTATTGCTCTACTTTCATGGATAGCCATTATGCAGGGCCCTTGGGAAAGAGGGATAACATCCAAAGGCCATTACATACCCTTTTCCCAACACTCTCCTCAGTCACCTTGGCCACTCCCAGATGTGCCACCCCACCAACTAAAAGAGTCCGAAAAGGAAGTTCTAGCCTTGCTTCAAAAGAAAGCCATCTGGGATGTCCCACCAGAGCAGGCAGGTTTAGGGTACAACTTGAGATTCTTTCTGGTTCCAAAAAGAACAAGGCCCTCAGGCCAATTTTGGGCTTAAAATCACCTGAATAACACCGTAAAAAAGACACCACTCGGAATGGTCACTGTGCACCTGATTCTGTCATGTCTTCAGGCAAATGATTGGATGTGCTCTTTAGATCTTGATGCTTATTTGGACATCAAGACTGCATTTGCATCCAGATCTTGATGCAGAGAAAACACCTGACAGAGTAATCTGGGGTTTTATGAGTAAAGCAATGTAAGGATTTGCATTCTCTGATAAAATAATGAGGTTAATTAGGAAGATATATGAGGTATCAGAAGTGAAAATTACAATACAGGGGTTCCTCTTTGATAAGTTCTGTTTGTGCAGACAAGGGTGTCCTCTTCCCCCTTTGTTATATGTGTTATACTTAGAACCACTGGCAAAAAATAAGGGATTCAGAAATTCAAGGATACAATTGGTATTGTAATCAAGAAAAAGTTGGCTTTATTTGCAGATAATATTCTTTTGTAACTGATAAGATCAGAAAAGGACATTTCAGTATTGAGGAACATTCTGAGACAGTTTCAAGTCTTTTCAGGATACAAAATTAATGAAGATAAAACAAAGGCAATAACTGTAATACCCATAATTATGTGGGGAATGATAAAACGAAGTACTTAAGAGTACGGATTAAAAAGGATTCTGTTATGGCAGCTAAGGATGTGTGGGAAGAGACTAAACAAGTGATAGTACAAAAACTTGACAAACTGTAATCTCTGTTTTATGGATATTGATAGCAAGATACAAGTAGTGAAAATGTTTTAGTCCCTTTAGTTTTATCCACTGGTGAGGCATATTTTATCAACCAGAGGAGAAGTTGTGGATAGCCATTAATAAAGAATTGAAGGATTTATCTGGGAGGGGAACAGGACAAGAGTCAAGTGGGATAAGTTGATCCTTTCAACAAAACAAAGTGGTTTGGGATTACCTGACTTGAAGGGGTATTTCCGAGCTACACAGTTAAAGCTCCTATACATAGCACAAACAGAAAGCTATAATTCAAAGTGGAAAGGGATGATAATGAAACTGGGAGCTCAAGAAATAAGGAGAGACTGCAACTTTGTAGCAGATATGTACACAAAAGATCCTTAGGGAGAATAACAATAGCCATGCAGAATATTATATTCATAAAGTGGCAGAAAGTATTGTAAGAGTTAAGCCAGCATGGGAATGGAGAAAGGAAATTCTTCCAATAGGGATGACTGCAATTAGAGTTATAGAGAAAAGGACAGAGAGGGGGGTGGAATTTACTGGAGAAAAGTGGCAAATAAACCAGGGTATTGGGAGCAAACAATTACAGGGGGAAAGTAATATAATGGGAAGTGGCCAAGAATTCAGCCTAGAAATTGCCTTCCATATCAAGGACTGATATCAGAGTACTGGCAAAGAAATGAAAGACCAGCACTGGTAGAGTTTTTGGTTGAATCTTGTACAGACACAGCTGTTAAAAAAAGGATAATTAGTAGGACATATAAAATATTGCACGATAACTGTAAGAATCAATCAGATGGGGTTAGAAAAGACTGGGAAGAGAGACAGCATAAGCAATTCACAAAGAAGCAATGGAAGGATATACTTATGGCTCCCAAATATGGAACGATGTCTAGAACATTTAAGATCTTTGCTTGGAAGTGTTTGCATAGGTATTTTTTTACTCCAAGCAGACTCCAAAGGCAAATGTCAGAGGCGTTATGGGGAAGAAAGTGTTAACTGGGAGCATATTTTTTGGGAGTGTAATGAGTTGGCAGACTTTAAAAATTTCCAGCAGACTGCCCTGTCAGAAATACTTGGTCAGCAAATTGGTGTAACTAAGGAAATTATTTGTTGAGTTGTGACACAGAACTGGAATTTCCTAGACATAGTATGGCCCTGTTAAGTTTAATTCTGGTGGCTGCCACAAAAAAAATATTAGAAAATGGAAATCAAAGTCTAAACCAAAGTGAATACAGTAACAGATAAAAGTAATGGAAGAAAAAAATGGGAATTGTGGGAACAATATATGCAGAATAATGTTTTGGAGGAGGAATGAGGTTTAAGGGAAGGCAGGAACTGAATGAGCTATGTAATGTTTGACTGACAACTGTACAGAAGATTGTAAGTGATGTAGGATGTTTGCAACTGAAAATATGTCAGTATGGTTTGCTTTCATTTATATAACTGCATGATTCCCTATCCAAAATCACGATGTTTCTTATAAAAAAAATAATAACTGCATTAGCATTCACACATATTTGCTTCTCAACAGCAGCCAACCTGGGTGTTCATGGTAGCAGCTATGACCCACCTGCAATATCATGAACCATAGCTGCATACTTGGCTCTTGGCTGCTTCAAGGGTGGATTCTTTAATGAAGGCCAAATATTACTTTTTTCCAGCTTTGTCTGTCCTTGGAGATTTCAATCAGCAGAGAAAAATCACTATTAAGTCTACCTAAGCCATTCAGTTCAAAGGCTGCCACCTGGTTATAGTGCACTGTATAGTTTCTCTTCCTCTGGATAGTGGCAAGGCCTTACACAGTTCAATTCAAGATCTTCTTCAAAACAACAGACATTCTGCCTTTCTAGTTTTCTGCACCCTGGACCTCATGGCATCTTTCATTTTAATAGTCCAGTTTGGCATTCATCACATGAGAGTGTTACAATGGTTGCCATTGGTCCAATGGTCTCAACTTACACAAGACTTCTATTCCCAAATCATTCTGACCAGCAGTTGCACAGATCATCTGTGGCTCTCCTCCCCTCTTGTTCACACAGGAAGACCCTTTATTTCCCATCTAGAAGTGGTAGTCACCAAGGACAAATCGCCTTTGCAGTGGGAAAGCATTTTCAAGAGTGGATGGTTCAAAGTGCATGGGATTTTCATGAGGCAAATCTTCACACCAACATCCTAGAGATGATAGCTGTCTTCCTAACATTATGGGAGTAATAAGAGTACCTTCCCTTGGGTGTGATTTTCATTCAGACCGAAAACATGATGATGGAATGGTATATCAATGAGCAGGGAAGAAACCAATTAAGGAAGCAATGACAGTGTGGCATGGGTGACGAACTCACACTGCTTTCTGGTGGCAATGCACATTCCCCAGGAAATCCAACTACCTTGAGGGCAAGCTCATCAGCACTATTCTGATGTCTAATGAATGACATCTAAATACAATGGTGGCTCAGACCATTGTCAACCATTAGGGCCATCCATGCTACAAATGTTTTGCATCTCCATCTCCAACACCAAATGCAACACCTACTTTGCCTTAGTTCCCAAAGAGGGGCAGTCCATCCCTCATGCTTACCCACCTGTACCCCTTATATCCAGCTTTTACAGAATGCACTTCAGTGCAGGGCAACAGTTACTCTCATTACCCTATTCTGGTTCAGACAACTTTGGTTCTTTCTGCTAATGCCCCATCTCAAGAATTTTCCCTGGCTTCTGGATCCCAAACTGGATCTGCTATCTCACCCATCCAAAGCCTCATCGGGATCTTCAGAAACTGAAGTTAACTGCATGGTTAATACATTATAAAATTAATTCGATATCAACATCTAGGGCTTCCTTTGGAGCCCCTATTAGCAATGTCAATGGCACAACAGATAGCTCGCACACACACACACACACACACACACACACACACACACACACACACACACACACACCTTTGGTGCAGAAGGCTGTGGGTTCTATTCCTACACCAAACAGATCGATTGTCAACACAGCAGTATAGTACAAGTGGGGGTGCTGTACTCCTGAATGTGCCATCCTATGAATGTGACATTACACAAATGCCCCATCTGCTCGAGCTGGTGGAAGCTCAGGTGGATGTAAAAGATCCAATGGCATATATCAAAAACAGTAGGGAAAGTTCCCCCAAACAGGCTACTAGCCTAGTGGAACTAACCCAATCAACAAAGAATAAATGTCAAAAGTCTCTTATCATGATGCCACCCAAGTGTTTCAGTAGCAGGGGATTTTGACCCATCAGTTGGATCAGACGGATGGAATGAAAAGGATATGGTCACTATGTACCCACCATAATGCTGGATCTTTTCATTCTTCTCAGTCTGATATGACATCCCTACAACCATCCCTCTCCTTTGAGTTTGAATGAGGATTCTGAAGAAATTTAGTTACTTACAGCCTTTTCTATGCAGTAAACTCAATCTGAAGGAAGCTAGCTTAGCCAGGTAAAATGCATTGTGGGAAGAAAAAAGTTAGAAGAACTCAAGGCTGGAGCACTAGCTTAGCCAGCTCAGATCTGGCAAGTGGACCAAAGATCCATCAGTCATACTGGACAGACAGGAAGGAAATTATCCATTGTTAGCTAAGCACACGGCTACCATTTATTTGTGCTTGCAGTGAGTCATCCAATTTATGACTTTATTTTCATACATCTATTTTTTTCTTCTGCAAGACAATTCAAATCATTACCCTCCCCTGCCCTACTTAAGGCCACATGCCCTTAAGAACATAAGTCATATAGAAACAGTTCAGAAAAAGACAACAGTCCAGTCTACAGTCTGCACCAGAAGCCTTACAAACACAGACACAACTATCTTAATACAATCTACACTAGTGCACACAATACTCTAACTAGGGTTGCACAAGCTCTCTCTATAGAGGGATAACAACTACAGAGCTTGTTCTGGAACACTGTTTCCTATACAGCCTAATATTTCATCAGCATTGTCTGTAGCTCACAAACTGCTTGCCTATCCTTAGGTCATCAAACTACTAACCTTAAGCACTTTTTTTGTTACTACTTCTTTTCCCATCTACTTCTCTTTCCTGTGACTTTGCTTCTCAGATGCACTATTCTGTCTTTGCTGCATTAAATGTACATTGCCAAGTCTCACAGTCCATTCTACAAGTCTCACCATATCTTTCTGATTTATTTTGTAAACCTTCTTGTGCAGCAAGCTTGTTACAAAATGTGATGATGTGTAGCCGATATCCATGTTCTTGAAAACTAGACATCCGAGAGTCATACCAGTGTAGTCACTGTTACACTTCTGGTTTGAAACTCCATTCCCGAATGGGTACTCCTGCTTTTTTCACATCATCCTTGTTCACTGGGATTAGACAAGTGCACGACTGAAGAGTACTGATGCACTCACACTAGCAAATGCTAGTTTACTGCTGCAGTTGTTCCCTTTAAGCCACTTCTGGCTAAGTCCACTTAGTTCTTTATGGTATCACAAATGCAGACATATGCTTATCAAATTAAAAATTCTCCCTTCTTCTGTATCTAGGTGATTTATGTGGCACTACAATATGCTATAATAAGGCATTAGTGAAAACCCATGCAAATTTAAATAGAAGTTAGAGAGCATGACCTTTTTTTTCCCAAGTCCTTAAGATACAGCATCCTTCTGAACATCAGATGACAATCAAAATGATATAATACAAGCTGCACCATGGCCACTGCCCTGCAGTGTTTCTTTAATTGATTACAAAACCAAATATTAATTATTGCAAGGACAATATTCTTCTTCCAACAGAGCAGTACTGTCTTCCTTTGCCCAATCTTGAACTGTTCCTTTACCAAACACAATATAGAAAAGCATGCCAAAGACATTGACAGCTGCTGAGATGAAAAAGATGTTTCTCCATCCTGCCAGAACGTCCTGTTGAAAATAAAAATCAGGTCAATCTTAATAAATATAATTGTACACCACATTAAGACATACATGCTCCCATCCAAAATCATGTTAAACAATGTTTTACTCAACTGCAAGATTTATTAAAGTACTGCTAAGCCCTCAGACGATTCACTGGCTGTCAATACAAATAAAGCACTATTTAGCAGTTTCTCCCATTTATAGCATTGTTATATTATTCACCTTCCTGTACGTACAACACACTGGTTATGGACAAAAAGCCTGAAGAAGCATAGACAATAAATGTCATTTTCTATAAGCACAGTACATTCTAGGAAGGAAAAAAGCTTAACTGACAAAAATCCCAGTGGTATGACCATCTTCATCAAGTAATTTTGGGAGTAGAACACATTTACAACTAATAACTCCTTATAATGCTGTAGTATTATTGTAGTACACAGAGCATCAAGATAACATTTAATCAAATGTTTTTTTTTACAGTTTCTGACCACAGCTGTCCTTTATTTTTACTGATGCCCATACCACTAATAGACTGGTAGGTCTTAAGTCATATAAAGCCAAATTTGAGGTCAACATAGCTTCCCAGGCAAAGCACAACCATAAAGCCTTCTTCAGCTACGTCAGAAACCTCAGAGGCAGCACACAGTAGTGTGCTGAATTGGTGGTTAATGATGTCACATTCACTGACCCGGGCGACACAGCAAATCTGCTGTCTGATAAATTCAGTTCTAACTTTACCAACTGCTCACTTCCAGTCACCTCCCAAGAAACATCTTCCAACAGAACCCCTCCAACTATAAACAGACAGCATGTCCTGGCTGTGCTCACTAAGGCCAAGAAGATAGCCTCATGGGCCCTGATAATATATCAGGATGCCTCGTGAATAGTCTTTCAGGGCCACTGGAGTTATTATTTAACTACAGTCTTAAAACAGGCTTTGTGCCATGAGAATGGAGAAAAGCAATGGTCGTCCTTACCCTCAATAGATCCCAGAAACTACAGGCCCGTTAGTCTGACTAGTCTTATATGCAAACCCATAGAAAGAATTACCGTGGAAATGATCATCAAGGACATAGGAAACCTTCAGACACTGGAACTATCCCAGTATGGCTTTGTCAAAGGAAACCCATGCCTTCTGAACCTGGTGGACTTGGTCACCAAGGCAATGGATGAGGGTAAAACAATGCCGACTGCCTACCTTGACCTGGCTAAGGCATTTGATAATATCCCACTCGGGTACTGTTAATAAACTTATGGAAATAAACTTGTGGAAATCCAAATCCCTCCCAACCCCCCAGCAAATGTAACCACCATGAAAAACTTCTCCAAAGATAACTTTGGGAGTCTAAAAACAGGGGGTGGCTAACTTCACGGCACCCATGCAAATGGAGAATAGTTGCGTGACTGCAGAATCATACACCAATGCATTGTACGAACACATTCACAAATGCATGGATCTCTCCATACCCAATAGAACCAAGACATGCTACTCCAAAAAAAGTAAGCCAATCTGGTGGTCCCTTGCCATAAACAAACTCTACAATAGTAGGAGGAAACAGATGCAGAATAAGGTGAAGTCCCAAGACTGGAAAAACTCCCTTATCTGCTTCAACAAAAAGTTGAGATCCCTCATCAAATCCTCTAAAGCTAGGTATGAAAACAGAATTGCAGCAGATACTAAAGACGACCACAAGGCCTTCTATAGTTATGTAAAGAATCTCCATGGCAATACCCAGATTTGCTCTGAGCTACTGCACAATGGTACCTCCTATACCGACGCAACAGATATTGCCAGTATACTGGCCGATTCAGTGCCAACTTTACCCCCCCAAAGGACCAATCACAACACCAGTAGATTGCCAGGCATCCAGTATTACTGATGCAGAGGTTAAAACAGCACTGTCCAAGGCCAAGAATATAGCTTCTATGGGACCTGACAATATCCCTGGTTGTGTTCTACATGAACTACAGAGTGAACTGGCACCTCACCTGTATGCCCTGTTCAATCACAGCCTCATCTCAGGCTTTGTCCTTGGCAAATGGCACACTGCTACAGTCATCCCTCTCCACAAAGGAGGAGAGACTATAGACCCTGGGAACTGTCGCCCCATTAGCCTGACGAGTCTGATATGCAAAGCTATGTAACTAATTATCATGGACTTAATAAACAAGGATATAGGGAATCTCCAAACTCTGGATCCAACACAGTTTGGTTTTGTGAAGGGCAGATCATGCCTGCTCAGCTTGGTCGACTTTTTTTGAGTCAGTCATCAGACCTCTGGATGAAGGCAAGGTGGTTTATACAGCCTACCTTCATCTGGCCAAGGCTTTTGATACCATTCCCCACTCAGGAATCATAGAAAAACTCACTAAGATTGGCATCAGCCCCTATATCACTAGGTGGGTTGCAAACTGGCTCACAGATAGAATCCACAGTGTGAAAGTAGCTGACTCCAAGTCAGACTACCAATTAGTCACGAGTGGAGTCCCACAGGGTTCAGTCCTGGGTCCTCTCCTATTTGGTATCTACTTCTCTGAAGTCCAGGCCAACACGAAGGGACTCTGACTGACAAAGTTTGCAGACATTGCAAGTTGGGAGTTATTATTAACTCCCCAAGTGATGCTGACATCCTCCAGAATGGCCTCACTGTGACCAACAACTGGTGTCAGAACCATGGCCTTAAGCGCAATGCCAAAAAATGTGTCATCATCCCCTTTGAGAAAAATCCGGTTCCCACGAATTACCACATTGATGGTAGTCCACTGAACACAGAAGGCATTCATAGGTAGGTAGGTACTAGGCTATCTGCCTGAAGGCATTTATAAGCCTAGTACCTAGGCTTTCGCCACCCCCTTAGATTAGCTCCCTGTGCCTCTGTCCAGCAGAGCCATTGAAGTGATCCCCAGGGTATACTTTCTGTTTCCCATCCACTCGTCAAGGTTTCTCTTGAAGAGTGTTAGTGAGAAGTTCTGCCTAATGTAGATTAGAATCTTGTTCCACAGCATGGGAAGTCTCTGGGACAGGAATCCATCCCTCCAGCATGTCCTATTTACTGTTGTGGTGAGGTTTAGATCCCTAGAGCGTGTGGCTCGAGGGGATATGGTTTTCTTTAGATGGAGCATGTCCATCAATTCTGGGTTGGACATGGCCTTGTATGTCAGACAGAGATCACCTCTGAGTTAGGCGGTATGCAACGGAGTACAGCTGGAGTTTCTTCAATCGGGCTGCATAGGGCATCTGTTTTAGGCCAGTGATCCTCTTGGTGAGGTACTTCTGTGGTCTTTCCAGCTGTTGCAGGTGTCTTGTAAGGTACATCCCAAATGGGGTGTTGCACTCTATGATGGGTCTGATGAGTGATACATAGAGGGGCATAATGACCTCTTCTGATCTGGTTGCAAACTCTTTTGTGATTAGGTGGGCCACATAGAAGGATTTTCTTTATCTACTTGGGTCCCTAGATCCCTTATTAAGTCTTCCATATTTAGGGGGCTACCACCTATGTGGCAGTTTGTGGGTACTTTGTTTTTTCCAAAGAGGATGACTATGCACCTTTTGGCATGGTTTTGACACCAGGTATCTGTCTCAGTGAGACTCTTTTGAAGGATGTCTCTGTCGGCCAGAGAGTCAATTATAGCCCCTAGTTTGCAGTTGTCTGTGAATTTGGTCAGCCATTGTCCTCCTGTGCTTGCCTGTACCTCTGAGAAGTATATGCTGAACAGAAGGGGTCCTAGGACTGAGCCCTGGGGAACGCCACTTGTAACTGGTTTAGAGTCAGACTTAGCTCCCACAATTCCTACCATGTGGGTTCTGTCCATGAGCCAGTTGGCAACCCATCTCGTGACATAAGGGTGTATGTTCAAGCTGGTGACCTTGTCTATAATACCAGAATGAGGAATGGTGTTGAAGGCCTTTGCAAGGTCTAGGTAGGCTGTGTGGACCACCTTTCCCTTGTCTATAGCCTTGGTAACTGTCTCAAAGACGTCCACCAGGTTTAGGAGGCATGATCTGCCCTTAGCAAAGCTGAACTGGGTAGGGTCCAGTGTTTGGAGGTTCCCAATGTCTCTGTTAAAGAGATCCATGATGATGCGCTCCATAGTCTTGCAGACCAAGCTAGTCAGGCGATAGTTCCCGGGGTCTGTTGTGGCTCCACCTTTGTGGAGCGGAATAACCATTGCTGTGAGCCACTCTATGGGCATATAGCCTGTGGAGAGGCTGAGTTGAACAGTGTGTGTTTAAGTGAGGGGTTAGTTCATCTTTGAGCTCATGTACGATGCAGCCTGGGACACCGTCCGGTTCCATTGATGCTGTGTTTTTGGCTTTGGAGAGGGCTGTTTTAACCTGAGTGTCTGTGATGTCAGGGGCACTACATTCTTCTGGTATGGTTATGGGCCCTTTTGAGGGTGATAGGGGGGTGAAGTTTGCACTGAACCTGTCGGCCAGGATGTTGGCAATATCGGTCAGTTCAGTGTATTTTGTGCCATTCTCCAATAACTCCGAGCAGATCTGAGGATTGCCACTTAGATTCTTGACATAGCTATAGAATGCCTTGTGGTTATCTTTGGAGTCCCTGGCAAATTTTCTTTTGAAGCTAGCCTTGGATGATTTTATGAGGGATCATAGTTTCTTGCTGATACTGATCAGGAAGGTCTTCCCTTCTTGGGATTTTACTCTTTTCTGTACTAGTTTCCTCCTTCTATTTTATAGCTGGTTTATGGCAGGGGTCCACCATATTGGTTTCCTTTTCTTGGAGGAGTGAGTCTTGGTTTTGCTTGGGATAGCATGATCCGTGCATTCTTGTAGGTGCCCGTAGAGTGCATTAGTAAAGGATTTTGCAGCTTGGGCAGAGTTATCCTTTAGCATGGGGGCTTTGAAACTTTCCACCTCAGTCTTAAGTAACGTGAGGTTTGCTTTTGAAAAGTTTTTCGCGGTGGTTTCTTTGACCAGGGGTGGGGGTGGAATGTGGATATCCAGAGTGATTAGTTTATAGTCAGATCTAACAAGCAAGGGGTTGACCTCCAGTGTACTTGTTCTGGAGTGACCTGAGTGCTTGTGTTATGTGGTGGATCCTGGCACCCAACAGGCAGCTAACAGTAACCGTCTCCTTGTTCAGCCTAGTGAGTGGGACGTCAGTGTGCCTGACTATAGAGTCACCTATTACTAGTGTGTTGGGTATGTTATTTTGCCTTAAGGGCTGCGATTGTGTGGCACACTGGTTTTGTGAAGTATGTGTTTCATGGTTTGTGTTGGGGGGGGGTGGAGGTTGCTTGGATGTCTGCTTTGGATGTCTCTATTGCTTTTGCAGATTTTTATTTAGAGCCTCAGAGTATGTTTTCGTGTATTTATGTGTGTTTTTTGCCGGTGCTAGTTTCATAGGTCTATGCGAGACTGGTGGTGTGATGCAAGTAATTTCTTTCTCTTCTTGACTGTCTGGTCCAGTCTTGGGTTGAGAGAGCTTAGCCTCCAGTTTGGCTGTATAATTGCATCTCTCGCATGTATTAGTGTTTGGTGGAAGGAGGACAGGGTTGTCTGTGTGCATGAGGCAGTTGTAACATTGCCTCAAAATGCCCAGATTCACTAGTTGGACCGGGGAGTACACCTGAAACTGCCCTTTGGACATGCCTGGATAGGTACAGTGAACTGTTTTACTGATTGGCTGGTAAGGTCGAATAGAGAGCCTTGTCCTTCTTTACAGTATAAGGGAATCTAGTGCTAAAGTTTATTAGTGCTTGCTATGAGTTTTGAGCAAGTGCCGGGCTGAGAAGTGAATGGTTTGAGTGCTTAAGTTGAAAGTTTGTCTAGTTCCAAGGGAAAAATTGAAGAGTAGACTTTGTGCAGCCATGAATAGTTATACCCTGGCTAACAGGCACTGCCCGGCATGTAAAATTGCGCTAATGCATGTTTTATAGCAGGGAAATGAAAGAGATAGAAATTAGCCCAAAATGGCCAATAAACTACTAATTTCTGGGCTGAAACCATTCCTCCAGGGACAGATAGGCTGCTCAAAGCTCCCCCCTCTCACAGGTGAACAGAGAAACTTTGTTCTACCCAAGTAAGGTATGGGCAAACACAGAAACTTGTAAGACAGCACTGAATTCAGCACTAACCTGAAAACTGGACTATACTAGCATAGAAAGGTGGGAAAGAAGTATATCTATATATATATATATATATATATATATATATATATATATATATATATATATATATTTTTTTTTTTTTTCAGAAAATAAAGCAGATACAATCAAAAAACACTTTAAATGCACAGAAATGGCTATCACACTTGAGTGTGGAGCCTACAACAGTTAAACAGATAATTTAAACACAAAAACAACTTTGTTAAATTGCAGACAGTAAAATAAGTACAATATGTAGCTGAAACAAGCTTTTTAAATCACAGAAATTCTAAAAAGTAACTGTGTTTTAGGTGGAATTAGCTAAAGGCATCAAGAAAATGCAGAAAAATGATACTTAATCACGCCAAATTGTTTTGTTTCTCTGCTGCTGTATAACTCTGCAGGGCACCAGGCAGGAGCTTGCTGAGCTGTATACAAGTGCAAAAACCTCACAAATGCGGGTTTGATAGCAGGGAAATGAAAGAGATAGAAATTAGCCAAAAATGGCCAATAAACTACTAATTTCTGGGCTGAAACCACTCCTCCAGGGACAGATAGGCTGCTCAAGGCTCCCCTCTCTCACAGATGAACAGAGAAACTTCCTTCTATCCAAGTAAGGTATGGGCAAACACAGAAACTTGTAACAGCCCTGAATTCAGCACTAACCTGAAAACTGGACTATACTAGCTTAGAAAGGCAGGAAAACAAGTATTTTTTTTTGGTTTTTTTTCAGAAAATAAAGCAGATACAATAAAAAAAAACTTTAAATGCACAGAAATGGCTATCACACTTGAGTGTGTAGCCTATAACTGTTAAACAGGTAATTTAAACACAGAAACGACTTTGTTAAAGTGCAGGCAGTACAATAAGTACAATATTTAGCTGAAACAAGCTTTTTAAATCACAGAAAGTCTAAAACAATCGGCATTTTAAAATGCAGAAAAATGATACTCAATCACCCCAAAGTCTCTCTTTCGTCTCTCTGCTGCTGTAGAACTCTGCAGGACACCAGGCAGGAGCTTGCTGAGCTGTATACGTTATAAGAGATCTGGGAACACAGGTTGACAGCAACCTCTCTTTTGATCACCACACTGCCACTGTGGTCAGAAAGTCCTTATATGTGGCACATCTTATTACTAAGGGTTTTGCATCCTGGAAGAAAGAGGACATTGTTTCCCTCTACTCTTCCCTCATTAGGCCAATCATCGAGTACAATGCCCCATTTGGCATGTACATCACTACACACCTGCAACAACTGGAGAGGCCACAAAAGTACCTCACAAAGAGGATCCTAGGCCTTAAACACTTCTCCTATATGGACAGACTAAAAAAAAACAACTATTCTCTGTCTCATATCACCTACTTAGAGGTGATCTCTGCTTGACTTACAAAGCCATGTCTGACCCAGCTCTGTTAGAAATGCTACATCTAAAGAAATCTCAATCCCTCCGTACCACAAGCTCCAGAGACCTCAAGTTCATTACCACAATTAACAGTACAAGCTGGAGGGACAGGTTCATAACTCAGAGACTGCCCATGCTATGGAACAGACTTCCCATACATGTCAAGCAGAGCACCTCACTGACCCTCTTCAAGAAAAATCTTGATGAGTGGATGGGAAACAGAAAATTCACCCTGGGGATAACACCAGTGGCTCCATTCGACAGAGGCACTGGGAACTAAGGTCTTGTGGCACTATGCCAGGGTAATCCTATGACTGGGCTTGTAAAGGCCCCAGGGCCATTAGCCTAGTACACAACTATGAACCTCTGAATTAGACATAAACCCCTATATACCTCTTTACCCCTTTTTAAGCGCAATCTGGATAACTGGATGGGAAATAGTAAATACATCCCTAGGATTCCACCCGTGGGGCATTCTCTTGGAATGGTGGCCTAATGGTTAATGTGTTTGCCTTACAAACACAAGGTACAGGGTTTGAATCTCACAGGGGACAATTGGCTAGGCTTAAAATGGCTCACAAAGGCAGTTAGCCTATTACTAACCTATGAAAGTAAATCTAGCTCTTACTATGAAAGTATAAAACAACTGTCATAGTTGGCTTTAGGTACCCATGATACCCATGGCTGTAGGGGCCCCTCAATTATCCTTGACTGTATGAAGGCCCCACAAAAGCTGCTGCTGACTGGGGGAAAATAAGGCGAAAAAAAGAACATTCATTCTCCTATTACATTCTTTATCCTAAACAGGACTGTAATATGCCCCTGTTACGATAAAGCTGACACTCAGTCAATTATCATGAGCTAGGTAAGTGCTACAGATCAGAAGCACAGACTGACGGATCTCAGTGCTTACCTGGGATTTCAGGAAGACCAGATGCTGTTGATCTTCAAGGATGTTCGTCCCTTTCAGGGAATTTTATAAATACTGTCAGGACACCAGATACTCTAACTCAATTTATTTACTCAAGAATTTTGGGCAAAGACAAAAATAATGGCACAATAAAGACTCATCTCGGGAGCCTTTTTAAATATTACTCTAATTAATTAAAAATAGTTAACAGAATGACACATTTTTGCATCAACATGCATTTTTGGACAATAAGAAATATGAAACTCTAATATCTGGCATTATTCACTGTCTGTAACCCTGAATGATTTACTAGCAAATCAAAATTTTTTAAGAGAAGAATGGCATAATTATGAGCCCAAATCAGAGATATTCTGTGAAATCAGAGACAGTGACAGGTACGCATTATTCATGATGACTGCTAAGTAGTAGGCACCGCTCTCCTGCTTCTGTGCAGTACTACCACAGCAGAGCAGTACGCACTACTGTGCTGTGGAAGTACTAGTGTCACGCAATGTATTACTACTTGCTAAACCAGTATAAGACTAGTTTTGCTATGGCTTATGCATGCGTGTGTGTGTGTGTGTGTGTGTGTGTGTGTGTGTGTGTGTGTGTGTGTGTGTGTGTGTGTGTGTGTTTGTGGGGGGTGGGGTGGGAGACGGGTTGCAATGTAAGAATTATAAGCTGGCTATAGTTTTTTTTCACTTTCTATCACTAACATCAGCACTACCATTATGCTTGTGTGTGTGGACATGGTTGAAGTATATTTAAGAGTACAATGCTGGCATATGCCTTACGCATACTGGTGGTTTGGCAGGAAGAGGATGTGTGTGAAAGCAGTTGCTCATTTCCAGTGTCATACAGTCAGATGCATTGCCATTTTGCAGTGCTTTGCTGTAGTTGAGTTCTTGGCTACAGCTTTTTCTCTGTAAACTCTGCGCAGCCCTCCCTGTCTGTGTGTGTGTGCCGATTCATGTGATCTGTTTTTCTCCAGCACCTCACAGACATGTAGTAGGTGAAATGGTATTTCTTCAGTTTCCATGAAAGAGAACTTGCAGTGTGTGTGTGTGTGTGTGCGCGTGTGTGTAAAAATTATAACCGATTTTTATCTGCACACAATAATGTTTGGCACATGTATAACTCTTCTGCATAGCAGTAAAAATCCAGTTAATAAGTAATTGTATTTCATAAATAATATGTAAACACATCACAAAATATTCAGACCTTTAGAAATTCTAGTGGTCTGGTGGCCTCTACACCCTGAACTGTATAAACAGATTCTGACCTATGAACCTATAGTGGGTGGCCTCTGCTCTCAACTACACCCATTATAAAAACAGCTTTGCTAAGAGATGTGTGCAGAAGGCTACTGTAAATTGTGCAGGAAGCTTGGGGATAGTGTGATCATTACATCTTTAATTTTCTTGCAATCAAACCTTACTTTTGTCACATACCTCAGAGGTGTGCGAAGATTACTGTAGCTTGTGTAGGGGCAGTGTACTGTCTAGGAGCAACAAGCTGGAATGCATTCATGTGATCATAATTTATTTCACTTTCCTCACAGTCATACATCAAGCACGTGTACAGCTGTCAGCCTCTGGGAATGGGAAATTGAGGCATGCTATATATATATATATATATATATATATATATATATATATATAGATATATAGATATACATACATATATATATATATATATATATATATATATATGCTTAAAATACACGATTGTGGCCATTTGAACCTCGATTTTCATCCCAGTCTAACACCAGAGGGATGTCTAGACAGTGACTGTATTTTTGGTGGGAGGTTTAGAAGGAAAGCAATATTTCCAGACAGGACTTTTTTTATATTTTCAAACATTTGTCTTTTCAGTTTATTGTAAGCAACCTTTTGGTCAGCTTTGAATATTAAGCCTTCTGTACAACTTATGCCTTCCTTGAAAGAAACAAATAAATAAGAGACTGAAATCCTTTTCCTACTCATATTTTTTATTCAGGCCACCACTAGATCAAAAGGTTGTGAAAATGCTCTAAAATGCACCTCAGAGCATCTATAACCCTATAGCTTCTGGGGGTCTTCTGGCCCCCAGATCACCATCTTAATTGAATTATTTCCTATACAGTTATTACTGTGCTGCCTTGGCCAGTTAATGTGTTGAAATGCTGAAAGTAAAAGTAAAGCTTAACAGCAACACTGAATGCCTTTCTTTAATCCTAATTTTTGATCAAGTCATCATTGGATGAAAAGGCTGTATAAATACACTTTGAAATGCATTTCAGAGCATATAAAAAGACACTGTGCCTTAAAAATGGAAGAGTAAGGTTAATGTGAGAAAATGAAGAAAAAAAAAGGTAATGTGCATGGTGTGGGCTGCCCATGATCGGGGGTGGGGGATGTGAAACAGTAGGCAGTGGTTGGCACCATGACGCTCTTTACCTAGGGCACCATTTTACCTAAGGACAGCCCTGTACATAGGGTTGTAGTAATGTATCATCACTGCCACTAAACAGCAGTCACTGTAAATGTCTAACTGTGAGATATGTCAATGTAGTGCAGTACACAAGCCTGTCATAATGTAAGAGTATTGGAGCTATAGTTCAGTCTGTGTTGAACATTCCTAAAACTCGGTAACAAACTAAAAGGGTGCTTGGGAAAAGTGGCAGTGACAGGGTGATATTTAGACTGGAAGTGTCCACCCCCCCAAAGTTGACACTTGCTGGGGCCCTCCAAAAGCTAATATTGGCCCTGGACCCTGGCTGACCAAATTTGCAAATGATTGCAAACTGAGAGCAGTCACAGAATCCCACAGACACTAGCATCTTACAAGACAGTTTAACACAGACAAATGATTAGTGTCAAAGCCATGGTTTAAAACTCAATGCCAAGAAATGCATTACAGTAGCTTTTGTGAAATTAGCCACCCCAGCAAACTATATCATAAGTAAAACACCCTAAAGAGGTGACCCACTGGTCAGGGATTTGAGAACACATGTAGATGGCAACCTGGCCTTCTGGCCAACATACATCCAAGATAGTAAGGAAATCCTTCTGCGTTGCTCAACTTACAAGTAAGTGCATGGCATGCAGGTCCAGGGAAGTCACTGTACAGTTATACTCAGCCCTCATCAGACCCATCATTGAGTATAATGCCCCCTTTGGTATGTACCTCACTAGATACATGCAGCAACTGTAAAGTCTGCAAACGTTCCTTACAAAAAGAATCTAGGGCCAAAACAGAATGTTCTATGCAGATTGCCCCAAAGCCCTATTTCTGTACTTGGTCTCCTACAGACTACTGATAGGTAATCTATGTCTGGCATAGAAAGCATCCCTGGACTCCACTCTGTTGAAACTTATGCATATCTGCAAAACAAATAGCATCAGAACTACTAGATCTAAAGACCTAAAGTTTGCTTGTAATGTAAACAGGACATGTTGGAGAGAGAAAGAAATCTGTATTGCAGAGAAGTCCTTTTCTCTGGAACAGCATCCCATCCACGTGAAAAAAAAGTCCTTCTCTAACCCTATTTAAGTGTAACTTGGAGCGTTCGAATTTACCTTCTTGCAGTTAGTGAGAGCACTAACAACACCCATTTATGAAGTTGTTATTTCATGTGTAACTCATTTAGTAACTGCTCGCACTATCCAGCAGCTTACACTATTTATTTTATTTAGCTGCTGTCTTTAAGACATACTGTTGTAGTGTAACTTACTTAGGAACTGCTCATCCAGTCCAGCACCTTACACTATTTATTTATTTCATAATGAAAAACCAAACCAGCAGATGGCAGTGGTGCAACACAATCACTTGCTGACACTATCTGAGTGGGTGGTCTTCATGTTATCTGCTGCCCCCTGGCTGGAACTGTACATGTAGTGCGTACTCCAAGCAGTTAATTTTGGTGATACACATTACAGAGGTTTTTGTAGATCACATTTCACTGATATTTATTGTATTTCTACATTAAACTGACTTGCTATCCCTTGAACCTTCTGCTTGAACTCAACCTTTCATTTCTTTTAACTAAATCTCTATCTTCACTCCCATTTCATGCCACTATGAACCTGACCAATTACTTTCTTTCCCTTCCATTCTACTCAAAGTGTTAAATCTATGCTTGTTGACTCTGATAAATTACTTTTTAAGTTTTTCTCCTTAAACTATTGTATAGGATTTTAAAATTATATAAATGGGTCAACTGTGCCCTTTTAATAATGCTCTCAAGTAAGCTTTAGTCTATTTGTGTCCTTGTAATAATCATAAACATTACTCGATTGTACATATCGTATATAGACTTAACTCTGCTGTAAGAATTCCGGAGCTTTTTTCCCAGGCCTCTGTTGAAAATGGGCTCATACCCAGTCGGACTTTCCCGGTAAACAAATGTAAAATAAAACAATAAATAAATAAAAAGATACCAAATATCAAATGAATTACAGCTGCGCTATTATGCGAAAGCCACTACTTGAAAGCAGTTTAAATCAGCCACTTGCAGACCTCCCCCGTCACAAAGAGTTTTTCACTTCGTCACACAGCCAGTAAGAGCTTTTTACACTGCTAAGCAAATTAGCTAGTTCCTTTTAAGCAAGGCAACCAGCAATATAAGACAATTTAGCATAAAGGCTACAACTGTGCTGCTTCCTGTATGCAGCAATGTTAAGAAAACAGAAAATGCTTACTGTGCTTTACACTGCATTGCAAAGACCACTTCTCTGTCAAGAGTGTGTCATGAGAACAATCAAATAATTTGTGTTGAGAATGCTAAACTTGATTAGTTACTGCAACTTTATCAAGCACACAGAGTTGGAAGTGATTTGAAAAAAAATGCAAACAGTTAACTGTATAAAGCATAAAAAGACAGAAACAAAATAATTGTACTTAAATGACTGAAAAGTACAAAGAAAAATGAAATTAATTCGTCATGGTAAATAGACATTATAAATTAGAGGTGTGACTGTAATACGTAAATGTCAATGTAGATATGCTGCTGAAAACTTTTGTATCTAAATGAGACAACAATCAAACAGCTCACAAGAAGCAATGTAAACATGTATGGCACTGAAACAACAGTTGGTGTAAGTTTAGCGCAGAACTGATTAACAGGTTGAAGTATATATAATTCATGCAGAATCTATTCATCTTCTACACACATATTCTCTCTCTTTTTTATACACACACATATATATATATATATATATATATATATATATATATATACACACACACACACACACACACACACACACACACACACACACACACACACACACACACACACACACACACACACACACACACACACACATTTATATGCTACCACCTTCACAAGTCCACTGAATAGTTGTCTTATGGTACCCTAATAAGTAAACAGAGTAGCCTGCTTATGGCATTATTTCCCCAATGTTCTTTCTTAATGTAAAGTAAAATGTTATTTCTCTTATTCTTCAACTGAAAGTAGTTGTGTAAGTAACCTTACATTAAAAGTAGATGTTCGATTACATCACTACTACAGCAGCCTAAGTTATACGTGTTATACCCTGCCTAGGATATAACAGCCAGCCAGTCTTCCAAAGCCTTCAGCTCCCTCCACCTGTGCCCAGACTGTTGGCTATATGAGCTCCAAATATATAAAAACAGCAGCCTTGGCACCAAAAGCTTCAAGACTTTCCAGCTAACTGTAAAAGAGAGCCAACGGTCCTGATAAAGAAAGGCAAAAAAACATGGAGGGTTAAACAGTACCCAATTGTTACCTCCCATGTTACTAATGCTGGCCTGCATAGGGGATAAGATCTGGTATCCTCCCTCATTTGTTTATTTATCACTTCACTGTGTTATCACTTGAAGTAGCCTTGGGGACCACAGATGATGCAGAAAATTAAAGCATGTTTAATAACTGACATCCCATTAACACTGATGTGCTTTAGCATGTTCATTTTTCCATACAGCTTACACTTTTACCCTCATGGACACAAAATCGGAGGTATCTGATGTTACAGATTGTTCAGGGATAGTCAGAAAAAGGGGAGACCTTATTTCAAAGATACCTGGTCTCTCCACCAAAGCAACTCTTTTTTCACAAAACCCAATACATGAATCTGAAATGTCAGGGTGAACATGTTGAGACCATACTGTTTACAGTAACCATTGAATTCTTCTCATATGAAATCTGGCAGAGGGAATTATGAAAATCATAGAAGCTATGAACCCTAGGATCCTGAGGTATTCTCTTGCAGAAGTCCGAGACTTGAATGGAGAAGCTCAGGAACAATTCCAGATATAGGTCTACTTTTCATTGAGGTAGAAATGCCTTTGGCATAGAGGTATCTAGAAGAAACCCTAGGAATTAAGGAGGATTTTTGAATGTTGATCTGGAATCCTAAATTGAGATTTCTCAACCATGTAAGGGGGATTCCTGACACTTTGAGAAAGACTCTGCAAATATAAGTAAGTCATCTAAATAAGGAAAAATGTGAATACCCTGCCATCTGCACTGGGCTATTACAGGAGCTAAATACTTTGTGAACATCTTTGGAATGGTAGGTAACCCAAAGGGTAAGCCAGAACTGATAGTGTAACCCAGACACTGAAAAAACTTAGAAAATTTCTGAAATCTAAGGCAACGGGAATGTGATGATAAGGCTTTTTCAAATCTATTGTTACCAAAAAACGTAGAGGAAGAATGACAGGTAACAAGTTTTGTAGAGACAATATTTTAAACAATATTTTAAACTTATGAACTTTCACAATCAGTTTGAGAAAGGAAAGATCCAAGAGGAATACTTCTTTGGCTCCAGAAAAACTGAATAAACAACTTTTCCCCACTAGTATGGGGGAACTGGTTCTATGATTCTTAGAGAAAGCATTTGGTTGATAACTGAAGGAAACAGGGAGTTTAACTTGGTGGATAAGGATGGATCCCCTAGAAGCGAGGGAGACTTTCCCATTGCTATCTATATACCTCTTGAATAACTCTTGGAACCCATTTATCTTAAACAATTGGATATCAAACAGCAAGGTGAAGGAAGGGATGCTGCAAAAGTCATTCTGTGTCTTTACCACATTCTACCTAATCCAGGGAGAACATCTGAGAAGGCCAACCCAGTAAGTCGTCTAGTCCAGATACAGATTTGCTGTATCCAGAACTGTTTGTAAGCTTCTGAGCTCCCCAAGTCTTTCTGTGTTGGAGGAAAGCCTTCTAGCTTAACTTTGTTTCTTAGAACTGGCCAGTTTTTTAGTTCCATCACTCGTCCGTTTCTTTGAGCTCAGCACTTGTTCAGAACTCGTTGTAAGCACTAAATAAGCTAAAAATTACTACAGCAATCAACTTTCCTCACTTGAATAGAGGAAAACAGTTTCTAGTATTTAACACATAAGCACCTATCCAGGCATGTCTACGGGTCAGCTCCCGGTGTTTTCTCCCATCTACCTGATGAATCTGGGCATCTTGGGGCAATGCAGCAATTGCCTCATGTCCACAGACAACCCTCTCCTCCTACCACCCAACACTACAACCTGTGAGAGATGCACTTATATAGAAAAATTGGAAGCAAAGCTCTCTTCACCCAAGACTAGACTAGACAGTTAAGAGGAGAAGGTAAACACTTGCACCACACCACGCTCATCACACAAAGAAACACAAAACACACACCTACATTTACGAAGGCTCTCAGTACAAACCTGCCCAAGCAACAGGGACCTCCAAAGCAGAAACGCAAGCAACCTCCACCCCCCCAACACAACCCAAATGACACATAAACCACAAACTCAGTGTGCCACTCAACCACAGCCCATAAGGCATAACAAAGTACCCAACACTCTAGTCATAGGTGACTCTATAGTTAGGCACACTGATGTTCCATTCACCAGGCTAAACAAGGAGAAGTTACTGTCAGCTGCCTGTCAGGTGCCAGGATCCACCACATAACACATGCACTCAGGTCACTCCACAACAAGTACAAATATGACTCTGTCATTGTCCATGTTGGTGTGAATGACCTGAGACGTACCTCCCTGGACTACATGAAAAGAGACATGGAGATGCTGCCCGATCTTGTAGCCCAGGCAGGTATGACCCTAGCCCTGAGTAGCATCCTGCCATCACCAAGAATGATACCACAGCACAAGGACAAAATGATTGACTTCAACAATTGGCTAAGCTTCTGGTGTCATTCTAAGGGGATCCAGTATGTGTCTGCCTGGGATGACATGAGCGACAAACCACAATGCTTTGCCAGAGATGGCCTGCACCTGTCGTCCTTGGGATTCCGGATACTGGCTAAGGTTCTTGCCACCCCTATAGTGCCTTTTTTAGGCAAGATTCAAATGACAAATTCACCACTGTAATAGGTACAAGCAAGCAAAATCTGAGGGTAGTGCTACTTAATGCTACAAGTCTAAACCTCAAAATGCACTCACTCGAGGCACTCCTTAAAATGGAGAACATCGACATCTGTGCAATGACAGAGATCTGGTTCAAGAATCCAGAGAGCACCCTGCATTACCAGGCTATAATTCATACCACACCTTTCGGCCACCTAACCTGGACTGAAGCACTAAAGGCGGAGGCGTGTCCATATTCATTAAGGATATCCATGCCTCCAGGCTAGTTGTTCAGCATAATGCATCCGAGATTATCCAAGTGCAACTAACTCTGAGCAAGACCGCAATCCAAATTGTAGCTTGCTACAGATCCCCCACCATGCCCCAGGATTTCCACTCCTCATTTCTTGATACACTGGAAAATATTAGGGTACCTAACACCCTAATAATGAGCAATTTCAACTACCCCACCATTAACTGGGAAAACTACTCATGTACCAACTCTTGTGCTCAACATTTTCTGGAATTCATAAAGTCCAACGCCTTAAATCAACTTATCCACACCCCATCAGGGGCAGCAATATCCTAGACCTGGTCATTACCAACATGGACCACACCAGAGGTCAATTCCTCATTGGTCAGATCTGACCACAAGCAAATTACCCTAGATATCCACATCCCACCCCCACCCCCCATTAGGGAAACCACCGTAAAAAATTTCTCCAAAGCCAACTTCACGCTTCTTAAGACAGAAGTGGCAAACTTCACGACACCCATGCTGACGAACAATAGAGGTACGACTGCTTAATGTTATACAATTGCACTTTATAAGCACTTACACGAGTGCATGGATCATGCAATCCCTAACAGAACCAAGATGCTATCCTCCAAAAACAGGAAGCCAATCTGGTGGTCCCCTGCCATAAACAAACTATACAACAGAAGAAAGAAACTGTTGCAAAAAAGAGTAAAATCCCATGATTGGATGAACTCCGTGGTCAGCCTCAGTAAGAAGCTGACATCCCTCATAAAATCATCCAAAGCTAGTTATGAAAACAAAATCGCCACTGATTCTAAAGACAACCACAAAGCATTCTATAGCTATGTCAAGAATCTCAATGGCAACACTCAGATATGCTCTGATTTACAGCACAATGGCACTAAATGTACAGAACCAACTGATATTGCCAATATCCTGGCAGACAGGTTCAGTGTTAACTTTACCCCTCTCTCATCCTCTAAAGGGCCCATCTCTATACCAGAAGAATGCAAAGTTCATGTAATCACAGCTGCACAGGTAAAAAAAACACTCTCCAAAGCCAAGAACACAGCATCCATGGGACCTGACAACATTCCAAGCTGTGTTCTACATGAACTACAGAACAAACTGGCACCCCACCTAAGTAACATGTTCAATCATAGCCTCACCTCAGGCTTTGTGCTCACTGAATGGCGCACAGCAAAGTACAGTTTTGTACCTACCATAAATGTAGATGTTCGAGTGTCTTCACTGCTGCAGTCATTACACTTGGGTTATCCTGCCGTCAGGCGGGCCCGCAGTCGGCCTGAGTTCCAAAGTCTTGGTCCGGCATTGGTTGCTGTCGCCTCTTCCCTGACGTCAGTGCGCCATGGGTATATAAGAAGCAGCCAAAGCCATTTTCTTCAGTTTTTCTTGCCCCAGATGTCAGGTGCCCCCAAAAATGGTAGGCAATACATATTGCTAATAAAACAGACAAAAAAGGTAAAAATAAAACCTTCAGTAACCAGCAAATACACCACATAGGTAGTATAGGTTAGTCCCAGATAAGAAAGAGGGGCTTGGTGGTAACCTGGACTGCAGCAGTGAAGACACTCGAACATCTACATTTATGGTAGGTACAAAACTGTACTATGTTCATCGTGTTTCACTGCTGCAGTCATTACACTTGGGTAGAATCCCAAAGCTGAGTTTGGGTGGCTGGCTCTAAAGAGGATTTGGTGTGGCTATGAGGCCCTGCAGCACTGCAGTGGCAAAGCCAGCTCTGGATCTAGAATAAAGAGGTAAATGGTAATGCTTGGTAAAGGTGTGCACTGAACTCCAAGTTGCAGCTTCCAAGATATCTTTGGTAAGTACTCCTCTAAGGAAGGCAGTAGAAGTGGCAGTTGCCCTGGTGGAATGTGGTCTAATATTACTAGGTACAGGTTTCCCATGTTGTGTGTAGCAGAACCGGATACAGTGTCCTATCCTCTTTGAAATGGTCTGCTTTGAAATAGCCTTTCCCTGTGATCCTGCAGCATATGATACAAACAATTGTTCAGATTTTCTGAAAGCTTTTGTTTTGTCCAAGTAGAAGCGCAATTGCCTGTGTATGTCCAAGGAATGTAAAAGTCTCTCCCCTTTATTCTGGGGATTTGGATAAAATGTTGGCAAGTGAATAGTTTGGTTAAGAGCCACACTGGATACCACCTTGGGCATAAAGGTAGGGTTTGTTTTTAAAGAAACCCTGTCTTGGTGGAAAATGATGAAAGGCTCCACTGCCATTAGTGCCTGCAGTTCTGAGACTCTTCGTGCTGAGGTTTTTGCCAGAAGCACAGCAGTTTTCCATGATATATATTTTAACTCTGCTGAATTGGCTGGTTCAAATGGAGGCAAAGTGAGCTTTTCCAAAATGAAATTGAGGTCGCAAGTTGGTGTTGGTGCTCTCTGGGGCAGTCTTATGTTTTTAGCCCCTCTGAGGTACTGCTTAAGCAATGGGTGAGAGAAAATAGGAGGATCTGTGTTGTAATGAGCCGAGATGGCAGAAGCGTGAATCTTAATGGATGAGAAGGATAGTCCTTTGTCCAGCATCTCAGTCAAGTATTGTAGTATCTGAGGAATGTTAGGGACCAGAGGATCAAGGTTTTGAGCCTGGTTCCAGGCACAGAATCTCTTCCACTTATCTGAATACGATTTCCTGGTGCTAGGCCTCCTGGCCTCCAAAATGACATCCATAACAGCTTTAGAGAGAGAACTAGTCTGTTTGGCTAATGAATCTGCCATGCAGCCAGGTTTAAGGTTTTGAGCTGACTGTTCAAAATCTGATTGTTTTGCTGAGTCAGAAGGTGTGGAATTTGAGGCAAAATCCAAGGTGGGTCTTGAGCTAAGTTCTTTAAGATTGGGTACCAGTGCTGGCGTGGCCAGTCTGGAGCAATCAGAATCATCTGTGTTTTTTCTTGTCTGGCTTTTAAGAGTACCCTTGTAAGGAGAGGCAGAGGTGGGAAGGCATAAACATGTAGGCTTTTCCAGCTGAACGAAAGAGCATCCACTTTCCATGTTTATGTGTGATAAGCCCTTGTGCAGAATTTTTGTAGTTGGCAATTCAGTGGTGAGGCAAAAAGATCTATGTCCAGGCACCCCCATTTTTGCATTATCATGCTGAAGATTTGTGGATTTAATTTCCACTCGTGAGGATCCATGATGTTTCTGCTTAAGTCGTCTGCCAGAGTGTTTTTCTTTCCTGGCAGGAATTGTGCTTGCAGATGAACTTGATAGGTTAGAGCTGTGTTCCACAAGGTCATGGCTTGTCTGCATAGGGGGTAAGAATGAGTGCCCCCTTGTTTGTTTATGTACCACATTACTGTGGTGTTGTCTGTCTTTAATAGTAATTGTCCTGGATGCAGAAGATCCTTGAAAGCTGTAAGGGCATTTTGTACAGCCAACATCTCTTTTTGATTGATGTGAAGATGCATTTGGTCTGTGGTCCATGTGCCCTGAATACATTTTCCTGCCATGTGTGCTCCCCAGGCGTAATCCGAGGCGTCTGTTGTTAAAGTCTTCCTGGCTGTGGGAAAAGTGAAAGGCTGACCCTTGTTGAGGTGACATGCCTGTGCCCACCATCAAAACTCCTGTTGTTGGCAGGGAATTAGTGGTATTACTGTCTCCAAGCTGTGAGAATGTTGAGACCAAACACTTTTTAGGTACCACTGTGATTTCCTCATATGCAGTCTTGCATATGGAATTAGTAGTATGCAGGATGCCATGAATCCCAAGGACTGCAGCATTTTTCTTGCAGGGAGTTGGGACTTTGTTGCCATCAATTGAAAATACTGAGTTAGTTGTCCTTGTTTGTCTGGCATGAGATAATCCATCTGGGCCGTTGTATTGGCACCCGGGAGTATTATCTCTTGTGAGGGCAGTAGTTTTGATTTATTTTCGTTTACTGTGTACCCTAGGCAACTTAACAATCTTTTTACGAACGCCAGATGTTGTAGAAGAATGTCCTTGCTCTCTGCTTGAATCAGACAGTCGTCCAGATATGGATATATTTGAATTCCTTTTTGTCTGAAAAATGCTATTACTGGTGCCAGGCACTTGGTAAAGAGCCTGGGCGCAGTAGATAAACCAAAGGGCAGTGCAAAGAATTGGTAATGCATTGAACCAGCTATGAATCTGAGGTATCTTCTGCAATTTTGTCAGATAGGGGCATGCAGGTATGCCTCTTTGAGGTCCAAAGTAAAAAGCCAAGCTTTCTTGCCCAACATGGGAAGGAGCTGTTGTAGTGTCAGCATTTTGAATTTCGGAACATCCAGGTAAGTATTTAGAATGGAAGGGTGAGAATGGGTCTCCAGGCTTTGTCCTTTCGGGGCACCAGGAAGAGTCTTGAGTAAAACCCTTGTCCTTTTTCCTGCTGTGGTACTTTTTGAATAGCTCTCATGTCCATGAGACCTGTAATTTGTTTTTGTGCCTCTGCCCATTGATTTTGTGGCAGGTCTGACACTCCTTTTAGCCTTGGAAAAGTGTGAAAATGGAACCTGTAACCTTGAGACACAATATTCAGCAACCATTTGTCTTGGGTGACTGTTTGCCAATTTTGAGAAAAAAGTGCTAGTTTCGCCCCTAAGGGAGCTGCCAAAAGGGAAGAATTTGGCATTGGAAGGGGGACGTCATTGGGACTGTTTCCTGTAAGGTTGTGACTTGTCCTCGCCTCCTGATCTGGGCCTAGGCATGGAATACAGTAAGAATGAAAATCCTTATGAGGTAATGTGAGAGTGTTCAATCTCGCCGTTTGTTCTTACACATGGGTGTCGGAGCCGATCCTCGGCTCCGAGTCGGCCGCTTAGCAAAGCTCTGCATCCAGAAGAAGCTCGAGACCAACCTACCTCCCACAATTCCCTCTGTCTTTACCTCAGATCTAGTTTGCCGCTGCAACCGATCGCATTGTTCTGAAGAGCTCTGAGCCAACTGGAACAGATAAGCTAACTTTTCAAAGAAAATTTTCTTTAAAAATTTCTAGGACCACTAAACTCCCTCTCGACCAAATTAACTACAGACAACTTAGGAATGAAACAAAAAGACAAATATTACTTGACAAAAGACAATACTATTATAAACTGCAGACAGAACATCAAAACCACCCACAAAAATTTTGGGCTGGACTAAACAATCTACTTCACCCTGGTCGCTCCACCACCCCTGTCCCAGCCACACTCATCGATAAACCCCCAGATGTAGTCTCCAACAGCTTCAACCGCTTCTTCACTGAGACAATCCAAGCCCTCTCCAGCCAACTGCCACTCAGCTCCCACAAACTAGATACCCCCACCTTTAAAAATCTTCCCTTATTTAACTTTCAACCAGTAGCCACTTCATTTATCTGCAAATTAATCAGAAAACTAAAACCCACCACACTCTCCGCTGATCAACTCCCAGCTGAATACTTGCAAAAATCAGCTGAGGCCATTGCCTACCCTGTGTCATTACTTATCAATCGTTCTTTAGCAGAGGCTAAAATTCCTGATATCTGGAAGATATCCTATGTAATTCCTCTCCATAAAGGTGGCACTTCCACCGAGCTCTCGAATTACAGGCCCATTTCTATACTTTCTCCTCTAGCAAAGATAATGGAAAAATGTGTTCAAAAACAGTTTATGCAACACCTTCTTTCCAACAATCTACTGGCAGACACCCAACATGGTTTCAGACCTCTCCATAGTACTACCTCAGCCCTACTTGTCTTCACCAATACCATAAATACCCATCGAAATAATAACAATATTTCCTCTGCACTATTTTTGGACCTGTCCAAAGCCTTTGATATGGTGGACCACAAACTTCTAATTAATACTCTGCAATCACTTTGTCTAGACGCTAAAATCCTTCAGTGGTTTAGTTCCTATCTAATTGGTAGAAAACAGGCAGTATTATGGCAGACTAAACTCTCTACATTATTACCCAACACATTGGGTGTCCCACAAGGATCCATACTAGGACCACTATTATTCTCCATCTTCATCAATGACTTGAATACTGTCATACCTAACGCCAGTTGTATCCAATATGCAGATGACTCTACGCTGATCTGCTCTGGCACAACCCCCACAGAGTTACAATTAATGACCCAATCCACTTTTAACAAAATAGAAAACTGGCTCTATAGTCATCGCCTGATACTTAATCCCAAAAAAACTAAAATGCTGTTATTTCTACCTACACAAAGGTCTAACACCATTAACTTTACAATCCAAGCCAAGGACGGGACCATAATCTCTCCGGACCTCTCTACAAAATTACTAGGGGTAACTATTGACAACAACCTAAAATTTGATATACATGTAAACCAAATGATCAAAACTATTAATAAGAAACTAGGCTCGTTATATAGAATAAAATGCTTCCTGACTCCCCAAGCCAAAATTGCTATTGCTCAAACTCACCTTCTCTCTACTCTCCTGTATGCATCCCCTGTTCTCCATAATACCAGTAAAACTGTCATGAACAAACTTACCATCTGTTACAATCATATTGCTAGGTTTGTTACTGGGTTACCTTTCAGGACCCATCATTGTACCAACCTAACCCAACTTAAATGGCTTGAGCTACCAAATTTAATAACATACAACATACTAGTTCTGACCCACAAAATAATATACAACCCTGACTACACCCCTTCGCTTAAAAAACTGTTTACCCCGTGTAACAACCCTAGATCACTGCGTTCATCCAGCCGACTCCTCATCCAGACCTGTAAAACTAATAATATAGCTGGTGACTCTCTCCTTACCAACTCGGCAGGTAGAGCATGGAACAAATTACCTCCTGATATTACCTCACTCTCCTCTTTCAGTCAATTTAAAGCTAAACTTAAACTATATAAAAACAACTGAAAGCACTTGAAAGCACCAACAACACCAAACAAGTGCTACGAGCCAAAGGAAACTGCAACCACGAGTCCACTTCAAGTCTTTAATAAACAGCTCCACGGACCATCCACATAAACGCAATTGCACAGAATAAATACCCAGCGTTTTCATCCAAACACTTGGACTTCATCAGACAATGTGTTCCCATTTAATTAATCTATTTATACTAAATTAAAAACCCTCCAACCAATGTAAATCCCCCAAAAACATTCAAAATTAACCTATGAACCAACAAGCCTCATTAATATTAACATTAAATTAAAACCTGAACTGTAAAATGCACATACAAAACATTTAAAATGTCTAAATACATTAAAACCTATGAACATGTGAATGCATATGAATACAATACATAAATACATAAATTAATTTAATTACGAAAATTCATACAAACATTATGAAATAAAGTGCTTGTGCTTACTAGCATATTTAAACATAATGAAACATCTCTCTCTACTGTCAAAATTCAATATTGCACATAACATTCCATGAACACAGTAAAACCATTTCCTTTGTACGAACATGAAGTTTAAAAACTAACTAAGCTAATATTCAAGTATGCATACTTTGCTTAAATATAATTACATAAATAAATAACATATGTCTTACATCAAATCCTATCACTTACTGTGTTTATTAAAAACTACTAAATTTTATTAGCCCTTATTTTTAATAAGGATGATATACTCAAATAATCATTTATCCCTGGTTTTTTACTAGTCTCCAGATACACCTGCCACCACAATTCCTTACTCTCCAAAATCTCTTCCCAAATACCACCTCTTCTATCCTTTTCCACCTGTTGTAACACGAAGAAGTAAAATTTGCAACCTCTACATTCTTTGTTATGCTTAAATAAAGCACTAGTCTCTTTCCCTTTTTGCATATCATATACGTGTTCATATATTCTTTTCTTTAGTTCTCGTTCTGTTTTTCCCACGTAATATGAAGGACACTTATCACACGTTGCCAAATAAACCACCCCTTTTGTATCACAACTATATTTACCTTTACTCTTAATTAAGATATTTCTACTATTTATAAATATCTCACTCTTATTACTGATGTATGAACATTGATTACACCGTCCACATTTTAATGCTCCTACTTTCTTTCCCTCCACATCATTCTTCCTATAATCCATATCCTTTTATTTTCTAACATATTTTTATACTTCTTGAATTTCTAAAATAATCAGGTTTAAAGCAATTAATTCCTTCTATATCCGTTAAAGCAGCAAATTTATCCCATTCTTTACTTAAAATATTTCTTATTCCCATATTATAACTGTTATACTCAATTATGAGATTTTTATGGTACTGATTGTCCTCAGTCATCCTGTCCTTGCTTTCTTCTCTTATTGTTTTAAAGTCCATTCTGCCCATAATTGGTTTGAATCTGTCTGCCCTACCAATTTCCACTTCCCTTCTAATGTCATTTACAAATTTCTCTGATATCCCTTCATGATACTATGGAAATTATTTGTTAATGTGTTGTGAATTGTAATTGTCTCTGTAACTTTAACTCAGTTTACTACGAGCTTCGAGCTTTTCTCCCAGGGCCTCCGCTGAAAATGGACATGAATCCAGTCGGATTATCCCGGTCAACAAATGTAAAATAAAAATAAAATAAAATAAAGTTTGCAGACTTATAGTGTGTGTGTGTGTGTGTGTGTGTGTGTGTGTGTGTGTGTGTGTGTGTGTCTGTATGGTCTGGTTTCCCCTTTAACTATATATATAGTGTTTTAATACATTTATATTTAGTTTAGGTTACCTAGGGCCTACCCCACCTACTAAAACCCGGATTTGACTACTTGATATACTTGATATAATTATTGCTGTGACACTTTACTTTTTGACATTATTCTTGACTTTCAATTCTTATTATGTCAGAGAAGGTTAAGTCAGGTTTTAAAAGATGTCAGTGCGGACAGAAGATGTCTGTCAATGGTGAACCATAGCTCCTGTGTCACTGTCTTGGCCGCTCTCCACCTTCAGGTGTAGGACTGTTGTCCATATGTCATTCCTTTAGTGGAAGGGTCATGACAGATAGGCTTATAGTTTATGGACAGAGGTCTTCTGAAGCTCTGTTTCCAAGAGGCTTTAGATAAGTCAGACCAGACTTCTAAATCTTCAAGGAGTCAAGACTTCCTCGGAGCCCACGTCATCGGCCTCCAAGTTCTTCTTTTGAAAGTTCGCTCACCGTTAGCCAGTAGACTCTCGGGCCGTGAGTGTCGAGCTATTGTCTGTCATCAGCCTCGGTCTTGGAACCGGGGTGACGGAACTGCCACCTTCCTGCTTTTTGAGGTCGGCACTGCATCCGCATTCCTTCGACGGCAGTCTTCCAGGCCCTCCGGCCACCCCACGGATGATCGTGTGGTGCAGAAGCTGATGGAGAACACAGCCCTGTCCAAACTCATTGCTGTAGTGTCCTTCTAGTTGGTGTCGACCGACTCATGGCCTTCCCTTGTTCCATTTGAACTCCTCCTCCTCCAGGCCTACTCAGCCCTCGCTGGAGCCGTGGAGACGCTGATCTGCTGATACTGGAGCCCTTGGTGCCGTAACCGCCTCTTTTTCGGTCGGCACCGGCTGAGCTCGACCGGCCGGGTCTTCACTACCTGGACTCGCTGGAGCCAACGATCTATCCTTGTCCGTGGGACCGAGCCGAACCGAACTGGTTGTTTCGCGTGCCGACTTCTCCTCTCGCGCGCCGCACGGATCACCTCGGCTCCGGCCTCGGGTCGGTGCTCTTTTGGCTTCCTCCGCTACGGAGATACCTCCGCATTCTTCGAACTGGGAATTCTCGGGCTCGGGTCTGGGGGCCTTCGGACTCTTATGAGGAAGGTATTTGTCTTCCCAGACAACCACTTGCAGCAGAAGCAACGCTCCTCCCATAAAGGCCCGTTGTCCTCTTCTGCACTTCCACGTGCTACTCAAAAGCTGCCGAAAGGCACCAGTGTTGTCTCAGCTCCCAGAGGGAAGCCCTCTTCCTGGAGGCTTCACCCAGATGCCCCCGATGACGCCCCGAGGAAAATATTGTGCAAGAGGAGGCACTTGGATTCTCCTGTACAAGAGTCCTTAACATCAGACACTGACTTAGGGGACATGAGTCAGAAGGGTCCCAAAATCACCCTCGAGGATGTCTCCTTCTCTGACATCCTGGAGATCCTAAAACAGAGAGGTGATTGGCAAGCCCTCACCCACTTCTGAGGATAAGTCAGTTTGCTGGAAGGTATCTGGTGCCTTCCGCTTCTTCTTCCTCCTGGTCACCGCCTTCCTCTTCGATGAGTTAATGGAATTAATTGCCTCGGCGGGGCGGGAGACACCTGACACAGTGGAGCTTGAAGTTCCCAGAAAGCCTAATAAATATATTACAGCCCCTCAGGATAAGGCATACCTCACAAAGGAGTTCCAGTGGACGCTATGGGCTGCGGCAGCCACTAAAAAAGCGAGATGTCCTGGTTCTTTCCCTGCATTCTGTCCATCCTCCCAACAGGAGATTCTGTAGGACCATGGACAGATATGGGAAGCGATTTTCAGCCTCAGCTGACTTTTTTCCATGAATCGCTGAACTATTTGACACATTTCATGACGCTTTTACAGAGGGATCTAGTCAAAGAGTTGGGAGATACCCTCCAGGGTACTACAGATGCTGCTGTCTCGGATAAGGTTATGCAGCACAGCTCAATACCCTTTACATCTATTGTAAACTCGTCCATGAGGCCTTCATCTCAGTATGCAGTCAAGGATCGTAATAGGGCTGGCGGCTTCAGCCGGTATTGCTCTTCAGACAATCCTGATGCGCCTTTATGCTCCTTTGCGTGAAGCCTTCAAGTCTTCCTTTACTAACACCCTTTCGATGGTGCCACTTTCTTTTGGCCCCTGTAAGTAAAGGGGAGAGACTCTGACCCGTGTGGAGTAAAGGAGGGAAAGACTCTGTCTGCTGTCGGAGTCCGTTTTTCCACTACATCCAGACCGTATCCCAAAGGGGCAACGAGGTGGGAAAATGTGGTTTCTGTGAAACCTCTGTGGTCTCTTTCCTGGGCTAATAATAGTGATGCCCCTCCGGGAGGTGCAGAGAGGGGGGGCAGAAGTGGAAGACGCTACCCCATGGGCAGAGGGGGTCCGTGAGAACTGCGCTTACAGGGATGCCTATCCCTGGGAAGCCTTTCCAGCACTCCTGAGAGGAGGCCCGACTGTCCTGCTTTCGGAGGCAGTCAGGAATGCCGCTTAGCTTTGGCACTTCAGGCCTGGCAAAGTCTTACTGTGTGACAATTGGGTACAAAGCATTATTAGCCAGAGGATTTATGCAAAATTCCATTTCTACTTCCCTGTGCTAATACCAGAAAAAGATTCCCAGATGTACCCCGCCCCATCTATATGAACCTGCAGCTATAGAAATTTCCAAAGCTGCTAAAAAAAGGGTAATGCCCAACCAGTCCCAAGTGACCAAAGAGGATCCTGAACTTTACTCAAGGTTCTTTTAGTTCCAAAAAGACAGGGGGACTGAGGCCAATTCTGACCTTAAGCACATCTCAATACTCTATGTGAAGAAAGAAAAGTTCCGGATGGTCACGCTTCAATCGATCCTTCCGCTCTGTACAGAAGCGACTACCGGATGTGCTCAATAGATCCTGCGAACGATACTACCACATCAAAAATGGCCTAGAGCGCCTCCCAGCAGATCATCGCGCCTCCGCTGGGAGCCAGCCACATTCAGCGTTCTTCCTCGGGGCCCTGCCCTTTGGTCTAACCTCAGCCCCCAGGGTTTTCTACCCAAATGCATGGCAGTGGTAGAGTCTCACTCTGAGACGCCAGCAGGGATTCCTGGGTATGTTTCCATATCTGGACGCATTTGTTCTCATTACTGCCACCACCGAACGTTGGACTGATACAGGCTGTGGGACTACACACTCATGCTGTGATGGCTGTAAGTGCAGATTTTTGGAATTTATCTCAAATCCCTGTGGGTGTGGTGAACAAGGTAAAAAGGGCTATTTCATTTATAGGGGCAGATTTGGATACTCTCGCTGCTCCTTGCTTCTAAGGCTCCTCCGCAAGTATATAATAGAAGCTTCCCTACAAAACACACATATCTCTCCTTCTGTTGTCCAAGAAATCCTCTCAGCCAAACCATAGTTCTGGAAAGTCTTGGGACTCATGTCAGCTTCCCTCATTGCACAGCGTTCCCATGCGTAAAGACTAAGCACATATGTGAAGCCCTCCAATGGCTGCTGTTCACATTAAATGGTCGTTCCAACAGCGCTACCGGGCTGACACACGGTAATTTAAATTCACATTACAAAATACCTGCAAAGCAATAACCTGTTCTTGGTGGTTGGGCAGAATCGCAATCTCATCGGTGGCTTCGACCAAGTAGTGTAGCACCAACACACCCAACAGCCACAGTGTGACCACGGACGCTTTCCCCTGATAGGGTGGGGGCATCTTTTCAGGGATACAGAGCAGTCCAAGGCGAAATGGGACCAGTCTAGAGTACATGAAACCTCGGCACATCATCAATGTCCTCAAGAGATGAGGGCAGTGTTTCTAGCGTTGCAACACTTCTCCTCCCTTCTACCTCTAGGGACTATTGTAAAGAAAGTTCAAACGGACAACATGTCCGTAGTAGCTCAAAAAGTACATAAACAAACAAGGAGGAAACCAAGTCTACCAGTTGTGCCGAGAGGCCATGAGAATTTGGCAATGGGCAGAGTCCACAGGTCGCTTTCTGATAGCAACGCATATCCCGGATTAATCCAACGTTATAGCTTTAGGCAACAGGCGTTTCATCCTGTTACCTCAATGAAAGTGGTACAAATTTCAACCAGACAATAGTGGAAATCGATATTCGCAGCGGGGCCAGCCTGGTTGACATCCAGTTTTATGCCTCCAATGAACGCTCAAATGCAGAAACTACTTTGCCCATGTTACCCCTCCAGGGATGTGTCCCGTCAGGGACGCTCTGATCTCACCGGGACATTGGCCCCGGGAATAACTTCCTCCCAGTGCACGCTTTTCTCCCTCATACCCTCTGTTGATACCGAGATTTCTCCAGGAAAGCCAAGGATCTAGAAAGGGCTGTAATTTTGGCTATTGCCCCATCTCTGGCCTCTTCGGCCAGATTTGGTTTCCCTTTCTTTGGGCACACCAAATAATGGGAGCCCCTGGATTCTGGACCCGTGCCAGACTCCACTGACTCATTCTGTCCAGGAGCCCCACCCCGCCGCTCCCTGTCCCCAGATTAGCAGGGGCCCCCCTTGGGCTGCCCCCCCCTTCCCCTTTGAAAAAACCCCAATTTGGGTTGGCTTTTTAAAACAAATAACTCCCCCCCAAAAAATAATTCAACCCTGAACATTTTAAAAATTTTATTAATAATCAGTATACCATTTCCAACCTTAAAAAAATTTATACTTTTAAATGGCATAACTAACAAATTCCCCATTTACCCCTTTTTTTGTCTTTTAAACAAACTTCATATTGGGGAAAAAATTCCTTGATAAACCCTCACTTTTAATTTTAATTCTACCTGGTTTATTAAATATTTTACTTGTTTTTCCATACCCTTTCTTAAATTTTTTTTAATTTTTAATTTTTTCTCTTCTTTAAATTTTATTTTGGGATTTTTGGGGGCCTGCTGAAAAGGGCTGTGTTTTCCCCCAAAAAAATGTAAAAAAAATAAAAAAAATTTTTTGAATTTTAAGGGGGTTTTTTTTTGTTTTTGGGTTTTGTTTTTTTTTTTATTGTTGGGTTTTTTTTAACTATTTTTATTTTTTTAAACTTTATTTTAATTACCATAATAAAAAAGGATTTGTTTGATAATTATATATTATTTTTACATTTTTTTTGAATTTTTCTTGTTTTAATTTTTTTTTCAAAAATTAAGTTTTTTTAAAAAATGCAGTGGAAAAAGGGTTTAGGAAAAATGCTTGTGTTATGTTTGGGTTCCCCTTGGGGGTTTCCATATTTTTTTGGGGAATATAAGTGGGGAAAGTTTGGGAGGTTTTGGTGTTTAAAGGCTTTGATAATAACCAACTTTAAATCTGGGATGAAATTGGCCCCTTTTCATGGTAATTTTCTTTAAAGTTGTATTAAAAGATTGGGCCGGTGTAAATTTGTCTGTCACCACCTGTTTGGGCCTACGGTGCCCCCCCTCTTTTAGGGGCCCCCCTTTCATTCCTTGAATCTTCCACCCCCTTGAAGCTGACCGGGGGTAAAAGCTATAAAACACCCCTGCCCAAACTCTTTGCTTTTATTTGGGTTCGGTCAAGGCCTTCCTTGTTTTGGCCCTGACCTATAGCCCTCCCCGGGAGGTCGCGTACTCCCCCTTGGTCCGAACCCCTTTTTCTGGTGGCAGGTGACTCCCGGCCATCCATGGGCCCCCTTTTCCTTTGCCAAGGCCCCCGGCCCCTCCCCCGGGCCGGGGTTTTGGGCCCGGGCGGGTTTGGCCCCCGCATTTTTCGAACCGGGACCCGGGTGGGGGGGCCGACCAGAGGAAGGATTTTTCCCGACCCCTTCGCGAAGAACCCCCCCCCCCGGCCCTTGCCTCTTCGCCCCCCGCTCCAAAACCCAAATTCTCGCCCCCCGGGGGCCCCCTCCCTTTGGAGGTTCTCAGACCCCCACCCCGAAAAAAACAAAAGGTTGGGATTCTCCACAAGGTTTTAAACGCACACAGTGAGCAAAGGGCCCCTCCCCTCGGAGGTTCCCCTTTTGCCCGGAGCCAAAAAAAAGGGTGAGGAAGCCCTTTCTAAGAGTCTTTTCTGAAGGCTTGGTGTCGTTTTCCCCTTCACCCCCGGAAGGAAATTTTCTCAAGGGGGGGGAAAACCCTACAAGGGACCCAGCCAAAAAACCTTAAAATATTCGTAGGATGGCTCCTCCGGGATTCCTGGAGTAGGGGGGGGCCCCCCAAAAAAAGGAGACAAATTTTCCCCGTTTCCACCCCAAAAATTCTGGCCAGGAAGATATAAGTTTTTTCATTTAGCTTTTTCCATGCACCAAATTTGCCAATTTCCCCTTAAAAACTACAAAGATTAGCCCCTCCGGGGTATGAGCGCGTTCGGTTTCAGCACGCTAATATTACACATTTAAACCTCCAGAGGATCTGTAGAGTGGATCGGGGGGGGTTTTCGGGATTGCTTTTGAGACAACCTATCCCCCCTTTGAACCTTTCAAGTTTTCCCTTTATCCCCCCCCTTTGATGGTGCCCTTTTTTTGGGCCCCAAATGGAGCCCTGCCCTTGGAAGGGGAAAAGCTCTTTTTTCACCTTTTTTTCCCCACCCCCCGGCCCCAAAAGGGGAAAGGGGGGAAAAGGGTTTAGAAAGGGTTTTTTCCCCGCCCGGGTGTCCCCCAACGGGGGGGGGCAAAGGGAAGGGGGGGAAGGGGGTCCCAAACCGGGGCTCACCCGGGAAGCCCCCAGACCCGAGGGGGCCCCGATGCCCCCCTGGGGCAGGGGGTCCACTTTTCCCCCACCTGGAAAGCTTTTCCAACGGGGAAAAACATTTTCCGAGGAAAAAATTCCTTTCCCCCCCCCTTACCCAGGTTCCCAAGCCCCCATTTTAGAATGGAAAAAAATTTCAAAGGAAAAAAAAACATCCCCCTCCCCCCCAAAAGGGGCCCCAATTACCGGGTTCTTTTAGTTCCAAAAAAGACAGGGGACTGGAGGCCAATTCTGGACCTAAGCAATCTCAATACCTATGTGAAGAAAGAAAAGTTCCGGATGGTCACGCTTCAATCGATCCTTCCGTTCTTACAGAAGGACGACTGGATGTGCTCAATAGATCTCAAGGACACATACTACCACATCAAAATGGCCAGAGGGTCCAGAGATCACCTGCGCTTCCGGCTGGGAGCCAGCCACTTTCAGTTTCGGGCCCTGCCCTTTGGTCTAACCTCAGCCCCCAGGGTTTTCACCAAATGCATGGCAGTGGTAGAGTCTCACTTGAGACGCCCAGGATTCCGGGTGTTTCCATATCTGGACGACTGGCTCCTTACTGCCACCACTGAACGTCGACTGATACAGGCCAGGGACTACACACTCATGCTGTGTGTTCACCTAGGCAGATTTTTGAATTTCAAAAAATCTGCCTTACAGCCATCACAGCATATTTCATTTATAGGGGCAGATTTGGATACCCGTTCCTTGCTTCTAAGGCTCCCCTCCGCAAGAATAGCTTCCCTACAAAAACACATATCTCTCCTTCTGTTGTCCAAGAAATCCCCAGCCAAACTAGTTCAGAAAGTCTTGGGACTCATGTCAGCTTCCCTCATTGCAGTTCCCATGGGAAGACTACACATGAGAGTTCTCCAATGGCTGCTGTTCACACAATGGTCGTTCCAACAGTTACCGCTGACACACGAAATTCACATTACAAACACCTGCAAAGCACACCTGTCTTGGTGGTTACAGAATCGCAATCTCATCGGTGGCCGACCGTTTGTGTTACCCACACCAACAGCCACAGTGACCACGGACGCTTCCCTGATAGGGTGGGGGGGCATCTTTCAGGGACAGACAGTCCAAGGCGAATGGACCAGTCTAGAGTACAACCTGCACATCAATGTCCTGGAGATGAGGGCAGTGTTTCTAGCGTTGCAACACTTCTCCTCCCTTCTACCTCTAGGGACTATTGCAGTTCAAACGGACAACATGTCCGTAGTTTGGTACATAAACAAACAAGGAGGAACCAAGTCTTACCAGTTGTGCAGAGAGGCCATGAGAATTTGGCAATGGGCAGAGTCCACAGGTCGCTTTCTGATAGCAACGCACATCCCGGGATTATCCAACGTTATAGCGGACAGGTTGAGCAGAGCCATCCTGTTACCTCACGAGTGGTACCTCAACCAGACAATAGTGGAAATGATATTCCGCAAGTGGGGCCAGCCTTGCTGCGATCTGTTTGCGTCTCCAATGAACGCCAAATGCAGAAACTACTTTGCCCTGTTACCCCCTCCAGGGGATGTCCCCAGGGATGCTCTGATTCACGATTGGCCCCCGGGTCTCCTGTACGCTTTTTCCCCTATACCTCTGATACCGAGATTTCTCCAGAAAGCCAAGGATCTAGAAAGGGCTGTAATTCTCATTGCCCCATTCTGGCCTCGTCAGATTTGGTTTCCCTTTCTTCAAGCACACCAAATACGGGAGCCCTGGATTCTGGACCCGGTGCCAGACCTACTGACTCATTCGTCAGGAGCTCCCCACCCGTCGCTCCTGTCCCTCAGATTAGCAGCTTGGCTGCTCCACTTCCCTTCTTAGCCAGGTCTGATCTTCTCTCTCCGGCGGTTCAAGACATTCTAGTAGCCTCTCATAAGGCTTCCACTACAAAAATTTACACTAGTAAGTGGAAACGTTTTGTATACTGGGCGACTGCACAGCATTTAGATCCCTTAATAGCTCCACTAAACAAAGTTTTAGAGTTCCTATCCATGCTGTTTCACCAGGGAGCCTCTACTGCTACCTTAAGGGTTCAGTTGGCTGCTATTTCTAACTTTCATGTAGGAGAGAATGGAGCACCTATTATGGCTCATAGACTTTGTAAAGCCTTTTTGAAAGGATCCTTTCATCTTAGACTACCAGTCAGGTTTCCTACAGCTCCGTGGAATCTAAACCTCCTCTTATCCCAGCTAATGTTACCACCTTTTGAACCAGCTTCTTCCTGTTCCTTAAAGTTCTTGTCCTGGAAAACTCTCTTTCTAGTAGCTATCACCTCAGCCAGACGAGTATCGGAACTTCAAGCTCTTTCCATTAAACAGCCATATTTAATATTTCATCCGGACAGGGTATCTTTACGCACCAACCCTTCTTTCCTCCCCAAGGTTTGTTCAGTTAACAACATTAATCAATCCATTGAGCTTCCCACATTTTTCAAAAATCATTCCAATAAGCTGGAGTATATGTTGCACAAGTTGGATGTTCATAGACAACTCAGATTCTATCTAGACAGAGCAAAAGATCATAGGAAAGCAGACCAGCTCTTTATAGCCTTTGCGGACAACAAAAAGGGCATGGCAGTGACGAAGCGTACTCTCTCCAAATGGCTAACTGATTGTATTACCTTCTTTTATGCTGCTTCTAGTCAGAGTTTGCCCACCAAACCAAAAGGACATTCTACTAGATCAGTTTCTACATCTTTGGCTCATGCGGCCCGCCTACCTTTGGACACTATTTGTGCGGCCGCCACTTGGTCTAAACCACATACGTTCATCACTCATTATAAAGTGGATAGGATTTCCAGGGACAGAGCAACCTTTGGTTCCACTGTGCTCAGGAACGTTCTTCCGTGAGTCTCTCAGGGCCACGGAGCTAGGGACGCTACCCATGTGTAAGAACAAACAGCGAGATTGAACACTCTCACATAAAGAAGTTATGTTCTTACCATAACGTTCCATGTGGAGTGTTCATCTCGCCTTTGTTCTTACATTCCCACCCTCCCACCCTCAGGTCAGGAAGAACGTCCAGTTTAGAGGTCTGGTCTGTTTATCTCCCGCTGCTGGTCTCTCTCTGTTGTGCTACTGGTTTGAGTTACGCTCCTTTTGTATATGTATGTATTGGATGTTTACATTATTGTTGCTGGATCTGGTGCTGTTTGCAAACTAGATCTGAGGTAAAGACAGAGGGAATTGTGGGAGGTAGGTTGGTCTCGAGCTTCTTCTGGATGCAAAGCTTTGCTAAGCGGCCGACTCGGAGCCGAGGATCGGCTCCGACACCCATGTGCAAGAGCAAAGGCGAGATGAACACTCCACATGGAACGTTATGGTAAGAACATAACTTCTTTTTTGCTTCCCACAAGAAATACAATTATTAACTTTTACTGACATCGGACTGAGGCAAGAAAAAGTTTCCCCAACGGGGTACTTAGCTTTATTGAACACTTTGGTTCTGAAATCGAATTTGAAATCTCAGGAGTCGGCCGACCGGCACTTGCGAACTGCTTTTGCTTTGGGCACTGCGCGGCAAGAAAGACTGAAGAAAATGGCGTCGGCTGCTTCTTATATACCACTGGCGCACTGACGTCAGGGAAGAGGCGACAGCAACCGACGCTGGACCAAGACTTTGGAACTCAGGCCGACTGCAGGCCCGCCTGACGGCAGGATAACCCAAGTGTAATGACTGCAGCAGTGAAACACTTCACAAAGGGGGAGCCACCCCGGACCCCGGGAACTACCGCCCCATTAGCCTGACGAGCCTGGTCTGCAAAGCTATGGAACGTATCATCATGGAACTTATAAACAATGACATTGGTAATCTCCAAACTCTGGACCCTACCCAGTTCAGGTTTGTAAAAGGCAGATCATGTCTCCTAAACCTGACAGACTTCTTTGAAGCAGTCACCAAAGCCGTAGATGAGGATAAGGTGGTTCACACAGCCTATCCAGATCTCGCCAAGGCTTTTGACACCATCCCCCACTCTTGAATTATAGATAAACTCACTAAACTAGGTATAAATCCCTATGTGACAAGAAGGGTTGCCAACTGGCTCACTGACAGAACCCACACTGTGAAAGTAGCAGACTAAATCCAACTTCAGACCAGTGACTAGTGGAGTACCACACGGTTCAGTCCTAGGTCCTCTCCTGTTTGCTATCTACTTCTCTGAAGTACAGGCTAACACAGAAGGTCTTCGGCTAACAAAATTCGCAGATGACTGCAAACTAGGAGTCATAATCAAAACTCCTAACGATGTGGACATCCTACAAAAGGGCCTCACTGAGACAGATGACTGGTGTCAAAGCCATGGCATCAAGCTCAATGCCAAAAAGTGCATTGTCATCCCTTTTGGTAAAACCTCTGTACCCATGAACTACCACATAGGCGGCAGTCTACTTAACACTGAAAGTGTGATAAGAGACCTTGGGATACAGGTGGACAGTAGTCTCTCCTTTGATAATCACATCGCCACAGTAGTCAGGAAATCCTTCTACATGGCACAACTCATCACAAAAGGTTTCTCATCCAGGAAAAAAGAGGTCATTGTTCCCCTCTACTCATCACTCATTAGACCCATTATAGAGTACAACGCCCCTTTGGTATGTACCTCACAAGACATTTACAACAACTGGAAAGGCCACAGAAATACCTCACAAAGAGGATTACCTGCCTCAAAAAGAGCCCTACCCAGACCGTCTCAAAAATCTCCAGCTTTACTCTGTCGCATATCGCCTACTCAGAGGCGATCTCTGCCTAACATACAAAGCTATGTCAAACCCAGAGCTGTTGGACATGCTCCACTTAAAGAAATCCCAATCTCTCCGAGCTACACGCTCTAGTGACCTAAACCTTGTCACCACAATAAACAGAACATGCTGGAGGGATAGATTCCTGTCCCAGAGACTTCCCATAATCTGGAACAAACTACCTATCTATATCAAACAAAGGTTCTCATTAGCACTCTTCAAGAAAAATCTTGATGATTGGATGGGAGATAGGAAATTCACCCCGGGGATCACTTCTGTAGCTCTGCTTGACAGGGGCACAGGAAAATCACTTTCTTGTGTGGCAAAAGCCAGGGTACCGTTTGGCTAGGCTTATATAGGCCCTAGGGCCAATAGCCTAGTACCTACCTATGAACCTATGATCTGTCTCTTTTTTCTAGAAGTTTCCCTCTTTCTTCTTTGAACCTTCTTGCCACCACTTCTTGTTTGCCTGCTTGTTTGCCTGTTGAGACTGATTATTTTGCTTTTTGAAAAAGAACCTGGGTTGCAGCAAAGGTTTTAGCAAACATATGAGAAAATTTCAGATGTAACATCTTCAGGAAACTTCCGTGTGTAAACCCATACCATCCACCTCATGACAGAAGTAGAAACTGCTACCCTGGACCCAGAGCAAAGCACAGACATAAGAACACTTTCAAAATGTTTAGTTATCTGGGATAAGAGGGACAACTGGCAGTAATTTCCTCAATGTTAAAAGAAGTCAACAGATATTTTAACATGTGAACATGATAATTTAGAAATCTAAAGGCTAAAGTGTCAGAAAAATAAATTCTCTTCCCAAATATGTCAAAAGCTTTGCTATCCTTGTCGGAGGAAGATGGATTAGCGTTGATTAAATATTTTGTTGCAGCAGTATATGACACAGAAATAGCAGCAAGCTCAGATATTGGATGAGAAAAATATCTGTAAGACTGAAGAACTTTATAAAGTCCTCCTGACTCTTTGGGGCTGCAGGTTGACTGTCATGCATATTACAACCAATATCAACAATATCTTTCAAAACTGAAAAAAGAGGACAAATGGCAGCATGATGTAGAAATAAAACTGGTATTAAATCCTAGCATTCCTTCAAAGATGCTGGAATATTAGTCTGTTCCCAATGGAACATCTTATTCATTCTAGAAATAGTTACAGAAAATGAAAATTCCTCCAGGGTCAAAATTAGACACTTGGGCAGAAAAAAATAGAAAATAACCAGACAGGCATTTCACAGAAATGGAGTGAACTGATGTATATTTATTTATTTTTTAAGTAATTTGTTCATAAATAATTCCCTACACTTGCACTACATCAGGTAGTGAATGAAGTGCTGAATGACATTTTTGCAGAATTGGAAAATGTATCTGGCAGCTAATTTTGCTATTGCAAAAGCTGTGTTAGTGATTTCCCTAAGTTCATGCCACTGAGCTTAAAAGTAAACTTTAACCTCTGTGACATCATGGTAGTGAAAGCGTGAAGTGCATCCGTACATTTTAACTGGCGCACCATCACACATGCGCAGAGGTACACCCATTAAAATCTATGGCTGGAGTACTCTCTCTGCCTTCAGTGAAGTTAGGATGGAACGCACTAAATTCATTTGGGCCATGGTTTAAAAAAAAATATGAAGCTTTTTATTAAAAACAGCCCAAATAAATATTAAATTAGAACAATGCAAATGCATTGTGGCACATAACTCACTACATGCTGCAATGCACTCACAATCATGATCACATCACTTCAACAAAAATTAGTTACCCTTCAGTGGTTTTAATGCCTGCAATAAAACTTGAACCAAACCCATCTCTTCCTTGGGGACCAGGTCTCTTAGCCTGGCTACACAGAGATGCACTCCCCATTTCTCCCTCAAAGACCGACAACAGTGGCACTCCTACGCCTGACAAACACACCTTAACAGCCACAGGGGATGTGGCTGACCCCCCAGTGGCTGAAGGGGCTACATCAGAGGGACACAAAGAATAATGTAAATGGTCAGAGGTACTAGTAATGCCCACAGAAGAGTCACTCACCAGCAGTTGAGGCACACACTGAATCCACTGTGTTGGCAAGGGATGTCTTAAAAGTTTTATTTAACATGGGTCCAGAGGAAGGTAGAACTGTGGGACCAGTATCCTGTTCCATCATTCTGCTGAAAACAGAGTTTGTTTCTCGGACAGAACAGCTGGAGTAAGTGGGTGTCAGGTACGCTGTCAAACATAGTGTGCATAACCAAAATATACAATGTCATTCCCAAAACCCACCTGCTCCCAATAAAACACAGTAACTATCACAAAAACAGCACATATTTTTCCACAAGTGCTTAAAATAAACAGAAACAGTAAAAGTTAAAAATAGAAAGCAAACAATCGCAATACAGTCTCATAAAACATATTTCCCATAATAATAATAATACTGTTTCTCATAGAAATCAGCACATTTTTCACAGAAAATAACATACTGTAAAAGGTTTTCAGCAAAAGGAACTTATCTACCTCCACAGAAGACTGTAAGCGGACTGTCAGTCCTCTGAAGCCTGCAAGAGGTGTGCTCTCAGGGCAGCAAGAAAGTACTGAAGATTTCAGTGCCCAGGCTGCTGATTTTCCCCACACTGTACTCAATACACAAACATCAGCTACAGAAATGTTTCCATGTCCCCAACATACGATCAAATAATTGGCAATTTAATTAATAGTCAATTATCTTTCTATGTCACTGCTCTTCCCTATTATTTTTTTTTCTAATACCTCAAATTGGTTTATATATCCTGCTCTCCCAGTCACTATTCTTGAATATTGAGCTGAGTATGCTCATGCCTATTCAGCATTTTTCAGAAGTGGGTATAGCAGATCCTACAACATGGGGAAGCCTGGGAGAGTTAAGAAACCATTATAAGTAGTCTCATGGGTTGCAGCAGAGATATAGCAATGGAATTTGTCTTCTTGGCAGCAAACCCATTTTGCCCTCCCCACCATCTATAAACAGCTACAGTGACAGTCAGTTTGTTAAAGCCAGTTTATTTATTTCTATTTATTTATTTTACATTTGTTGACTGGGATAGTTCGACTGGATATATGTCCATTTTCAGCGGAGGCCAAGGGGAGAAAAATTCCACATACCAAAAAAGAGACAGTACATACATCACTGAGTGATAAACTCAGTCAGACACGTTTAGAAGAATATAGACAAAGAATACAGGCAGATATCAATATACACAATGTGCAGACTTGCATCTGACTGGCAAAGACGTAGCAGAAAATGTGAACATAGAATACAATCAGATCTCATAATTCACAATGCTTAGACATTCAAATGCTATGAGGCATAGATACTTGGCTAAACAGCAGGTTGGGTAGCAAGACATGTATTAGTGAAGTTGTTAGTCAGGTTTAGAACAAGAGCACAGCCAATGAGATGTGAGGTATTTTTTGAGTTCTCTTTTAAACAGAGGTAGTGACGTTTCCTTGGTAACAGTAGTAGGGAGTAGATTCCAGATTTTACTGGTTGAGTTGGCAAATATAGCATCGCCTGCACAGTTGTTGGATTTTCTGGGTCAGTATCATTAGTTTATCAGCTGGGTGTAATGGCCTGGGGGCACTATGAGGGGTGAGAATAGTTTTGAGGGCAGGGGTGTTATCAGGTTGATGGAGTATTTTCTGCGCTAGTTGAACTGTAGAAGGGTACGATACTCTAGCCATCCCAGTGCTTTGAGGTTCTGGCAATTGTGGGTCCTAAAAGCCATGCCAGTAGCGAATCTGGCTATATGATTGTAACATCCTGATAATTTGTTGAGATCGGTTTTGGATAGGTTGGTGAGTACAAAGGAGGCATACATAAGGGTAGAGAGGAGGTGTGATCTTGCAATGGCTACCCTAGCTAGGGGGGTGAGGAAAGGTTTGGCTCTGTACAGGGAGCCAAGTTTTTTGTTGACGGACTTAATAGTGTGATTGACATGTTTATCAAATTTAAGGTTGTTGTCTATTATTATGCCTAGAAGCTTTGTATGGTCATCAGGGAAGATAATGGTGTCATTGCTAGATTTGATGTTGAAGGAAGGAGGAGAAATTCTACGGTTAAGGGAGAAAAGTAGTAGCTTGGTTTTGTTAGGATTTAGAAGCAGGCAGCGATTAGCTAGTCATGTTTCTACCATGCTGAAAGTGGTCTGGGTGAGGGTTAGAAGTTGTGTAGGAGAGGAGGCGGAGCATATTAGGGTTGAGTCATCTGCATATTGGATGCAGGTGGCTCCTGTGATGGTGGTGTGCAGATCATTAATAAAGATAGAGAAAAGAAGGGGACCTAGTATGGACCCTTGTGGGACACCTAGGGTTAGAGAAAGTTGGGATGACAGCTTGTTCTGCCATAAGACAGACTGCTGTCTACCGTTTAGGTAGGAGTGAAACCATTGTATTGCATGTTGGTCTAAACTGATGGTTTGTAGGGTATTGAGCAGTAGCTGATGGTTGACCATATCGAAAGCTTTTGACAGATCTAAGAAGAGTGCTGAAGATAGTTTGTTGTTGTTATGATGAAGACTGATGACATTAGAGAAAGATAGAAGAGCCATGGTGGTACTGTGGAATGGCTTAAAGCCATACTGAGAGTCGTCGAGCTTTCCGTTTTGAATAAGAAAGTGCATGATTTGTTTGTGTATGCATCTTTCTATGATTTTAGCTAGTGGTGAAAGAATGGCTATAGGTCTAAAGTTAGATAATTCTGTGGAACTTCCTCCTTTATGGAGAGGTATAACGTGATATTTTCCATATTGCTGGGATGGATCCTTCTGAGATGGATCTGGTGATCAGAATAGAAATGGGAAGTGCTATGGCATCAGCTGCTTTTTGAAAATATTCAGCTGGGAGGTGGTCGGCAGCTAGTATAGTAGGTTTTAGCTTTTTGAGTAAGGTCCAGATCAGGTTGGTAGGTACAGTTTGAAAGGTAAAGGTGGGTTGGGTGCTAGGTGGATCACGGCAAGATGTGCCAGAGCTGGTGTTTGTGTCCGATGGAGTGAGATGGGTAGCTAGAGACTGGATAGTTTCAGTAAAGAGTTTAACTACTTTAAAAAGGTAAGGTAGTTTTATGAGCTATTAAGAAGTGCTACATTCCTGATAGAGTAACTGACAGCTGTAAAACTTAAAATTTTCTGGTGTTTCTATATTTTGTTACACAGGGCATGTGCCCAATTTGCTCCACACTTGATGTAGCACTGGAGTATACCTAGTCCCTTTCCATTCCCCAAAAGCTGCACAAATCTGGTGCAAGGGTCAAACACAAATAAAAGGAAGTGTATGCCCAGTGCATGCACAATTCCATGATCTCTGATGATGTTCTGTAGAGTTATCAGCCCGGTAACCTGCACTATTATCCAGCCATCACCAGAAAGCAGCACTGCAGTACCAAAATCCTTCCTCTAGGGATTACAGATATGGTCCTCTGCTGCTGAATATCTCCCACATGCTGGCCTTGCACCACCCTGTTCCACTATCTAAACCAGGGCTGCAGCAGTGTACTTTTGAACAAAATTCATACAGCAAAAGGCCAGATAAGTTCCAATTATTTCAGTGGGGAAATACAAACATTCTACTGCAAGGTTTTTGCATCAGTTTATCTACCATGCAAAGCATAATTACTGGTTATCAATGGGTTGGTTTGCACAATATTATAACAATCATACTGCAAAAATCTGCATTTTGTGTTGTGATAAGTATTTAACTCTACCATACTGCTTATATTTACAATGGGAAAGACTTTAACTGGGATCATTATCCAATAAAGTGTCTACTGGATCCTGATGCACATACTTTAGCTCAAACTTTTGCATAAATAAATACATTTGCTGCCTCTCCCCTAATCCCTCCCAAAACTGACAATTTTGGGAGAAAAGGTGATGGATTACACTTCACAAATAATTATTTCAATTAGAGTTACTGACTGTCCCTCATTGTCACTGATTGTTTCTAGATTTGTGTCTGATTCTCTAAACTGTAGTACACTGCTTTCTACAAATGTAGCAAGCAGTTGCTACAGTTTAAACCCTACATGAAGCGCTATGGCGCTCAGGTTTTACTTAAAGAAAATATTTGTTTGAACTTTTAAAATGTAACAAACTGCTTTTAAAAGCTGGTATTGCACTAAAGAGAAATCAGGATGATGGATGGCCGATAGTCCCCCCTAATACTTTCATCCCAGGGCAATTGTCCCTTTTGTCCTGCTCTAGCTATGCTACTGGATGGGGTAGCTAAACCTCTTTTACCTTCTGCCTCTTCACTGTCCCTAATGCATTTATCCCAGTTGTCACAGATATCCCTAGTTGTGGTCATCTTCCAAGTTTGTAATGATTACCTGAAAAATCCACAACATGGAAGTACTTGACACAAATAGCAAAACAAAACCATAAACAAAAATAAAAAAGTAGCCAACTCTTCTGATTCAGTCTACTGTCTAAGGATCTCTGATTAATGATCCTCTCTTGACATCTAGTGGAACTTTAGAAGAATTACAATCAAAAAGGCAACACACTGAAAAGATGTACCTCTGATTTTAAGCAGTCATTACATAGTTGTTTTCTCTTTCCAGATGAAACAACTGTTCATAGGTAGGTACTAGGCTATTGACCCTAGGGCATAATTAAACCTAGCCAAAATGTTTTGGCTTGCACCTCCCACGTGATTTAGTTACCTGCACCTCTGTCGAGCAGGGCCACAGAAGTGATTCCCAGGGTGAATTTCCTGTTCCCCATCTACTCACCAAGATTCCTCTTGAAGAGGGCTAATGAAGAGCTCTGCCTCACATATATGGGGACATTATTCCAGAGCAAGGGGAGTCTCTGGGACATGAATCTGTCCTCCAACAAGTCCTGTTTATTGTTGAGGTCAGGTTAAAGTCCCTAGAGCGTGTAGCTCGGGTAGATTGGGTTTTCCTTAGGTGGAGCATTTCCAGCAATTCGGGGTTTGACACAGCCTTGTATGTCAGGCAGAGATCACCTCTGAGTAGCCGATATGTAACCGAGTACAGTTGAAGTTTTTAAGCCTGGTGACATAGGGCATCTGTTTTAGGCCCCTTTATCCTCTTGGTGAGGTATTTTTGGGGCCCCTCCAGTTGTTGCAGGTGTCTAGTAAGGTACATCCCGAATGGGGCATTGTACTCAATAATGGGTCTAATGAGTGATGAGTAGAAGGGGACAATAACTTACTTTTTTCTAGAAGCGAACCCCTTTGTGATAAGGTGGGCAATGTAGAAGGATTTTCTAAGCACTTTAGCGATGTGGTTATCAAAGGAGAGGTTACTATCCACCTGGGTCCTTAGGTTTCTTATCACACTCTCTGTATTAAGTGAGCTGCCACCTATGTGGTAATTCGTAGATACTTGTTTTTTCCCCGAAGGAGATGACAATGCACTTTTTGGCATTTAGCTTGAGGCCATGATTTTGGCACCATGTATCTGTTTCAGTGAGACCCTTTTGAAGGATATCTACGTCAGTAGGAGTCTCAATTATGGTACCCAGTTTGCAGTCGTCTGCGAACTTTGATAGCCATAGTCCTTCTGTGTTTGCTTGTACCTTGGAGAAGTAAATACCAAACAGGAGAGGTCCCAAGACTGAGCCCTGGGGTACTCCACTTGTCTAAGGTTTGGAGTCGGACCTAGCGTTTCTTATTTTCACTGTATGAGTTCTGTCCATGAACCAGACAGCAACCCATCTTGTAATGTAGGGGTTTATATTTAGACTAATGAGTTTGTCTATAATTCCCGAGTGGGGAATGGTATCAAAGGCTTTTGCAAGGTCAAGGTATGCCATATGGACCACCTTTCCCTCATCGATTGCTTTGGTGACCGTCTCAAAAAAGTTAACCAGGTTTAGAAGACATGACCTGCCTTTTATGAAACCAAACTGGGTAGGGTCTAGTGTTTGCAGGTTCCCAATGTTGCTGTTTATGAGTTCCATAATGATGCGCTCCATGGCCTTGCAGATGAGGTTCGTCAGGCTGATGGGGTGATAGTTCCCGGGGGTCGGTGGTGGCTCCTCCCTTGTGAAGCGGGACAATCATTGCCGAGTGCCACTTAGTGGGCACATAGCCTGAGGTGAGGTTGTGGTTGAATATGGTATTTAGGTGAGGGATTAGTTCGTTTTGGAGTTCATGTAACATGCAGCTTGGGATTCTGTCTGGTCCCATGGATGCTGTGTTTTTTGCTTTAGAAAGTGCTGTTTTCACCTGAGTGTCTGTGATTACGAGGGCAGCGCAATCTTCTGGTGTAGATATGGGCCCTTTAGGGGGAGTGAGGGTAGGGTAAAGTTTGCACTGAACCTATGCCAGTATATTGGCGATATCAGTTGGTTCTGTGAACTTTGAACCATTATGCTGTAACTCAGAGCAGATCTGAGAGTTGCCATTTAGTTTCTTGACATAGCTAAAAAAAGCTTTGTGATTGTCTTTGGTGTCCGATGCGATTTTTCTTTCAAAGCTCGCCTTTGAGGATTTTATAAGGGATCTTAGCTTTTTGCTAAGGTTGGTCAGGGAGCTCCTCCATTCCTGGGTTTTTACTCATTTGTTGTAATAATTTCTTCCTTCTATTATAGAGCTTGTTTATGGCTGGGGTTCACCAGACTGGTTTCCTTTTTCTGGAGAAATGGGTCTTGGTTTTGTTCAGGATAGCACGGTCCATGCACTCATGTAAGTGCTTGTAGAGTGCTTTTGTGTAGGCTACAGCAGATTCAACCCAATTGTCATTCTGCATGGCAGTAACGAAGTTTGCCACCTCTGTCTTAAGTAGCTTAAAGTTTGCTTTGGAGAAGTTTTTCACTGTAGTTTCCTTGGGAGGGGGGTGGTATGTGGATATCGAGGGTGATGAGTTTATGGTCTGATCTAACCAACATATGTAGCACTTGTCCCCATGTTGGTGATGACCAGGTCCCGTATATTGTTGCCCCTTGTGGGGGTGTTGTAAGCTGGTCCGGAGCATTTGAGTTAATATACTCCAGGAAACGTTGAGCAAAGGTATTAGTGCTTGAGTAGTTTTCCCAGTGGATGTTTGGGTAACTGAAATCACCCAGTATTAGGGTGTTTGGTTGGACCCTCATATTTTCCAGTACCTCGAGGAACAAGCAGTGGGGGTCTTGGGGCAGGGATGGTGATCTGTAGCAAGCTACAATCTGGATTGCAGTTTTGCACATTGTCAGTTGCACTTGAATGACCTCTGAGGCATCATACTTTGTAACTAGTCTGGAGGTGTGATTATCCTTGATGAATATGGATACGCCTCCTCCCTTGGTGTTTCGGTCCAGGTTTTGTGGCCAAAATGTGTGGTATGAGTTGTAGCCTAGAATCGCTGGGGTACTCTCTTGAGCCTTGAACCAGGTCTCAGGTACTGCACACATATTGATGTTCTCCACTTTGAGAAGAGCCTCAAGTGAGTGCATTTTGAGGTTTAAACTCCTGGCGTTGAGCAGCTTTACCCTCAGTTTTTTGTCACTGGTATTTATTACGGTGGTGGGTTTGCCTTTTTACCCTTGCCTAAAAAAGGCACTATGGGGGTGGCAAGAGCCTTGGCCGGTATCCTGAATCCCAGGGGTGACAGGTGCAAGCCATCTCTGGCAAAGTATTGTAGCTTGTCCAGCATGTCATCCCAGGCAGATAGATACTGGATCCCCTTTGAATGACACCAGAAGCTTAGCTAATTGTTGAAATTTATCATTTTTTCCTTGAACTGAGGTATCATTCTTGGTGAAGGTAAGATGCTGCTCAGGGCTAGGGTAATACCTGCCTTGGTTACATGATCAGAGAGCTCTTCTATGTCTCTTTTCATGTAGTCCAGGGAGGTATGTCTCAGGTCATTCACAACAACATGGACAATGACAGAGTCATATTTGTACTTGTTATGGAGTGACCTGAGTGCCTGCGTGATGTAGCAGATTCTGACACCCGACAAGCAGCTGACAGTAACCTTCTCTTTGTTCAGCCTGGTGAATGGGACATCAGTGTGCCTGACTATGGAGTCTCCTATTACAAGTGTGTTAGGTATGATGTTATGCCTTATGGGCTGTGGTTGTGTGGCACACTGGTTTTGGAGGTTATGTTTTGGTTGCGGTATGTTTGTGGGTGGAGGTTGCTTGCGTGCCTGCGTTGGAGGTCTCTGTTGTTTCCGTTAGAGCCTCCGAGTATGTCTTTGTGTATCTATGTGTGGGATTTGCAGTTGCAGGTGTGGTGGGTCTGTGTGTAGTAAGTGGGGTGTTGCAGGTTGTTACATTCTCCTCTTGACTGTCTATTCCAGTCTTGGCTTGAGAGAGCTTTGCCTCAAGTTTGGCTGTGTAAGTGCATCTTTCGCAGATTTTGGTGTCGTGTGGTAGGAGGAGAGGGTTGTCTGTGCACATGAGGCACTTGTGACATTGCCTCAGGATGCAGAGATTCATCAGGTGAACAGGAGAAAACACTGGGAACTGGCCTTTGGTTATGCCTGAATGGGTCGAGGAACTTTTTCTTGTTAAGCTGTTGGGGAGAGTAATTTGACTGTTCCCTACAAACAAATGTTGAGGATCGAGTACTAAAGTTTATTTGTGCTTCTGTCATTTTTTGAGCAAGTGCTAGTCAGAAAGCGCTGATTTGAGTGCTAAAACTGGAAGAACTGGCTAGTACTAAGGGAAAAACTGAAGAGCAGACTCTATGGAACCGGGAATAGTTTCCACACATCATGCATGTATAGAGGGCGATAGTTGTCATGTAACTGTTTTTTCAACTGCAGTTTCACTTGTATATTCCAAGCAGTCAGGTTAAAAAGAGGCTTACCCACCTAAAGAGCATTGACTTTCTGACCTCACCTAGTACTGCACTCCATTCATCTTACCAATATTCATATAGCAGTACCACAGTGTGCTTTTGCTTTTAAAACAGTACTTTAATATACTACATTCTCCCTCACCAGCCCTCCTTTCTTTTACATCTTCATTATTCCTAAAATGTTTATTTTACTCAGCACACAAACATGGGAGACAGTACAAGTAATGGTACGTTTGCATTGCTTGAACAAGTTCATCTCAGCACAATGTATACTTTGGTACTGCACATCTTGCTTTTTCAACTGTATTTTAGTTTACATTTCATGCCAGCCAGAAGTGCTCTTCGCAGCACCCGTAATGTGCCCAGTAATGACTCCTGCAATTTTTATGAAGTTACATATGTCGGTAACATATCTAAATATGATTGTAGACTCTTTTTTATAAGACCCATTACTCCTACTACTATTGCAACTGTCTGGGTATCTTTCTTCCACATTGCTCTTGTTTTTGCCTGCAAATCCTGATATTTTATGACTTTGTGTCTCTGTACACAATACACTATAGTCACTGGGTGTATCGATTTCAATGATCAATGCTACTTTTGTCTTCTTTTCATGGACCACTCTATCTGGTTTTCTCGCATCTTTTGAACTATTGGTAATGGATGTTCCCATGTGATAGACTTCATCATTTTCTATAATGCTTTGTTGATAATGTTTTCAGTAATTTTCAGGTTCTTCAAAATTATAATGTTTGCACAATCCCAAGAGCAACAGTCTTGTCACATAATTATACCTTTCAGTATACAGTCTTTCTGCCATTAGTATGTTACAGCCAGTAACAAGGTGTGCGACTGTTTCCAATTCTATTTTACAAAACTTACATTTGTCTCTTTCTCTCACATGCTCAGTGGACTTTGTAAACCAATGTGTACGTACTCCGCTATCTTGGGCCGCCAATAGGTTGTTCCAGGAGTTTTCTATACTTGCAACTATATTTATGCACTTTATACAGTTCTTGCCTTCTCATCTGATCCTTCACCTTATATTCTTTCTTTTGTTTTTTGGCACATTCAGTTGTTGCCTGATTTTTATCTACTTCTGGTTTGATTTCCATTCCCGCTTGATGCCGATATGCTTCTGCTAGAGAAGGTAAGTCATCTTTGATTTATTCTCCTTATGTTTCAAAACTTTCACTATGTTTGGGTCTTGTGAGGTCAGCAGACATGTATGCAGTTCCACGATTGCAGATATATAAATGTAATCAATTTCAAGGAGGCCCATGCCTCCTTTGGAATGGGGAATATATAATCTTGGTATGCACTGACTTTTCTAAATCATTTGATGAGCATAAAGCATACTTCTTGTTTTCCTGTCTAATCTATACAACACCTTTTGGGGCCAGTCAATCACTCCAAAATTGTAAGTTAGGACAGGAACAGCAAATTGGTTTATAGCTTGAACTTTGTTCCCAGATGTCAATGTTGTTTTCTGGATTAATTTAAGTCTACTAAAATATTCCTTATTGAGTTTATATTTTATTGTTGATCCTTCATCAATTCCCAAATATCATAGGATCATAGCAGGTTACTAGGCTAATGGCCCTGGGGCCCTTACAAGCCTAGCCAAGAATTTATCCCCATAAAGAAACCTCTGTCAGCACTTGTTGCCATTGTCAATGAGGGAAACAGGTGGAACCCCTGGGACAAATTTGTCATTTCCCATCCACTCATCAATGTTGCACTTGAAGAGGGTCAGTGAGGTGCTCTGTTTGATGTGTATACGAAGTCTATTCCAGAGACGGGACAGCCTCTGGGAGACAAACCTGTCTCTCCAGCAGGTTTAGTTAATGTTGCATATTAGATTCAGGCCTTTTGAGCAGGTAATGTGTGAGGAGTTAGACTTACAGATATGGAGCATCTCTACTAGGGCAGGGTCCAAGACTGCCTTGTAGGTGAGACACAGATCACCCCTGAGCAATCTGTACAATACCGAATAGAGTGATAGTGATTTGAGCCTGTCCACACAGGACAGATGTCGGAGGCCATAAATTCTCTTTGTGAGGTATTTCAGTGGCCTCCCTCTTGCTCAAGTTTTTATATCACATTCTAGTCCCAAACTGATATATTTTTTTGGTGTTGCAGCTTTCCTGCTTTAAAGGTTGCTTTTGCACATTTATCAAGAAAAAATGACATTCTTATATCATCTGTTAAAGTTTTGACAGCTTGCAGTTGTGTTTTCAGTTCCTCCTCTGATAAGCTATACAGTTTTAAATCATCAACATAGAGGATGAGGTCTTTACACTTTGTTGCTTTCTGGGAGCCAAATGATAGCCGTGACCTAATCAGTTAAGCAGCCAGTTTAATGGGTTAAGTGCAAGGCAAAACAGCAGCAGTGACAGAGAGTCACCCTGGAATATCTCCCTTTGAATATTTATCCCTGGAATAATAATTTGTCCCTTATCATGGCTTCACTGCAACATGGTCTGCCACTGTTTCACGGTCACTGTGATTTAGTTTATCAGTGTAGGGTGTATCTTATACATTTTAAGCACTCTTTTATCCAAAAATGTGGGATACTGTCAAATGCTTTTTTTGTAGCCTATCCATGCCATACTTAGATTTTAAATATTGCTCTTATCAAACTAGAAAGTTGCTAGCATAAGATGTCTTGCATCGTCATGCATTTTTTGAAGCATATTAAATCTGAAACTTAAATGTCTATCATTATTTAGTGATGGCAAACCTCAACAATTTGTTCATAGGTGTTTACTTGGCTAAAGACCACAAGGGCCTTTTTAAGCCTAGCCATGCATCCCAAATATCTGACAAGATCTGATAGCCTTGACAAGTTCTGATACCCTTGATAAGCTTAAGCATTGGCCTGGGAGATGAACCATTTACAGGTTACCTGTGTTCAATAGAGACATAGGTGCATGTGTGAGAAAACCACACATTTTATGAGACAGACCAAGAGTATGAGGCAAAAATCTAGACAGTCTGCAAAATTCTGGACACTTGAGAGATATGGTACCACCCACATCCTGAGATGAGTGTCTCCATTCTCACTACCCAGTACTTGTTCACGGCTATAATACAGGGATAGTCAGACACCAGTGCAACCACAGCTGAACTGGCTGGGGTAGTAAGTCGCCTGCATGAAGACCTAAGGGAGTGCACTGGCCAGATATGCAACATCATGAAGATATGGTATTGGGGGCTTGCAAGCAGTAGGTGCCCATGTGGAGCTGCACACACTGCCAATGCACTTTTTGTGGCTGGTTCACCTTTGACTTAATTGAGAAGGACAAAATAAAAGGGGAGGGCACAGTCTTGGATGCATAATACCAACACTTCCACACCACCATCCTGTGTTAATGACACACTTTGCATCTAACACAGGGAGATGTGGATGTACACACATCCAATGTGCTCATGCAGACACCATCCCTAGCAGTATATGCCCTTCATGCTCACAGAACACTTTGTCCTCTCTGCAAACTGTGGATTGGGCATGTGCATGTGACCTTCCCAAGAGATGGTATCCTTAAGGACAGGAGGTGCTTGATCAGCAAATACATGTCCTGTAGATGCCTTGGCCTTGTCCACAAGACCGAGCACAGCACTTCATCATCTGCTGTAGCTGTGTCCCAGCACACGCATGCACACGGACAGACACACACACACACACACACACACACACACACACACACTGTTCACCACTACAGAATCACATAACAGTGGAGACGCCACACACACACACATTTGTAATCTTCACTTCCACCCCCATACACTGCCCACTGTTGACACCTGTCAATGTGGCCCTCTCCATCTCTGCATGTAACAACAGTTGTACCCTGCTTTCAGTACTCTATTATCTGGGTAGCCTATATCAGATGCACAGTGTGCCTAATCTATGCACGGTGGTGCTTTTTTATTTTACATGTACAGCTTATTCTGGCCCATAGTTAGGAACCAGATGCTGCCACTTAGCCAGTGTCATTGGGTACTACTTCCATGTCCATCTGTCTGTCTGGCAGTTATCTCTTATAGTTGCTCCTCCACAGGCTCCTTATCTGCCACCTCCTCTGCTTCTGAATCTGGTACCTTCTCCTCCTGAATGTCTCTGCTCAGCTGTAACTGTCTAACAAAGCACATTGCAAAGAGTTTACTGTATGTTGCAGTTCACTCCCTGACACATCCAGGCAGCAGATATGGGCATTTTTCAGGCTAAATACACATTTAACAAAGATAAAGATCTGTGCCGCAGGGAACCAAGCTATGCCATAAAATGCCTGCAAGTGTTGCCTCTCTCTCTCTCTTTTCTGGAAACCACATCAGTTCCCCCTCATGGCATGGTATTGAGGAACTGCTGAAGTATCCTTAAGCCAGATGCCTGGCATTTACCCATCATGGGTCTACATAATTTTATCAAAGGTACATTATCACAAACATCAACATCGAACCTTATCCTGTGACCGCTCACTTCCACAAACGTTCAGTACAACAAATTACTTTCCTAGGGAAAGTAACGCTTGCCCAGCATAAGAAATCTGCCCTTTTCCCACCTGTGTGGGTTTAAAATACTTTGCTTTCTGTGACAGTCCGAATGCTGGGCAAGTCATTACTTTCCCTGGGAAACTAAATAATTGAAGTGAACGCTCGCGGAAGTACAATCGCTGTATAAGGTTTGATTAACAAAGCCTTTGATAAAATGATACAGACTCACCCATTATATCCACTGCTGGTTCCTGAAAACTTTGTGTAGCTAGTAATCTCAGACACGCACACCTTGTTGTCCGAAATGATAGGTACTCAAAGCATTTCACAGGCCAACATATGAGAGTGGCACATCTTGACCAGCTCCTGCATAGTGCCTCTTTCCATATGGTAGTGGACCATTACTTTAGTGTCGTGGAGGGAATGGTATGTTGAGCACAGATGGATGACCCAGCACTGCTGATGGTGACGATGCATGACTCTGTGGCCACCTGCACTGACAACAACTTATTGCGTATACATACTGATTAAATCGGCAGCTACCCCATGTATGTTTTTGCACTCTGTTTTCCTGTAACTTTAACATATTGTTGTACTCAATAATCCTAGAGGTAGTGTCTCTCTCTGTGCAGAATATATATATTTCTGACTCACTCAGTTATATTGTTTTCCCTAGTTTACATCTGCCATTATTCTTATTTTAATACTGTTGCTCATTCCATATCATTAGGTTTTGTTTGCATATTATGCAGTCTGTGAGATTTCTAGGCTTTTTGTGAGCTTGTTCAGTGTGCTTCTGAATCTCCTCCATCCAGTTTGTGGCTGTTCATCGTATAATACCTGCTACACTGACATGAAAACTGATTCCAAATCCCAGGGATACTGCATTATCTTTAAAATCAACTGTATGTGAAAATCATTCAACTCAACTCTTTTTTAACACAAAGTATTCAATTTTTTTCTTTTTTCTCTTTTTTGTCATATACAGCACTCATAGTCCCTTTATGTCATTCTTTTCACTTGCTCAACCACTGAACTGTTTTCTTGGTCATTACTTGCCTTCTGCATCACAACTGTTTTTTTTTCTTTACTTTTAGTCCAAAATCTGATGCTTTCATAAAATGAAGGTGGCTGACATACATGAGCTAGCCACATCAACAGTTTAATTCACATTTGCACAGTATAACATTAGATTGCTAATGTGAAGCAAATAACTGGAACCAGAGCTACGGTAAATGTTCCTAGGTTTATAGGTTCATAGGTTGGTACTAGGCTATTGGCCCTAGGGTCTATACAAGCCTAGCCATAACAATTCCCTGGCTATTTCTTCCCAGAATATTTACTTCCCTGGTCCCCTGTCTAGCAGGGCGACTGATGTGATCCGCGGGGTGAATTTCCTATCTCCCTTCCAATCGTCACGGTTCCTTTTGAAGAGGGCCAGAGAGACACTCAGCTTGACATGTATGGACAGTCTATTCCAGAGTCTATGGGTCAAGAAGCTATCCCTCCAGCATGGTTTGTTTATTGTGATGACAAGGTTTAGATCCCTGGAGCGTGTAGCTCTGAGGGACTGGGATTTCTTTAAGTGTAGCCTGTCCAATAGCACTGGGTTTGACATGGCCTTGTATGTTAAGCAGAGATCACCTCTGAGTATAGCTGGAGTTTTTTTAGACAGTCAGCATCTGCTTTAGACCTGTGATTCTTTTAGTGATGTATTTCTGTGGCCTTTCCAGTTGTTGCAGATGTCTTGTGAGGTACATACCAAATGGGGCGTTGTACTCTATAATGGGCCTAATGAGGGATGAGTACAGTGGGACAATGACCTCCTTTTTTCTGGATGAAAAGCCCTTAGTGATGAGGTGTGCCACATAGAAGGATTTCCTGACTGTTGTGGCTATGTGGTTATCGAAGGTGAGACCACTGTCCACCTGTGTCCCTAAGTCCCTTATCATACTTTCGGTGTTTAATGTACTGCCACTTATGTGGTAATTCATGGGTACACATTTTTTCCCAAAGGGGATAACTATACATTTCTTGGCATTGAGCTTGAGCCCATGGCTCTGGCACCAAGCATCTGTTTCTGTAAGGCCCTTTTGTAGAATATCCACATAATTTGGGGATTCAATAATGGCTCCCAGTTTGCAGTCATCTGCAAACTTTGTCAGCCAGAGTCCCTTAGTGCTGGCCTGTACTTCAGAGAAATAGATGCCAAACAAGAGCGGTCCCAGGACTGAATCCTGAGGTACTCCGCTTGTCACTTGTCTGGAGCTGGATTTTGAGTCGGCTACTTTTACAGTGTGGGTTCTGTCAGTAAACCAGTTGGCAACCCATCGAGTGACATAGGGATTAATGCCCAGCTTAGTAAGTTTATCTATGATTCCAGAGTGGGAGATGGTGTGGAAGGCCTTGGCGATGTCCAGATAGGCTGTGTGGACAGCCTTACCCTCATCCACGGCTCTGGAGACTGATTTGAAGAAGTCAATCAGTTTGAAGAGACAAGATCGGCCCTTTACGAAACCAAATTGGGTGAGGTCCAGTATTTGCAGGTTGCCAATGTCTTTGCTTATAAGTTCCATGATAATGCATTCCATGGCTTTGCTGATCAAGCTCATCAGACTGATGGGACGATAGTTCCCGGGATCGAAGGTGGATCCCCCTTGTGGAGTGGAGCATTTACTTAATGCTTTAGGAGTTACAGAAGCATGCCATCTCAGATACTATGCTGTTACTCTGTACAGCCAATTTCTGGCACAAAAGTCCAGTTTCTCCTAAGTGCTTTATGATCTCCCTACCATTCTACATCTCTGCTGTCTATACCATATATCCAATCATCCACTGAAATGCTCAGTCCTTTCAATCCTACCTATTAATTTCACTCATTTAGTACATAGTTTTATTAATCAAGTTGCTCATGCTCAGTCACACTTAATACATGCATGTGTCTGTATAACTACAAATTGTACATTTCTTGTATGATTGCCCTGCCTTATGGTCTGTTTTGAATGAAAAGGACCTCGCACCAGACTTATAACCAGGTTAAAACATCAAAATCAATCAGTAACCCTCCTTGCTGTTCATACTGCTGGATTTTTGGAAAAGATTAGTTCCTTACCTATTCACCAGAATACTGTCCTAGCTCTTCTCTCCACTGCACCTTCTGTTTATTTATTTATTTGGCATTTGTTAACCAGGTTAGTTCGTCTGAGCAGAAGCCCATTTTCAGCAGAGACCCGAGGAGAAAAGCTCCACAAATTACACTTAATAAAGTACAACTTAAACATGGTAGTATCAAATACAATAGATATGAGTTCAATATATCAATTGTTCAAGTTAAAAAATTCAATTATAAAGAAAAGAAAATTAACAATGAGAATAAAAAGTGAGACCAACAAGTACAAAAAAGAGAGTAACACATTTGTAGCACATTTCTGTTTAAGCAGAGTGGAAAGTTTGCAGCAAGTTGCAGCACATTTCTGTTAAAGCAGAGTAGCAAGTTAGTTGGAAGGGGCAAGAGTTTTAAAGAGTATAGCTTGAGAGAAAGACAAAAAGAGGGGAGAAGGAATAAATCCTGAGGGGGAACAACCTTTGCCTGAGACCCTAGGTAAGTGATGTAGGCAAGCTAAGAGGGTAGCTAGAAGAGAGACAACATTGTAATTATGTTGGGTCATTACAGTGGCAGAGCCAGGACGAATGGAAGCTGTCTTTTAAAGTGTATTTAAAAGAGTTGGGGGTTTGTAGTAGTTCTGATATTTAGTGGTCACTTATTCCAGGCTGAGGCTATAGAATGACTATAGAGTAGTTTAACAATATTAGTATTGCATTTACTGACTTGTAACTGGTGTTGTAGAGAGCTTTGAAGTGCAAGATTTGGGATATATGGCTGGACGAAAGTGGAGACGGAGGGTCAGGATGATGGCGTGCGCAAAACTGAATGAGCTAGGAGCAGTTGGGGGACTAGAAGTTGGTGTTGGAATTCAAGCCAATGCAGGTTTTTTAGGGCTATACAGTGACAAGTGCGATAATATATGTTGGCAGCTAACCTTGCAACTTTGTTGTATGCTTGTTCTAATTTAGTCATAAGATTAGATTGGAGGGATGTGAGTAAGGGGGCAGCGTAGAGTAGAAATGGTAGTAGGAGGGCTTGTGCTAGGGAGAATCTGGAGACATTCATGAGGAATCTTTTGTGTCTGTATAACACAGGTCTAAGTTTTGGTGTGTTCTTTATGCATTCAAACCTTAGGTTATCATCAATTATGACACCTAGGATTTTAGTGTGAGATTCAGTGGAGATGATTGTATTGTTTAGGGAAGAGACAGAGGAGGAGTCTTTGTGATGTTGCATGGGTTTTGGAAGGAATAAAAGTAGTTTTGTTTTCTTGGGGTTTAGTATAAGTTGGTTGGAGTTAAGCCAATTTTCAACAGAGAGAAGAGACTTTTGGGTAAGAGAATTAAGGTGACTGATATCCAGGACTGGCCTTAGGTCAACTGGTGCCTTAGGCAAAAGGGCTCCATGGCACCCCCCCACACCACCTGATGCCCCCATCCTGGTCTACCTACACCAAATAAATACTGGAAAAGTGCTCTTGCTAGAGCGGCGCCCTAGGCGGACGCCTAGTTAGCCTATGGTTAAGGCCGGCTTTTATCCTTGGAGCAGGAGATGATAGTGGAGTCATCAGCATACTGAATAACAGTTGAGAGTGGGCAAGCAGTGTGAAGGTTATCGATGAAGATGTTAAATAGAAGGGATCCAAGGATGGAGCTTTGGGGTACCCCGGTGTGAAAAGGTAGAAAGGAGCAGAGGTTAAGATTGCCATTTCACAGCTTGGAATCTGTTTGCAAGGTAGCTAGAGAACCAAGAAAGTGCAGAGTTAGAGAGGCTGAGAGATGCTAACTTAGCTAGGAGTAAGCTAGGACAGACAGTGGTGAAAGCTTTGGATAAATTGAGAAGTAAGCAGGAGACGAGCATGGTATTATCACGAGATGTGGCTATTATGTTAGTAAAGGATGTTAGAGCAGTAGTGGTGCTGTTTTTAGGGCAAAAGCCATGCTGTGTGGGTGTTAGAAGGTCTTCTTTAACTAGGTAATCAAGGAGTTGGCGGTGAATGCACTTTTCTAGGATTTTTAATAGTGGAGATAGTGTAGCAATGGGCCTAAAATTGGAAGGGTCTGTTTCACTTCCACCTTTATGTAGAAGTAAGATCTAAAACTTTTTTCAGATGTCAGGGACAATATTTTCCTTGATGGATCTGTTGATCAAAATGGAGATAGGGAGAATAATAGAATTTGCAGCAATTTTTAGGAAATGAGGAGGTAGGTTATCTGCTAATGGAGAGCAAGTTTTAAGTTTGGAGAGAAGGGACTTCACAAAAGTTGTGGGGACAGGTCTAAGGGTAAAAGTGGAGGAACGGATTGTGGTAGGGTGAGAGGGTGTAGCGGTGTTGTTTTTTTGTAAGGTTATGGATAGAGTTAATGAAGAAGGAATTTAAGACTGAGGCAGTTTCCAAAGTGGAGCTATTAGGGCAGGGGTTTGGGGGTGCTGGGGACCCAGGATATAGTAACTTATTTACAGTATGCCAGAATTTTTGGGGATTGGACTGTGGGTTGTTGACTGGATTGTTGAAATAGTTTTGTTCGTCTGAGATGATGTTTCTTTTGGTTATGTTATGTGACAATTTGTCTCCATGTATACTACTTTCCTAGCTGACATGACCAATGCCAATGCCGCCGTCTTCAATATTATGCTGATGCAGTTTCTACCCCCCTAAGTCACCCACAGATTAAGCTATCTCAGATCAAGTTTGCTGCTAGAAGGATTAGTCTGCAAGGAGAACAGGAGAAGGAATCTATAAGATTTCTTGGGTCCTTTGGAAATTACAGTCTGGAAGGGAGAAGGATGGAGGGTGGGTTGTCATACTGGACGGAAATAAATTATCAGATCCAGTATTTTGTTCAGTACATAATTACCATATTCTATTTCATCCAATCAAACTGATGGGTCAGAATCCCCAGCTATAGGATACTTGGGTGGATCATGACAAGAGATCATTGATGACAATGGATCTAAAAGAAGCCCCGGACCTCAAGATAACATCCAATTTGCAATGCTTAGCAAAGGTATGTAATGTTGCTGTAGCACAAACGTTGTCAGCTGAATAATTTCTAACGTAAGCTGCAGCCATAGCAACAGGTCTTGCAGAATGAGTTTTAGGTCTGCATGATAAATATTGGTTGTTGGCTGAACAAATATAGGTAATGCAATCAGCAAGTCAAGTGGACACAGATAACTTGGAAACCTTTGAACCCAGTCTGTTTGTGTTAAAGGATACCGACATTTTAAACAGTTTTTTCTAAGGGTTTAGCTCTGTGCAGGTAAAACTTTAGATGTTGAACATTGAATGAGTGGAGTATATATTCTCCCTTGTTTGGCTGACTGGGAAAAAAGACAGCTGAATGGTCTGGTTCAAACCTGTTTCAGACGTCAACCTTGGGAACAAAGGAAGGATTTGCGCTTAATATGGTTGTTCATGTGAATCACTAAGTAAGACAAAGTACAGGACAAGGCCTGCAACTTAGATATTCTTCTGGTCAGGGTTATTCCAACAGAGATGAACATCAATGAAACAGAAGATGCTGGCTTAATGGGGAACCCTGTTTGCACTTACCGAGATCCCACAGGAGAACCTATTCTCTAATCAGAGGACAGAATAGAAAGTTCCCCCCAAGAAAAACTCTACAAAGCCTTTGTTAAGCTAATGAGCAGTAGTTGACACCTTGGTGTTGGCCAAAAACCTGGAACTTGAAGAAAATAGTTGTGAGAGGAAAAGTAATATCTCAGAAATAGAAGAATTTGTGGGGTCTTATTCCATGAGCAGCTGCCTAAGTGGAAAAATGTTTCCAATGTGCTCTAATATATTGTAGTATACAAGTATACTCTACTAGTAAACTGTTTCTGAGATGCAGAAATAATTCCCCACTACATCATGGAACAAGGGGGAGTCTCTGGCTATCAATGGAACTAAAGAAACCAGGTGGTCAGTTTGAGGTCGAGAAAGTCTGGGTGAGGCAACTGCGAGGGTTGAGAAAATAGATCTCTTTTGAGATCCAGTAGCCAGGTAGCGGGGCTCCCTAGAGTAAGGCTTCAGTAGGGGGGAACAGATTTGCTTGGGTTAATAAGGGGCACAATGATCACTGTGGTTCTGCATTTGATTGTCTTCTGTATGAATCTGTACATTATGGGAAGAGTAGTGAATGTGTGAAGCAGTTCAGATGGCCACTGTCTGATAAGAACATTTCTTGGGTACTGCCCCTTTGGGGGGGGGGGGGGATCAGGGTGAAATGGTCATTGCACTTGGCAAAGGCAGAAAGATTGCAGCAATGATATCCCGAATGATGGAATATCTGACGTGCCACTGCTGGACTGAGAGGCCATTTGTGATGCTACAGAATGGACCTGCTGAGCCTGTCAGCAACACAATTGGTCTTCCTGGGAATTTGTGCTGCTATCAAGAAGTGACCATTGTAGTATTCTTGTGTGGAATCAAGCAAAGTATACCATTAGTATAGAAAAATCCATCAGTCTAGGACTTGAAGGATTAAGATTGCTGGCGGACAGGAAAACTGGATGATTTGGATCAGATGGCTCAAGATTTGAGCCCTTTCTAAAAGAACAGAAACAATACCTGTAGTTGAGTCCAGACTGCATCATATAAACTGAATAGTTACAGATTTGGTTTTTCATAGTTCACAGAAATGACCAAGGACAGACAGTACTGAAGCAAGCAGTCTCTGACTTTGATTAGGAAGTCTTATGTCATGGCAGCAAGGAGTTAGTCATCTAGGTATGGAAACACGCAAATCTCTTTTAGCATCAGGTGAGTTGCTACTACTACTAGGCATTTTGTGTTAACAACTGATCGACTGTGGTGAGACTCAAATGGCAGGGATCAGACAATAACGGTCTCCCAAGTGGAAGCGTCAGTATCTTATGGATGTTTTGGCTGTTTTGATGTAAAGATAAGCATCTTGGTAGCTTGATCAAGTGCATCCTTGTTTTTATTTGGACCCAAAAAGAATCTTAAAATCCTGAACCTGTCTAATCTGGAGGGACCTATTGATGGGTCTCTTTTTTTTTAAACAGAGACAATTTTTCTTCTGAGTGTTCTTTGTTGATGGGATGGCAAGTCTAGAACAGGAGAACACAACAGAAGAGGAGGATGAGAAAAGGGACTTATACACTCTCTGGATATTATCCTTCTTATCCAAGAATCCCGAGTGATGGCCATCCACATAGAAGATGAGAGGGATAGACAAACCTTGACTGCCTTCAGAGTGGATCAGCTGGACAGCCCTTCAGGGACAGTTGGGCTGCCTGTCAGAAAAAAGGTTATGATAGCCTCTGAGTCGCTGCCTGTCAGAAAAAAGGTTATGATAGCCTCTGAGTCTGTGTCTATTGAAAGGGCCATTTCTGCCACGACCATCCCTAGAGGGCCATCTCTGCCACAGCCATCCCTATCAGAAATGGAGTTGAATGGTTGATGCCAGCATTTTTTAAACCCTAGGGATTTGGACCCCTCATGATTCCTGTTATAAGATCTCCATGGGGTCTCAAATTTAGCTCCTATGGAAGACAACATCTTCCCATCCTGCTCATACTTCTGCATCTACTCTTTAAAGTATGGTCAAAACAAGGATTATCCATCATATGGGGCATCTGTAAAGGATGCTTTAAAACTGTCTGTAAAGTTGAAAAGGCAAAGCCAGGCATGATGCCTCATTATCATACCTGCCCCTGCTGCTCTTGCCACTCCATAAGCTGCATGAACAGGTTAATGATGCTGAACATAGTGCCCAAGGTGGTCTCTAGCTGCTTCCTAGAGTCTGGGGGGTTGGAGATCTTTTCAAAGATGCTAACGCTTGTTCTGCTAGGTCTCTCTCTGACTATGCTTCATACAGGTGACATTGTTCAAGATCTTTAGAGTGAAGATGCCTGAAGAATACTTCAGTTCCCATCCTGTCCATCACCTTAAACTCCCTGTTGGTGAGGTGACAGTTGCTGTATCTTCTGTCAGCTCATTTCTTGTTGCCACTGCTACAATAATGGAATCTACCAAGGGATCTTTGGACCAAAATTGTTTGCCCTGGGGTACAGTATACATGTCTCGTCTGGCTTCCTGGGAACACTTTCAAAGGCACTGGGCTCCTGTCATGCTCTGCTGATGGCCAAGTCAAATAAGGTAGTCCACCAGAGGAACCACCTACAAAGCAGAAGGACCAAATGATATGCCTCAAAGAGGACCTCCTCATCCTGGCAATGTAGCTGCAGTCCAAGATACTCTCTGGCACATCAGCTAAAGGATCTTGCCAAAATTTACATTTTCTATAGGGGAATGGGGAAAACCCTCTTCTGAGTCCATGTCTGAAGTGACTGACTCAGGGGAGTCAATTGTGCCTCTTTTTGTAAGTCCTCTTTTTTTTTGGAACATTGGGTGGGGGCAAGTCCAAATCTTTAGAGGACTGACACTGCAACTGAAGACATTTCTTCACTTCTGACCTGGGTAAGTATGAAGGAGCTGAGGTAGAGACGGGAGGATGTACTGAGGTGGAGTTGACAACGAAGTAACGTGTACAGCAGTTCTTGAAGTTGAAGGTATAATTCTCCCCATAACCTCAAAAGCTTACCCGACATCTGCCAGGTCCAAGGAACCCCCACTGAGTAGCAAAGATAATCCTACTGAGGAAGAAGCAGGCATCACTGACGAGGGGATTTCTGAAGCCAACAAAGCAGAGGACCCTGAGGAGGGGACTGGTGCTGCAGCATCGAAGGCTGATGACTTCGCCATAGAGAAGAAAGCATTGTAGGATGGATTGGAGGATGGAGCCGAAGTGTTGATGTAGAGATGTCATCCAGAGATCCACTCAACTTCACAATTGAATCGGATTAGAAGTCCCTGGGGCCAAACCTGAAGGGCCAGCCAGTGTCAAGGATGCATGTTTTAGGTGAGTTGTCAGCTATGAAAACACAGGATCTGAAATCCAGATTGGGAAATGAGCAAAGATGGGAGAAAATAGACTAGACAGTTCCACCCTTGATAAAGTGGTGGAAAGAAGGACACCCATGTCCATCCGGGCCTTGAGGAAATCCCTTATCATGCAACCCACATCTAATTCCAAAGAATTTCTGAAGGACCTAAAGGATCAAACATAAGATTATGTAGGAGGCTGACAAAGGAATTGAGAAAGTTCTCTCTCAGAGGAAGTGCCCCTGGCTAAGAATTCTGGAGACATGTCTGGGATGAAAATCGGCACTGAACCAAGTGGATAGAATTAAAGAAGAAGAAGGCTCCATTCTCAGAACTTCAGGACCCACAGGACCAGGAATACCTTCTGAAGTTTGCTTCTTAGAGTCAAAATCCTTATCTTTGTCTATAGTCTTAGGATTTTCCTTTTATTTTTCTCTCTCACTCTCTTCTCTTTCCTTGGTTTGTCTGTCTCTAGATCTGGGGACAGCAATCATTTAATTACAAGTTTATTACATCTGTTTGGTAAGGCCTAAAGGCCTTGCAAACAGAACATCTGTCTGACAGGTGGTCCACCCCCAAGCACACAAGACATAACTTGTATGCATCATGAGAGAGAATTTTATGGCTACACAGAAAAACATTTTTGAAACTTTTCTTTTTCTCCATCATTCACACTGTAAAGATACACACGCAAAAAAAAATAATAATAATTTTCTTAACAATAAAATTCTAACAATACATTTCTGATCCAGAGAGCAAAAACTAAAAACGTTTAAAGTTTTTTTCCAAAGGCAGCAGAAATTATGGGAGATCACGGAACAGACAGGTAAGTACAACATTAGCTGCCTTCGTGGGTCATTTTAAGCCTAGCCAATGACCCTTTTTGTGCTCAAAATAACCTGTCCCACTGGGTTATAGACTGGCCTTACCTGTCATATGGTCGATAATTATATGGTATTCTTAATATGAATGACATGAATTGTGCCATAAATAATTTGAGGGGATCCATGCAGAGGATAAAGCATTTGGGAGCTGCCTCTGTCCATTAGTAATACAGGGGACAGTCTTGGAGTTAATTTTCTTTTTCCCATACAAAGACCTTGAAAATGCTTGAAAATGGACAGGGATGAACTTTGTTTTGTGTAGATGGGGAGTCTGTTCCACAGCAGCGGCATCCTCTGTGAAATATTCCTGTCCCTCCAAACTGTTCTGTTGATGTTGTAGAAGAGGTTTAGATCCCTAGAGTATTTCTGATACCATCTGACTTGCTGATGTGCAATAAATCCATCAGTAATGGGTCGGAGAATACCTTGTATATCAGACACGGGTCACCTCTAAACAGTCTGTAGGATACTGAGTATATAGATGGGCCTTTCAGTCAGTCCACGTAGGAAATGTTGTTTAGGTCTTGTGTCCTTTTAATAATGTAACTCTGCAGAAATTCCAGTTGTTGCATGTGTCTGGACAGATACATGACAAACGGGGTATTATATTCAATGACTGGCTTAATGAAGACTGAGTAAAGGGGTACAATGGCATCCCAAGATCTAGGCACAATTCCTTTGTTTATAAGCTGTGCAACATAGAAGGGCTTTCTAATAACTGTTACATGCTGGTCAAATGCTAGTTCACTTTCTATGTAAGTTCCCAAATCCCAAAACAACTAGGTCAACATATAAGAGCACACTGTCAGTGGGGCAATTTCCTGGGGTAAATGACTTCCCAAAGGATACAATAATGCATTTTTTTAGCAATTAGTTTCAGACCAGCTGCCTACATGACAGCAGAAGAAATAACTTAAGTAGCTGAAATATTGACAGACTATAACTAACAAGATAGAAAAAGACATATCTATATATATCTGCATGTGTGTGTGTGTGTGTGCATCGCTCTCTCTCGTGTATGTATTTTATGTATATATAGGGTCTATATCACATTATCAAACTTGGATTTACATTTATATTCATATTTATATTCAAACTTGGATTTACATTTATATTCATATTTGGAAGCGCTTACCTATCTAATAAACTTGGACTTACATTTATATTCATATTTGGATTGTTGGTCTCATCCATATTATTGGAATACCATTGGATTGCTATCAAGCTGCCATTTTCATATATAGTTTGTTGGTTGTGTTTCCTTCGCTTTTTAGTTTATCATGGCAACTGGCAGCTCGCAAGAAGCGGTATCGACGGCTACTAGAGCTGAATTTGAATTGCTTCAGCACTCAGTAACAAATTTAACACAATTAATACAGCAATTGTCGGGAAATATTGCCAATAAAGGAGGAATAAAGCCAACTCGCCCCAGGTGAAATAGAGCTGACAGTGTTGATAGTTTGGACAGCATTTCACCAGGGCAACCTCAATCAGAACAAACTATAATAATGCACAATGAGGAACCAATACACAGTGATATACAACTGCAGCGATGATTAAATCAAATTGAAAATAATATAGCAGATACAGATAAACAGATGCCTAATTTTACAACATTAATAGATGACTTTCATGATTTACTATGGAGTTATCGTAAATTAGTGCACGAAAATGTATATTTTAAGGAGTGCATTAAGCGACAACAGGTTCGTAAGGGGTTAAGATACTGGAAGTATCCAACGGGACTAAAAGAAAATAGTGCATTGCATAAGGAACTTTTGCAACTTTTTGATTGGCAAGGGTCCAAATTATTAGATGTACTGATCAGGCATAATGGATACAAAATGGAAGAGTTAAACACCCAAATAGAAATGCTTGATGCAAAAAGCATATGTAGCCTGTCAAAATCAATATCTTGAGGTTTTCACTCTGACTGACAATCACAGCAAAATAGTTACAGATAGAAAAACCTGCAAACTACAAAGAGATCAGTTGGACTATTCCAATGGAAGAGCCTACCCTAAACCACCACGTGGTCAGCATCATATTGAACAAAGGGGAGAAGTAGCTGCTTTCTCGAACAACAATGGTAGGCAAAACATCAATGAAGTGGATGAAAATAATCAACAACAAACCCCTTTAGAGGAGGGTACCCTACGCAGATCGGAGTGGTTGCGCAACAAAGACAACTACCAGGCACGGGGAAATTCAAAGTACACATGGAGGAGGCAGAGAACGGGCTCACGCAACAACTACAATTAGAGCTGGTAGGTGAACAAACCTTACATAATACCTACCAGCTAATAACTAATACTACAGGAGACTATAAAATTTATAATTATAGTCAGGTAACTTTAAATGCTCAACATGCCAACATCTTTAGTAAAGGATTTACATTCATACCCAAGCGGCGGGCAAAAGTTACAGACTTAATAACAGAACTGAAGCTGTTTACTAGGAAAATGAATCTAGCTGTAATATTTCGACATGCTTCAGTAACACAAAATAACCCAATGCATATTCCCAGCAGTTTTAATCCTCCCTTACATCCCAAGATAAAATTGTTTGAAGAAATGTGTGAACTTGATTTTAGGAATCAACTTCAACAACAACAAACTAATCATTTTGAAAGTAATATCACCAAACATCAACAAAAAATGTTAAATGATTTGAAAGCAAGAGGTGACTTAAGAATAATGCAGCCAGATAAGGGAGGTGGGCTAGTGATAATGAATGCAACGGATTACAACCAGCTCATATTACAAATATTGTATGAAGATGCATACACAGAAGCCTCTATCAATGAAATGAATATTTCTAATGCTAGAATTGATTATTACTTAGAAGACATGTTGATGCAAGGGCAAATTACAAAAGTGGCCTCAGAATACCAATCATTTTCGGAGCGCCCAAAATTCATAAGGATTTACAGAACCCATCTTTACGTCCAATTGTGGATGCTGGTGGCTCAAAAACATATTTTATGGCAAAATATGTAGATATGCAGTTGAAAGAAAAAGTGTTTGATTTGCAACATATATGCCGTGATTCTTGGGATTTTCCTTCAAAAGTCAATATGACACGTATAACTAGCACTGAAAATGTCACATTCATTACTGTGGATGTAAAAGATCTCTTCGCATGTATACCTCAAGATGTAGGATTGGAATGGTTCACTGATTTTTTTACAGAAATAATGGTCATACCTCAGGATGACATTAATACTTTATCACATCTGTTGCAATTGGTTTTAACCAATAATTATTTATACCACGATGGTCATTATTTTAAGCAAATAAAAGGGGTAGCAATGGGCTCCCCAGTAGGCACATTGTATGCCAATGTAGTTATGGCCATGTGGGAACATAATTATTTGTTTCAGTCACAGTTTATGGATGATCTTTTTTTCATTTGGAATGGTCCTATAGAAATCATAGATGAGTTTATGCAATACATCAATAATTCCACTGATTTTCTCAAGTTTACACATGAAGTGGGAAGAGACAGTATTTCATATTTGGATGTTTTGTTGACTAAAAATTCAGCACAATGTTATTTAAAGGCTAGTATATGTAGGAAGAAAACCTATTCCAATAAGGTTTTGCATTTTACTAGTAACCATCCTAAACATGTGAAAAAAGCAGTTATTAAGGGGCAAATGGTTCGTGCAGCATGAATGGTAACCGATATAGATTATTTTATAGAAGAATGTCGGTATATTGGTGATATGTTTTTAAAAAGGGATTATCCTAAACAATTTGTGGACAGTATTTTTACTGAAGTAGCACACAAGAGAAATATAGGGTTTTATCAGCCATTGTTGGCAAACACCAGTAAAGTTGATTCACACTTACAATTAGTGGAATCATCTCAATGGTACAATCAAATACGCAGTCAAATATAAATTGTTATGGCAACATAGGTTTTATAACAACATATACCAAGGACTCCATAGATATCATACACCTTATGAGGAAGAATTGGACATTTATCATGGGAGATACAGATTTAGTCAAAGTTCTAGGTACACAACCTTCTATTACCTATAACAGGGTCGTAACTTAAAAGATTGGTGTAATGCATGTTCCAAAATGGCAGAGAAAACTAAAGGAATTATGAGGAAATGCAACATGTGTACATATTGTCCTTATATATTAGAGGTGGACCATTTGTCAATTATGGGCATAGATATGACAATTACAGGTCAATATAACTGCAACACAATGGGTATTGTTTATGCGGCAGTATGCTCATATTGTTCTGCCTTCTACATAGGCAAAACAGAACGAAAATTAGAGCAACATATTTATGAGCATATATATGAAATCAACAAAAACTCGCACACCAATGCACTTTATAGACATTTAGAACAAAGTCCTACACAAATTCAAGTTTGTAGTATTGGAGCAAGTATGACCATCTCCAAGAAAAGTTCCTTGGAAAATAATATTAGAATCTAGGGAATATTGGTGGCAAGTTTATTTGAATGCCACACATTTCCCGGGTCTAAATGACTCGACTACTATTGCGAGTATTTTAAAGCTAAAAGTTTACAATAGATAGGGCAATGTGCAATGTTAATAAATGTATTTGTTTTAATATAGTTTTATATAGGTTTTATATATATATTTATAATTATAATTAAAACATATATTTATAATTATAATTAATATTTATAGAATAATTGAATAATTGATTTTAATTGGCACATAATTAGCCTTGTATAGGTTACTATATAAGATGTTTCTTTCATTGTAATGGTTGTCTGAGGAAGGCTGATGTCACAGCCGAAAGCGCTTACCTATCTAAATAAACTTGGATTTACATTTAT